>NW_009649929.1:1035658-1064707 GCF_000708025.1 Charadrius vociferus
CCCCCCCTCGTTGAAACAGTGTGTTTCACTGTGATAGTGTATTCAGGGGAGGGAATGTTCATTTGGAGAGATGAAAAAAAGATCAGTGTTTATTGTAAGGTTGTTAGGCTGGATGTAGTCTTGTTGAATTAGAATTAGATTTTAATAATTTATAAAGCAGGTTAGGGAAACTGTTACTAAATTTACAGCAGAGAAGTGTCAGTAAAGCTTCTTGCTGACACAATGATCCTGCAGTTTAAGTGATCTACTTTAGTCCCTGTCCATTATTATTATTATTTTTTGGCAATTTAATTTTGAGAGAGCGTGCAAACCTTTCTGCAGAAATGGTTACACTTTGATGATACACGTGATGAGGCGGTGAATCTTTTTGACGAGATGAAATAGGGCCAAGCAATTCCGGTTTTAAGAATGTATTTTTGCTGATATTTCCAGAATTCGGTTTATGTAACAGGTAACTTTGTGTTCGTATGTTTTTTTGGCGGACTGTTGAAATCTTGAAGTGGGTTGCTAAACTACAGGCCATTCTATTTCAGTTTATCTGACTTTTTTATTTATTAATCTTGGCTGGGGCCTGAATGCCCTGGTGATGGTGGCATTTTTTTCCTCCCAGACGATAAACAAGACCAGTTTAAGGCACAGGTTCATGTTGCTGATAGTATATTATATTTAGAAAGCATAAGTTGGTAGTGAAAGAATACCTCAGGAGAAATAAAAAAGATGGAGTAAGGTTTTTTTATTATTGCAATGCCAGCTGCACAGTTCAGCTTCTGGGTGCTGCACATGCTTCCTCGAAGAAGCTATGGAGTTTAAACTTCCATTTTTTGATAGATTTAGTGTACGTATATGTAATTTTGCATTAAGTAGTTCTTATCTTTTGGAACTTGTTTACACTGCTGCAATAAATCATACTTCCTAAAGCTTTTCTTACAAAAGACAAACCCAAATAATGTCTGTTTCAATGGATTTAATAAATTATGAAGCATATGAGTAACCAATTATTTTCATAAAATAATTACTCGAAAGTGTTCTCTATATTGTGGAATCAACTTCTTTTAGCATACGAGTCACTTTGGTAATTGAAGTCAACAGACATTGAGGATGAGTAATGCTTTCCAAGGACGTGCTCTAAGACCCTGATCCTGCAAATGCTTATGCCGATGCTTAACTTTGCAGGAGTGTGTAGCCTTACTGAAATCAACAGAGCTGCTCTTGTTAACGATCCTGTTATTAATGCAGATGGTTCTGTTGATTTCGGTAGAGGTGCACATGCTGGTGAAGTTAACTGTATACAGAGCTGCTTGAAATATGTAGGCCTAAATTCCTCCTATCTCGTTTCCCTTAATTATTACTCATGTATTTCACCAAGATGTGATGGGCCTTTTAAACAGAGAGAACAAGACCGGTAAATACAATAGCTGGCTGGATTAAGTCACTGTTTAAATGTTTCCTTTTGGTATTTCTTAGAAGTATGGAATCAGCTACAGGAGTACTACCAAGGCAAGTTTTATAGGAAGAAGCAATGCTTATTTCTTAGACCAGCTGATAGAGTTGGGAAACAAACTTACTTTTGCTTGCAGAAATCTTTTTTGGCTCTCTGCCTCTCCCTGCAAACCTTGTGTGGCTTATGCCCTTAGAACAGTTATGACTACCACATTGCTATTCTTACAGAAATGTCAGAATGTGGAATAACTATGTATGAAGAGACTCACAAGTCTGAGTCTTTCAGACTGAGTCTTTCTAAAATGGAGAATAAAGAAGTAATATGTAAAATTTGTCAGTGTTAGTGAAATTGTGAAGAATAGCAATACTTTTTTTATATTTCTGTATAATTCTATATAGAATTTCTATTTATTTCTTATACTTTCTTATATTCCTCTAAAATCCCGTATGTAGGTGTGGCAAATAAATGGAATTTTTCTTCTGTCCTATTTTTTTTGGTCCTATGCATATTGATGACTTTAATGCCAAAAAAACATTTGTACCATTTTGGGTACTTATTCTTTAGCATGCATGGTGCCTTGCAGAATGAGTTGAAATGACTTCATCCCAAAGAACATATAGTTTAAGGCCTATGTCAAGTTTGCAGGTGTGTGAAGTTGTATTGATGTAATGATGTCAGCATTAGGTCTGAATTTTTCCTATTGCAGGATTTTTGGCAAATGGGAGACACAGATAAAAAAGTGAGCAAGAAGAATTACTACACTGTTCCATTAAGTTCATTCCATACAATTCGTACATATGTCGGTGGGTTAGCTCTCTTAACAGTCATTCTGGGTGACTTGTCAGCAGGAGAGGTGCAGAAAGAGAAAGATTTTTGGAACATTTAGGTTAATCTTTACCCGTTTCATCCCTTTGGAATATGTTTGTAACATTTGTTTTCCTTCAGTAGGGATATGTCCTCAGCACCAACTACTCCTCCATCAGTGGATAAAGTAGACGGATTTTCTCGGAAGTCCGTCAGAAAAGCCAGACAGAAGAGGTCACAAAGCTCCTCCCAGTTTAGGTCTCAGGGCAAGCCTATCGAGTTAACTCCCCTGCCTCTGCTAAAAGGTAAGATCAGGAATGATTTTTAATAAATAAAACAATTTTCCTCTACAATTTTACTCTGCTTCTAAACTCAACTGCCTGGAATTGGAGGGAGATTTTGCCAGCCATAAGAAATGTTTCATGCCAGATATGTATGTATTTAAGCTCTACAAAATATTTTATCTGTGACTTGAGGGTGTGGTAATTGTTTGCAATGCTTTTGAAAGTTTTAAATGCTAATGTTAACTCGTACCATGACTTGAATTTTCAAGGCACTCGGGCTACGTGTGAGTATTTTAGTTTGTGAACCCTCAACAGTTGACCTAAATGAACAATAATTCTGGTAAGGGTTAATTCACTTGGGAGCAGAGGGAAACTGTTTTTTAGGATCTTACCTTGTAACGTGTGGGTGTGCAACCTGCAATGCCGGTGCTAAATGCAGCCCACAGGGATATTTTGAATGCCCTGCAGCAAGGCATTAGTGGGGAGATGGGACCCCTTCTCATAGCATTTGTGAATAGGTAACTCCCAGCTCCTGGCTTCTGCTCGGTTTTGAAATCGAAAGGTCCCATGAGCTGCAACCTCTCAAGAGGAAAGATGCTGCCAATCAGGTCTTAGGCAAGACACTACTGTTTTGAGAGCCTGTATATCCCAGCTCCTGTTGTGCTGCTGGCAGATTTAACCTCTAATTTGGGAAAGAAAATTATGATCCAGCATACTGTTTTTGAAAGGATGCCAATATCTCTCTAATATCTTGAATGCTTCCCCTAAATCCCAGTTGTCACTGAATTTCAGTACAAATCCAGGGGCCAGCAGCACCTGAGAATTATGTCTGTCTGGTGAGGAAGGAGGAATTGCCTTCCAGAAGTGTTTCTTTTACTCTGAATTCTCCGATGGTTTATTTAGTTTCAGGGTTTTTTTTCATTGCTATTCTTCTTTTCTGTCACAAGTAGTGAAAATAAGCATGGTTCGTGCTTATCATTCTGGAAAATGGCAAGGTTTAATGTTATGTCTGTCCCATTTTTGCTTTGTGAACAAGTATATTTCCCACATTCCCTCCTCTATCTGTTTGACAAATTTGTTAATCAGAGTATTGAAATATGTAATAAGTGTGTATAATTGCCCTTTGGTTTAGTTCTTAACCCCCCTTCTTCATAAGAAGAAGTTGCAAAAAAGAAAAGCCAACACCCCCCCCCCAAACTCACACCTTAATACGTGTCTTTTAATTTAATTAAAAGTAGGATTCTAGGATTAGTTATAGTGAAGTTGTCATTAAAATATTTGAGGCTTCTTTCTGGGGGATACCTGTCAGAATGCACAAATGGCCATAGTGGGTCCGTCCAGCCCCATGGCATTGTGGCTGACAGTGACTGACTTGGAAGTGTAGAGGAGAACAGAGAAGCCAGGGAGGCCTGGAGTGATGCTGTACCAGAATGTTCCCCCCCTTCGGCATTTCTTGGTTTAGGGTCTGTTGGTGTCAGTGGATTTGGCTTTGTAGTCTGCAATGAGTAGTATTTTATGAATTTTTCTTGTTGTTTTGTGACAGAATGGTAGAGAAACAAATGCCTCTTCCAAATTATTTTAAAGCTCAGTTTTATACTTTCGCAGGTCATTTTTGATACGCAGGTTGTTTCTTTTGAAAACACTAGTTGCTACACTGCAAGAGGTGAAGGGACTTTATCATTTGGCTTAAATGGTCAGATTACTGGAAAAGACTGAGATTTGTATTTGTATAAATGAAAAAATTGATGTTACAGTTATTTCATTCTATTGTATAGTCCCATTCAGGGAATAAACTAGGCATGTGCACAAGTGTAAGAAAAACGTTGCCTTTGTCTGAGGGCCTGGTCTTGCAGAAACATAGGCTTAATTTGACGACTGTAGCTAGTCCTGTGGATTGAGATATAAAACTATAATAAGATAAAACAAACAGATGGGGAGCAGAGAGTGTTGGTGAGACATTTATGATTAGTGTCATGATGAGTTACAGTGGTCCAGCTTCAAATTAAGAATTTGATCCTGTGAGTTAGTTTTCCCTCTTTGACTTAATGCGGATTCCCAGAGGCACAGGGATCTACCTGTGGCAGATTAATGTGCAGGATTTGGGCCTCACAGTCTATCAGCTGAAACAGCAGTGGTATTGGTCCCCGCTGAAGGGATGCTGGCAGTTAAAAATCATGTTACTGTTTGGAAGTACTCTTGACCAGCATTAATATTTGGAACATTCAGGATTATTAAACGTGAAAGAAGTGAGGAAATAATTTCCTCCTGCTTTTTTCATACTTTCCTTGGGCAGTAGTCTGAATGTCCTACTTTTTTAAACTTTTAGGTTTACACTTATCTTCAAACAATTGACTAGTCCTATTACTTCAGTCCAGTAATTGTATGATTTCCAATTTCAGCCGTACTGTTTGGGTCTTTCAAACCAAAATGGAGAAGAGATTTCAGGAAAATAGCTTTTTAAAGTCTCAGAAAAATGAAATCAGTTTGGAGATCTGCAGTTGCTAAGTTTTATTTAAACTTCTTGTTTTGGGGTAAATTTCAAGTTTAATTAAACCTCTTCAGAAATATTTTGGTACAGGAAATTTTTAGAGGACAGACCTCAAATTCAACCTTAGACATATTTCATATTCATGATGGAGAGGCTTTGCTGACAAAAACATACATGCTATACTCTCTTCTTTTTTTTTAATTACTGTATTGCATATTGACGTTTGCAGGCCGCCTTCTCTCAGACAGCACTTTTATGTGCTTCAGTATCTTCTTTGATTGCAAGAATCATGTATGCAGAAAACTAGATAAATGCGTAGTCCATTCTTTGCAAGTTTTTATACTATGCCTGTCACCATAATGATTTGAGCACCTTCCAGTAGTGTATTAAGTGACGTGACTACACATCTGTCACATCTTATCTGCTCTCATTCCTTTCCCTAGGGGCAGAGTCATATATAGTGAAATGGCTTGTTTTGGTAGTGTTTTAATGCAGTCTGTTGCTTTCTGTGAACATATATGCCTGTATTGCAAAAACAGATAGATAAGTCAGCGTTGTTGTTGTTCATTTGGTAATAAAAATGTTTCAGGAAAGAAAAATAGAAAAGACAGTATGTTTTGACGCTGTGTACAAGTCTGAAGGATAACCTGCTATTTAGGAAATGTAATAAGAAAAACTGGAATTTTCAGTATTGCTTATTCCAGGAAAAAAAACCCCACAGAAATTAAGTTGTTACTGGTTGTTGTTGTTGTTTTCTTTTTTTTTTTTTTTAATTAACAGAAGTGTGTGTATTGTATCTTTTTGTAAACAAACATTTAGTGTACTTAGAAAGTAAGATGTGCTTTCTGAGGCTCTGTTGAGCTGAGTTTAAGCTTTCGAAAGTTACAAGCTGAAAAGCTGCTCTGTTTACCTACAGTAAAGACTAAACTGTTCTGATTAATTTAATTATATTTTTATTCATATTTGGTCACAACGCAATAAGTTGGAGTTATCTTTTTTAATGTGACTAACATCCAATATAATGCTTTAAAACCAGCCTTGTCCCATTCCTCTACACTTGAAACAAAGAAGAGAAGTGCATATGGGAGTTGTGATATGATTGCCCTGCATCTTCAATACGTGTACTCATGTATGTTTCGCTCTCATGCATTTTTAAAAGTTTTCATGATCTTGCGTGCTGTATCTTGCAGTACGTTATGGCTTTTGATTTTGTCTTTATGTTTAAAGACACTATTGGTGTCATCAAAGTTGGGAGGTCCCCGAGATAAGTGGTTTGTGGCAGAGCCGTCCTGGTGAAGGGCCCTTTTCTGGCAATAAGTACTTCCACTTCTGCGCCTTAGTCAAACCCAGCGCAAGTTTGTTAACCAAGTTTGTGTCGTATGTCAAATCATGCTTGTTCTGTAGAGGAAGAGAGTGTTGTCTGTGCATTGGATAGGTGTGTTATTTATCAGAGGGTTATTTTACTTTCATTTTGTAGAGATACTCTTTTACTTAGAAGTCTCTAGAGGTGGATTGGTAGGAGTGCAATGTTAGAAAGCAAATGGTTTGGAAAAAAGTATATTGTAGTACTGGACACGTGAAAACAGAGCAATTTCAGTATTACCTGTAAAACGGGAAGGGGGAGTTCATTTGTGTTTCTGCCAGTGTCTGTAACGGTAGGGGAATGTCCAGAGGATGAAGACATACATATAGATGACTGAAAGATCATATGCCTTATGAATACATGCTTAGCATCTTGAGACATTGGACAGAAAATTTGCATGTAATTCACGATATTCTTCCCATCCCCCTTGTCCTCATTAAAAATATGTAACTTCGATAAAGCAAACTATCCAAAAGTAAGACCGTTGAATTTTAAGTCAATGTATCCCATTTTTGTAATTTCAAGGTTTGACTGTTTTTTTCTATAATTCTACCACATTTTCCAGTGATCTAACATAATTAGTGTAGTTTACTTTCAGGTTTGCTGAAACTATTGTATATTTTTGTTGAAAACAGCTCAAAGTATGATTTTTATTTTTAGATGTGTTTTCTTCCTTAGAATAGCACTCAGAACGGAAGTTCCCTGTCAACAATACCAATTGCTTTGCTACCTCAATATTATGAAATTTATTGAGCTGCTAATACATTTATCAGATAGTTTCCATGACATTAAAGAATTGCTGTAGTGGCAACAAAAGAGCATTGCATAGTCGAAGGGAAAAATCTCTTTTTACTTGCTGGTTGCTTTTGATCATTATATTATTTCCCTATAGTTGGCGTTTTGTTATAAGCTTTTCTTAGGAATCCTATCTATAGAACAAATGGTGAATTTCCTAAATAGTAAAAAATCTTACCAACTCCAAAAGACTTTTGACTAAGCAAGAACAGCAAGATGTGCACCTTCTTTTTCAAATACAGTTACTTTTTGATTTTTTTAGATCTTCTTTATCATAAAACAATCTGTTTTTTTTCGGACTTACGTATACTGCCTTCAGAACTGTACGTATGGGAAATAGTTATGGTTTGAATTGTAGAAGAAGAAAGATACAGCTTCTATTTTTTGTTGACTTCCTTGGGAGTTGGCTGCTTGTCTTTGCTGTGCTACTCACCATTGTGAAATTTGGAATGCTTTACAGATATGGATAAACTGTTAATAATATATCTAACCTAAATACTTTCTCCTAATTTATAAACAGCAATTTAGGGTCATAGTGATTATGACTTTTCAAAATAAAATTCTGCTGTATTTCCATCATTGGAAATAGATCCTAGGACTCTTAATTCATTATGTGGAAGAAAGCCTGGAACTTGCTTTGTGCTGTATGTAGTCAATGGCGAATCAAGCATCAATCCTGGAAGTACTTTTACGAATTTTGTGCCCGTTCTGGTTGAAATAAATCTGGACGTAATGGACAATCTCTGTGTAAGGTTTGGGAATAGAGCCGCAATCCCAACAGGAAGAAGGACTTAGTCTATTTATTATTTTTTTTTCTTAAGGTGTATGGAGTTCTTGTCATACGTAATTAATTTCTTCACTTTTCTCTTGTGCTCTTGGCAGTTGTTTCTTGAATATATACTTAACTTTATTTGTAATTTTTTTGACTTCTGGAGGTAGTAGAATAATTCCTTCCAATAATTTTAAAGATTTCTGGTTATTTCTAAAAAGTATTTGTTTGATGGTGTTTAGAAAAGGCTACATACTAATTGCGTTCTGTCCTTTTGAATTTTTCTCTGCTTCTTATTGTCTGTCACATTTGAAATGTAGTTTTGTAGAGCTGTATTTGTGGAGAATGGGCACGTGTAGAAATGCTGACTTGGAAGTTAAGATCGTAGTAAAAGAATACCTCCTTATCTTAACAGCGTATTAGTGAAACTGCAGTTGGTGAGAAATTCTGCCAGCTTAGCCCTGATCTTCTAATGTTTCTGTTCGGTTGTCTGTCTATTTCTAAGTCTCTTTAGGTCTGGTGATTTTCCTATGGCAGTGGTGGTGGGTTTTTGTTTATTGGGGGCTTTTTGTTTGTTTGTTTTGTTTTTTAACCTGAAACATTCCGTGTAATTGTTTTACTTCCTGAATTTCTCAATTTAACTTCTGGAAATGTTAAGTGATGATCATACCACCTTTTCCTCCTCTTTTTTCTTTTATTTTTGTTTATTTTTGAAGTGAAGTAACTTGTAATCACTGTGTAAAATGTGTTTCTGTGCTCTTCACAAGATTGAGTCTAAAATCTTGGTAATTTTCTGCAGGAATGTTTAGACTCTTACCATCGTCAGAAACTTCTGTTTTCAGTCTGTACTTGTTCACTAAGTCTCTATAATATGTTGCCCAGTATTATTTATTTCTCTAATAATATTAGAGTTTTCTGTGTCCAAGTGTCACCTTATGGGTCTGTAATAGAACCTCCTGTTTCTGTAATAAGTACCTCCTTTGTATTCCTTTCCCAAATTGCCTTTGACAAATACAAGTTCTGGTTTAGCCACGCAATTATTTCTGTATAGTATACGTGATTGTTGAAATATAGTGCTGCCTTTATAATTGATTATGATATGGAGCTTTACTGTTGTGAAAGGTACATTTTCCATATCTCTGGAATTAGGGGTATATTTATAAAATCTGTGTTTGTGTATATTAAATATGTATAATATATATTTGTGTATATAAATAAGTTGTGTATAAATATTTAATGTCATATATAAAGTTTAGGTTTTAAGCTTATTTAATTTTCATTTTTGTTTTTAATTTTCAACACTGAAAATGGGGTACTACTACTGTTCACTGGTAAAGCATTATAGTAAGGAAGCATTCCCTTCACGTTCATCCATTGTAAGCTGCTGCCTCCCAGAGAGAAGAACACTTCCATTTATGCTTTCTGGGGAGTGGGAGGAGGACAGAAAACTATTTTTAGATTCAGGATAACTTCCTTTCACCTACGTTTTTTTCATTCAAGTTATTACTGTTTCTTTGGCTCAATCAGGCAAAAATCCTTAGAAGTAACAGACGAGAGGACTTACTGAGTTCAATGAGTTTTGGTAGAGTTGGGCATTTGTGGATTAGCGGTGGGACCGTGTAATCTTGGTAACACTAATTCACAAATACCAGCAAATGAGCACACATTAATTCATAAAAGATTAAGGAAAATCTGTTAGTAAAATACTAGAGTCTTCTTTTAGAAGGATACGGCAGGGCTTATCTTAGTTTGAAACCTTGCCGGTTATATGTGTCAGTCGTCGTTGCAGGTGCAGTTACAACATCGGGTTTTTTTCTGGTGGCAAAGCTTCTTCGAGAAGTTCCCAAGCATACACCACAGTGCACTGCCTCTCATCTGTGCTCAGACAAGCGTCTGTGGGGCCATAACGTAAACCAGATTGTTACAAACATTTCGCCGCCTCCTAATTTTAGTTATGTGCTTGGTCCTGTGTCCTCTCAAACATTTAATTCAGCAGAACTGAGATGGTGGTGGACTTTTACGTAGGGTTGGTAGCTTCTGTGCGTGTGGTTTTCTGCTTAAAAAAAATAATGTTGCAGTCTGAGTGTCTTTGTCAAGCATTTTCAAAAGATAAGGCAGCTGTCCAAAGAAGTGGTGTAAAATACTTTTGTGCCCTTAGTTGTTGCACTTGGTTGAAAAAATTGTCTGTTTTGAACAAAGTCTTGAAGTCAAGCTACAGGGGAATCAGTTTTGATCAGGATTAATAATGATTTACAATAATAGAAGATTTTTCACCAGTAGGTTTTTCTAATCAATAGTGACGCATGTATAATCTTGAAAATGTATATATTTTTAGATTTCTTTAATATAGCAATGTATTTTTCAGTCTCCTGTAGAAAGTTTATTTTTCAAGTCACAGCATGTCTGATATTAACTCCGTTATTAAGTTGTATTGCTTGAAAACAAAGTATGTAATACAATAATTTTATTTTAAAACACTTTAACATTTTATGATGTTTTTGTTAATACATTTTTATAGAAAAGGAACATAATTTTGCACTTACGCCCTTTATTAATTTTTACCACTATTTTTTCCTTTCTGATCTGTATGACAGGTTCTTAACTGTGGTATTTTCCTTGCATGTAAAGTTGTCGGTCCTTCTGCTAGCATCTGCTAGAGTCTGGGGCAGGGAAGGAATACAATATAACAGAGTTGATGTACCTGGTTAAATGGGCAGAAGGTGAGAAAGTGAAAGGGATCCTTTCTGGGTAGCTTCCTAAAAGAGAAAATAGAATAGCAGATTGCTGTAAAATCTGTTGAACATCATTGGATGTATTGCTAGCTCATCTGTAACAGTACCTTCTTGTGTTCTGTGATCTGAAGAGCTTGTTCTAATAACTTGATGTTGGACATCAGAACTGACCAAGTTGTAAGAGAGGCGGTGGCAAGCATTTTTTTTTTATTCTGATTATATAAAAAATATGCATAATTAGGCATTTTTTGAAGATTTTTATGAATTTAAAATTCAAATACCAAAAAATTTTGCAAAAATCACAAAACGTCAGTTGCACACTTAGCCTTCCTTACTTGATGGATATTTTGCGGAAGCTACAGTGTATCTCAGGGTTGATGAATAAATGCAGATAACTGTGTGTACCTACTGGTAAAAGTATTAATTTTAGGACTTGATCCCCCAGCTGGAGATAATGGTTAAGTACTCAGATACCATAATTTTTATTCAGAAAAATCAGATACTTTCATGAAGAATAAGGTTAAGCTGAAATTTTATGTTGTCTGGAGAAGTACTTTACTGACAGATTTTGATTAAAACAATTAAATAAATGCAGCTTGCATAGTTACCCCTTTTATGCTTTTCATTGTGAATAGTGGCTCTGTATAAATGCAGTTTGTGTAATGGGAGGGAGGAGTTTCTTTAGATATTCTTTTATCATAAGGTTAAGAAGATCTGGTATTAGAATTGTTATTTTTAATGGGTTTCTAACTCTTTGAGGAGCATCAGAAAAATATTTAGTGTCATTAAGAAGAAATAACTGTGGTTTGTGTTGGATGTGGTCTGTAGTTTTCTGTGGGATTCCTGGAAGATTTTCAGGAATTTTTAGGGATACATTGTTTGAGATCTCTTATTTTTTCACCATGCTTGTGATACCTACCTGATCTGAGATGCCCTTTTGTCCTTCAGGGTTTCTGTGCCTCTTTGCAGTGTCATGAGTTTAATTTAATATTATCATGACTTTCTTGGCTTCTTTTTTATGTGTGCTTGTACCAAACTTGGATTTTCAAGTTCTAAAACGCAGGTGGCAGTGAATTTGTTTGTTGCTTTCAAGGGTTTGAATACATTGTCATGTGGATTACTTTGTAAAGGAAGACCACTGCAAGTTGAACTTCTCATATTACAAATTGATATTGGCAATAGTCAAAAACTGAGGAACGAATGATTCCAGATTTTAGAGGAATTAAATATTCTTATTTTTCTTTTATGTTACCCAGTAGCATGTAATGTGAATGCATAAATTTCCACAAGTTTTCTTTTCAAGTTTAGCTCACGTGCTCTCCACTTTCACATTCCAACAGCAGAGCATAGATGTTATGTGCAGACTGTTTTTAAATAGGAAAGTGTCTAGTAAGTGTTTTCTGACTTAAGTTTTGAATAGTTAATTTCGTGTGTTTATTGAGAATGTAGTTTCCCCTGTATGTGGAAACAAAGGTGCAAAAGATGGTGATTACAGCTGAGACAGTACTTGAATCACTGTAGAGAAAATAACTTAACTGTTGACTATTATCAGTGTTACCAAGGGAGAATAAATTTGGTATCTTGTTATCTTTGTGTTTTCAAATAACATTTTTGGGCTAGCTTTTTGAAGAAGTTGAGGTGGTACTGTGTTATTAGTTACCTTTGTTCTCTTTCACTGTCCCTTTATTCCACACAGTCCATACTTCTCCTTTCTTCTTCTTCGCTTGTTCTTTATCACTGCCTTCCTTACTCCCACTTTCTACTTCTTCCTGTAACCTCTGACGGATACAGTTCACGTATTTTTCCACAAGAGGGTGATAAAACTCACTCATACATGTAAAAACAAGGACTCCAGGTAGAGTGGGTTGCAGAGGTTACCGAAAAATCTCAATATAATAAAATCAGCTATATTTATAAAGGAAAAAAAGTGTCTGTTGATCTTCTTAAGCTCCATCAGTGTGTTACAGTGGTTGTTTGTCTGCACTTCTGGAGACAAGACTGGACCTGTCAGGATGGAGATCCACCCTGTGAAGAGCTTGCCAGCTCCATCCTGCCTCTGTTGCAGTAATCAGACCTTACGGCAAGACAGTCTTCCCTTTCTGTTATCCATGCAATAATTTTCCTTGTCCTTTCTCTTCCATGCACTCTATTGGTTTTTTTGTTTGTTTGTTTCTTTTTTTCTTTTTTTCCCCCCTCCTGCATATTATTAGAAGAAAGGGAGCCTCCCTCCCCACCAATGCTAAGAAACGGCAGTGGTTGAAATTTCTACTCATCTTTAAAAAGTGCAAAAAGGATGAAAAGGCAAGGCAAAGAGACAGAGAAAATAGCCACCACCATGATTTGCCTCTAATAGAGGATCTTAGTAAAAATCTGTATCGGCTTTTGGCAAAACCTAGACTTAATAGGTATTTTAATCAAGATTAAAAGCCACTCTAGTTTCTCATTTTAGGACTAGAAAGGATGATGTAGAGAAGTGGTTATTAGTCCTTCTGAGAACAGTAGCTCCAGAATTGTCTATCTTAAGTAATGGAGATTGTGGCTAAAGTTCTGGTGCCTGGGTTTGGCTCTTGGAAAAGCAATTGGTGCAATTGTCTCAGGGTATGTGGGATGGCAAAGGTATGTGAGCAGACCTATTATGGTCTATAGTGGTCCTCCTATATGGAGGAGGGGTTGGGGTGCAGGGCTTTTTAGATACACTTTGAGGAAGAGACAGCATATCAAGGTGGTTGTTAG
The DNA here is from genome assembly GCF_000708025.1 of Charadrius vociferus. Lineage (NCBI taxonomy): Eukaryota > Metazoa > Chordata > Aves > Charadriiformes > Charadriidae > Charadrius > Charadrius vociferus. The sequence goes on from NW_009649929.1 coordinate 1,049,068, forward strand.
TCTGTATTTTGGGTGCCATAAACTAAAAAAAAAAAAAAAAAAAGTCTGTTGCTGTAAACTGCTTTAGAATATCATCTGAGCTGCCAGATTAAATCTCGTTAACCACAAGTAAAAAGAACTGCAGCGAGTCCCTTAGTATTAAAGAAATGAGCAAATGGGATCTATACTGTGGGTTGGGCATAAGCTAAGCAGTGAAAAAGCTCCTGGAAAAATTCTAGACACTTCATTGCGATGAGTCAAAAGCAGGAAGGAGAAAGGAACAAAATGCTTGAGGTTATATTTACCCCATCCTCCCATTAACTGTGAAATTTCAGGTCATGGAGTGAAATTTCTCACTCTTCCTTAATTTCAGGAAAAACAAATAAATGTCCCAAATAATACCTGAAAAAGATTCAGTCTTTTAAGAAAAAGACAACCACAGAGTCAGTGATCGCAATATTTTGTCTCCTTGTAATAGTAGGAAGTTTCAAAGGCAGGAGAAGTGTGTTGAATTTCCCAGGACAAGTCTGTTCCTCTTCCTGTTCTTTTGGTGTTTGTTGAACAAACAGCATTTGGAGCACCTTACTTCTTGGGCAAGAAGGGTCAAGATTAAGGTTTGGTTCAGGTGCCTCTGAATCTCAAGTGGGACAGATTCTTCCAGCTAACACACTTGAGGGAGACGTCCCCACTTCAAAGCAACCCTTCTACAAAAGAAAAAATAAACCCCACAAAACCCAAATAATTCTTAGAATTTCTGTATATGCTTCTGAGCTGGTTCTGCGAGTGTAAGGGAATTGGAGAGATTCTAATTTATACTAGCAATGTAAAAGTATTTTTCTTAAGTTTACAGGATATTCTCCCAATGAAGGAATGCCATAATATCTAGAAACAGAAGTGGCTAGGAGCAGGTTTTGAAGTATCTCAAAGCAAGTTTCTTTTATTTCCTGTTTGGTGAGGAGCAATCATTCCTGTTGCAGAAACTTTCTTAATCAAGGGTTTTGCAGAGAGGAGGATTGATGTGCCCTTCAGAATAGCTTCTGAGGTGACCTCATTTGACATGAGGGCATTGTTGGTCTCCCCCTGTTTTGCACAGTTGATCCTAGCATGGACAGGCATTGCACTGCAGCAAAAATTCATTTGAGAGCCAATATCTTCAAAGTTATTTCACTTGTGGTGAAATATGCCAAAACTTTATGGTCAATAAAAAGCAAATGGTTTGGAAATGAACATATTTTTATGTTTATTTGGTTTTGGATAAGTATTACACTTCTGGATTAAAACCCCCTGATATTTCAAATATAACAGAAAAGCTCTACAACAATGCATAATATACAATAATAAAGTACAGACTTTTTTTTCATTACAGTCGGGCTTTTTAGATAAAACATTCAGTACTTGATAATATTTTTGCCCATGTAGTTTTAAATGTCTGGAGTAACAGAACCTGTCTTGTGTCCAGAGCTGCAGCAAAGGTAGTTGGATAGAGTTCCCATCTGCATGCGCTTCATTTTGGGAGAGGAGCAAAAGGGAAGTAATTGAGCCTTCCCCCCCAGTTCCTAGATTCAGTGGCTAGATAGACAGTGCCTCCCCCTCTTTTGAGCTCGTGCTGCGTTTGTGGTTAATGCAGTTTTTCTGCATTGTCGTTTCCCAGGTTTCTTGTCCATATTGAATATCTATATTTGGGATTATTTTTCCCAGATGTATTAGTTGGTGTTTTTCCAAACTGAATTTCACTTTATTTTCTGGCCATGTAAGGAATTTGCTTAGGTTCCTTTGTATTAATTCTGACTTTACTGCTACTCAAAGTTCCCTATTTAATATCCTCAGAAGATGTTATCTATATGCTATTTTAATCATATAGATCATTAAGGAAGTTATTAATGTCTGGACTAAATTGATTCTTATATCTCACTGGCATTTCTTTCCAGTCAGATACTTTAAGATTTTTATCCTTTTATTTCTAGACTTTTCAGCAGTACTGTGTTTCTCAGCTTCTCCTATCTAAAAAAACTGAGATCAGTTTTAAACGTAGGACTTCCGGGGAAAACAGAAGCACGATTCATGCTGGAATAGAGTAAACTTTATAAATCCAATCACAATTGAAATTGAAGCTGTATTCTAATCATTGAGTATATATCTTCACATTGATTTCAATATGCTTTGTACTTTAATTTGTGCAGTAGTAGTTCTTAAATGATAAATTATTAAGTAAATATTTTCCTAGTGGAATGTGCTTTCTATTTTTGTATATCATCTTGAGAACAGAATGTGATGCCTTTCTGTAGGGTCAGCTGTTTGAAATACTTGCCTGTGTTTGTTCTAACTGCATAATCTATAATCCTCAATGTGTCTTTAATCCACTTTATCTCTTGCAGAACTACATCTTTGGGATAGGGAATAATATGGTGTGATAGATAGAATTTAAGAGTATAAAGTTTGGTAAGATTATTGACAGATTTTGGCAAATACCAGATAGAAAAAAAGGACTAGTTAAGGAAATAAAATACTACTTACTCATATTTTCATTCCTGTGGAATGAACAAAGAATAAGTAACAAAGAAGTTTTACAGTATTTCATATCTGGAAATATGATAAAATTAAAGATGGAATTTACCACCTGGCTAATCTTCAACATCTCCTGCAGTGTTAAGGGAAAGGAATTGATTTAATTTATTTTGATTCTTTGTGGTTGTTGTGTGAAGTCGAATTGAACTTAAAAATGTTTACCTTTCTATGCATGACTAAGGTAGAAAACAGGGTGCACGTTTTTCAGCATTGACCACTTGAGGTTGAGTGGATGCATTAACCTGGACCAAATTTAGCTGTGGATTCAAGGAGGGAGGTGTGTGCGCGTGCACATGTGTCTTTAGAAGTCTGTCTTTGAGAGAATGAGTGTCTTCTAGTTTTGGGTAGTCGTGTTTTTGACACGTTGGTGTGCTGCTTTTGTTAAGGATTGCACAGAGAGCTTCTGTTGTGATTGCATCACTAGAATAACGGAGGGGAAAAACTTGAAAAAATTGCCTGTAGCCTACACGTATTAATAGGCAAAATGTGACCTTTCAACAAAACTATTGGTGCTCTTGGGGCGGGATCTATTTTGGTGACTTGATAAACTGTACATTTTTCAAGTAGGAGAATAAGGGAAGACCAGTCATAAACAATCAGCTATCAAAATTTCAGAAGATGTTTTTAAATTGACCCCAATAAACAAACTTTATTCAAAACCACTATTTTTGTGTGTAAATTTCAGGTAGAGTATTTTATTAGGTGAGTGTGGAAGTGTTAAATGCAAATAGAGTTGACTTTTCTCTCTCCAAATGTTGCTGTTGCTTTTGTATGTTTTGGTAGCGGACAGCAATTGAAATCATTAAATAAAACAAGTTGTCAAGGGTCAGGTTTCTGTGTTTGTCTAGTACTAAGGTATTAGGTACCATTTCTCAGGGGACGATGGATTTCTCATTTTGCCTAGTGACAAATAGTCTGATTTTACAAGGTCTTTGGGTTTGGGAGGTGGGTTGGGAATAGCGATCTTGTTAAATGACCCACTTGCACAGCACAGCTTTTTTGTTAATGAAGCCACACTGCCTATCAGGCCTGGGTTCAAACACCACCAGTCCTTCTAGTTATTAATTTTTTTAAGTAGTTGGTGTTAAACACAAATATTCCTGGTTTCCTATTTTAGAAAAAGATGAATATCAGCAAAGTTAAGTAAAGCTGGCCCACGAGACCTAATGTTTGTTGTTCTTACAAATGGCTAGGAACATGCATAACACTGAAACCCCCATATTCTTATAATGCTAAACAGAAGGGAAAAGTTAGTGTGGAATTTCAGCGTTCTACATTTGTAAAACTTTGGAGGATCCTTCGAGCAGATGTAAATTGCAGGGAAGCTTATTTACATGAGTAGAGATTTCCTTTATAGAAAAAAAATGATACCATGTAAAGCAGCATGGTCCTTGTGTGTTAACTTGCCCTTAAAAATGATTCCACGTAATCCATTCCCTGAAAGGGATGAGAACTGGCTAACTGGGCAGCAAGTGAATCTGAACACAAAAATGCCTATTACTGCACCTGCATATCCCATTATGATAGCATCCATGTGGCTGTACGGAGGGAGAGCCTGCATTTTATTTTTTCCAGTGAGGAAATAAGCCGGAATTTGCACCTTTTTCTTTTAGGCAACGAGAAGTTTTCTACCAGCTTCGCTGCTTAAATTCATATTGTGCTTTCTGTGCTGCCATACCATTTTCAGTAAAAGAGCAGTTGCATGGAGACAAAGAGGCTGCTGATTTAAGTCTCAATAGAGAAGTCTGTTAGGCTTCAACTGTGGGAGGATACTAAATGTAGCTAAGAGGTTGGCAGATGCTACCTGGACCAAAACTACTTGAAAATATTAAGCAGCTGTTTAGTAGGTTTGCCTAAAACCCATTTAACGACTGGAAGTATTGCTGGGAAAAATATGACAGAGGAGTTTTGATTTAAAAATGTACTTACTGTCTGCATGTAATGTGCTGTTTGTGTTGAATAAAAAAAAAAGTAGAGTTCAGCTACAAATGTTTTGCTGTGTTGATGTGAGGAGGGGGTAAAAAAAACCACCCAACCCCAAGCTCTGCTTTCTCTTCCCACCTGTCTTAGAATTTTTTGGTAAATTATGTTGGTTTATGCAACATTTTGGCTTTCATTTTCAAAGGGAGTAATCCTGTTTCTGATTATGTAAGTTAAGCTGAAAGCTGTGGAGTGTTGTCTTCTGAAGTTTTCGGAAAGCTCAGTGTTTCTGCTGCTATTAATGTTTTTCTAAGCTGTAACAATCTGAAAATGTACCTAAAGGGTTTGTTTTGTGCTGCAACCTTTGAGAGTACCATAAGAAGGCCAGAAGAGAGGTGGTGGGACTGGGCCTGAATTTCCACCGGCCGCATGCAGAGCTCCACGTATGTCCCAAGAGGGAAAGCCTTCTTCATCTGCGCCTTCCTCATCCCTGCGCTGGCCTCCTCTGCAGGTTGGATAGTCCTGGGAGCTGCCCTGGTTTCTCGTCTTGTTGTTGAGCTGTAGTGTAAACGCTTTTTAGCCATATCATTTCTGACCTGTGAGATGCTGTGTGGGACGCATGAAATGAGATACCCCAGCATTTTTTGTTTTTCCTTTTGGAGGGTGGAGAGGGGAGATAAAGAAGTTGCGTGAAGCTGTTATGCAGCGTGACTAAACATAGAGAAAAGGCTTAAGGAGGCCGTTGCTCAGGACCAGGGTAGTTAATTTAAGCAGGGAGTATGAACTTCTAATTCATTTCTAAGTGCGGTTCCCTTTATGACCTGTTCCGTGGGGAGAGTTGATTACAGGATCTCTGTGCTGGGTCATCAAATAGTTAACATCAACGGAGATACTTACGCTTCAGAAGCTGAGATTTGCACACGTGTGGGTATAAGCATTTTCACTAGAACACGTTTGATACTTAACCTGGGAAAAAAGTCAAAAGAGGTGATTAATGTTTTGTACCTGTGGAATAAGTTTAATTTTGTGTGCCTGAATCTTCTAGCAGGTGCTGTAGAACGCCGGGGCGGGGGGGGGAGAGGAGGTGTGAGTCTTTTCAGTGTGCCCCACCGATACTTCACAGAGAGCCACAAAATAATGTTCAAATGAATAAGAATCTCTTGATTGAATCTAAATGGAAAATGCAGTTTTCCATGGCCTCATTATTATTAGGCAAATTTAACTAAAACCTAGGAGATTTCTGCAAAATTATCTGAAAGAGAAAATACCTTTCTTGTTTAAAGTGAGGCAAAGAAATAGGAAGAGCTTTTTCACAGAGTTGGTGTTGATCTATCTTGGCTACTAGTTCTGCTTCTGATAGAAAGGAGTTTTAAATTTTCATAAATATGTTCTTTGTCATTTGTTTACTATTTTGATTGTTACTACACTAATACAGTAACGTGGCTAAACTTTCTGTACGCACAGTTTCATAAATTTTCAGTTTTTCATGTAGAATTTCTGAAAATTTATTTCTGTAAGAATGCACTTTTGCCCATGTGAAATGGTTTCTTTAGAACTTCTCTACCGGTCCCTTACTGTTTGTCAGGGGTGGGTTTTGTGCCCCGGATCAGCCTTTTGCTCTGTCCATGAATACCAGCCCTAATTTGGCCGAGTTCTGAGACGGAGGAAGATTATTTTGTGTGTAACAGCTAGATAGGGTTATCATAATTAAGAATGATCAGGCATTTTAGCATCTGTTATTAACTGGAGTGTACATGTGTCATCCTCACAGAGCAAATGAGGATGATTTGTTTCCTCTTAGGTGTGACAGAGGCATCAGTGTTACGTCTCTCTGTGGCACTGGTAAGATCAATACTAGGATGCATCATGGGGTCTGGGACTTGGCATACTTGAAGAAGCTATATGAGAACGAGAGAGGTGTACACCCATTAAATGATCGAAGAGCCAGAGAAAATGCCTTATGCAATACAGTTAAAAAAAAAAAAATTACAATACAATTAAAAAAAAAGGCTGTTTGAATAGTTTATCAAAAAAGGTTGAGAGCAAATGCGATCAGAGTGTCTTATGGGGAGAAAATACTGGTCAAATACAAGAACAACTTTAGCTGTCAGCTAAAGCCAGAAATTAGGCATGCGTTTTTAATAATGAGGAAAAATATGTGCTGGCAGGAACTACTTAAAGTGATGTTAGATTCTCTGTTTGTGTGCTTCCAAATCAAGAGTCACTACTTTTAGAAAAGTTATGTTTTATTTGAACACAAGTTACCAGACTTAATTCACGGAGGGTTGCCGCATTAAGAAATCTCATGGAGTGTTTCATTCAAGTTAAGCTATCTGCTCTGGTAGCCCCTTCCAGCTTGCATTTTTTGAAATCTGCAGCCCTAAGACCCCAGCCATTTCAGAAGCTTTGAAGGAAAGGCAGTAAGGGATTTGGGGAGAAAAGCAAGGCTTTTGTGAGTTAGACTAGTTGGATGTTTCCTTGGAGGAATTACACTTTGTTGTTTCCTCTGCTCTGTCTATCTTGGGTGATACTCTGCTAGTTGTTCAGAAGTGCTTGCTCTTTTTGCTGCTCAGCCTGAGACACTGGGTTGTGATTTACAGAATGGATGATGACTCAAAATGCAAGTGAGCTTGGTGGGAACTAGTCCTGAATACTCCACAGTGCTATGTAAAAAGTCAGAAAAATTAGGATGTCTCAAATTGGGCACTGAAAATTAATGCTTGCTTTTAACCTGAATCTTTTTATTTATCAGTGTTGTTTTAACTTAATATCTTGTGAGTAATACAGTGTAAAAATGACAGTCTTTAAAAATGTTATTCCTGTTTGGTTTGGAAAAAAAACAGGCAATAAAAATTAAACATGACATTATACAAAATCTTTAAGATTCTCTGCGTTTATTACAGCTAAATAAGTGAAAGATTGCTCCGATCTTATTTTAATAGAAACAAATCTGATTGAATTGGTTTTGTTTGTCTTTTCAAAAATCACAGACTGTCACAAACATTTTTGAAAGTCCTGATTAAAGGTAATGATGCAGCCTAGTGAAATTGAGGTATGATCCAGACTGGAGCACGGTTGCTTCACTTGTTCATCTTGAGCGTGAAGTCCCTTCTTTCTCAATCAGGGTTGTTTTTTTTTTAAGGTAATAAAACTTTTAAATTAATGAATCTGTTTTTAATTCATTATAATGATTCAATATTTCGTTATGCAAAAATATTTTTTTCTTCCTAAGAGTAGTGTACTGTGTGTTTTTGTTTTTTATTTTTTATTTTTTAAATGAAAACCATAGTGCGTTTCATTGCTTCACCAGATCTGTTTCTTCTCATTAGTGCATTTCAGCAAGCCTCTCCAGGTTAAAGTAGGGCCGTAGATTTAAAATAATTTTAAAGTGTGATCCTGCTGAAGCTCTTCTATTTTCTCACTTTCTTCCATTTGCTCTGAGCACAACTATCTCTGCATGCTTTTCTCCCCTCTTTCTTTACTGCTGGGGAGAATGCTGATACCATGTGCAATTGTGATCTTAATTGTCAACTGAACACAATTCAGTAGCAAATGCCTTGTATGTTCGCTTGGTATTCCCTTCTTTGGGTCAAAATCTTAGGGAATATTGAACAACGTCTCCCAATACTGTGAAGTGATATTTTACAGCACCAAAAAGTTTATCTGTGTGGACTTATAGTATGTTTATTCCACTAATTTTGTGGTGTAACACACAGTAATTTATTGTGATGTGTTACATGTTCTTACGCTAACTTTTGCCCTTCTTAGACGTTTGCCTTCCCAATTCCAAAGAAATACCTTAAAAATAGTCACGCAGATCATTGAAGGTAGAAGGGAATGGCTGCCCTTACAGAAATGAGTGGAACCTCAGAGATGCTGATGATGTAAATTTTAATTTTTTTTAAAAAAGGAGGTTTCATGGCTGTTTTCTACAAACTCCTTAAAACTCGCTTTTTGATGGTGTTTTTTTTTTTTAATGAATGGGGGGAAATGAAACACAATATGCTGATGAATCCAAAATTTGTGGAGATTTGATATATACTTAAATACAGGCAGTAAATTGCTGAAATGAAAGCTGTTCCGCATATCTCGTGGAAAAATGATTATGCTCTCATTCTCTAAAAATAAAGGATTGTAATTTGAGCCTGCCTTTTTAAAAGAAGAGTTTCCTCCAATGTTGTTTCAAGGTAGAGTTTGAAAAAGGAAGTAATTTGTAAAATGTTAAAATGCAGTTCAGTGTCAAAGCAACCAAAGAACAAAATTACTCAAAATAAATAGTTGCTCTTATTTTGGAAGAGTGTCAAAGTGGAGGCGCTTTCTTTATGCATAGTTGCTATTGGCTGCAAACCCCTCGTTTCTGCAGCTAATGATAGATAGGAATATTAATAATATAATTCATGCCTTGTCATATTTTGCTGCTTAATCATCTTGTTTGGCACACTCCCGTCATGTTCCGTGTAGCCATAATTCAGGAATGAAAGCTCACTCGGGCACTGGTATTACAGTCCAGTAATCAAAGAGGCTGGGATTATGCAGATAATGAAAGGACTGGCCAGCGTGTGTTTACCCACGAAAACTGGAGTGAAGTTAGGGACAGTAAACAGCCCGGGAGCTGCCTTCCGCGCCGGACGATGGCCGTCGCTCCTACGTCACGACTGCTTTAAAGATCCAGGGTGGGTAAGCAGAAACCGAGAGCGCTCTCGGGTTCAGGAACGTGTGTCAGCAGTGTTACTTGAAGTTTCTGCCGTGAAAAACTTAATCTCTTACAAGTCTTTAGTAACGTTGTCTGTCTTTTGTATGCTGTTGCTGCTGTCAAAAGTAGCATTTCGAGGAGGTTGCTAATATTTTGTTAGAAAATACGTGATTTATAAGCAAACAGTTTCCTGGATGTTAATGTAGATTAGAAAGGTAAAGAGGGGCTAAGGCATGAACCTGAATGCAAGGAGAATAGAAAAACAGTTTTTGTTTTCCTTAATTTTTTTTTTGTTGAGAGCTGCAATTTTAAAATCTAAACCTAACATTTTCTCAGAGGCTAGCACTGAACCTTGTGAATCGCTTATGATTCAAAGCGTTGCTATGTTTGTCTGGATAACTTTTTTTTTAAGTTTTGGAGCAGGAAGCGATTGCTTGGCTCAGTACTGAAGTTAGTTGTAGTTGGGGGGCATTTTATTGGATAAAATTATAAGAGGATAAAAGGAAGTATCTAAAACAAATGAAAGGGGAAAACAAGTTTGGTTAGGTTTTGTTTGGTTGTTTGTACGGTCTTTGTATGTTGTTTTGGTGTGGTGGTTTGTTTTTTTTTTGTTTGTTTGCTTTGGTTTTTTTACCTCAAGAAGCCCTTTCCCTCTCTTGGTTTTTAAATGGTGTTTCATCTTTAAGTTGTGTAGGTTCTTCCAAGATAACCATGATTTTTTGTGAAGTGGTTTCCATGCTCTTGTCAATGCATGAATAACAAATAATAGAATGGGTGGGGAGGAAGTTGATTGTAATTTGACTTAAAAGCATGAATGTTTTGACCTCGGCAATTGGCAGTTTGAAAAGAATGATTTGCTGTGCTGTTTGTGTGAGTGTTGGGTTGTTCAGTGTTAATCACCATCCAGTTATGGACATAATTCACTTGTTAGACAAGTGAATTGCACTATAGCCTAGTGTTGGACTTTTAAACATACCTTCAGTAAGCAGGCGGGTTAAAAGGAGGGATGTTCTTTAGAGTACTATGTTGACAGAAAGAAGCCATGCTTATCTTGTGGATGCAATGAAGGTAAGGCTCTTCAAGTTGGAGAGGTTTGAAAAAATAAGAGATTTTTATTTTTAATTATATTTTTTTTCTGTACTTAAAAGGTGGATTTCCTGACATACTATTTAGAGTGACTGCTCATTGTGAAATTTTCATGCATAATCAAAGGATGAGGTGTTGGTGGTTTTTTTGGTGTTTTGTTGTTGTAGTTCTTTGGCTTTTTGTCTTTCTAATTGTGTTTGAGGTTCTAAGTTCTGAGTAGGATGCATTTTGTTTTGGTTTATAATGAGATGACTTTCTTTAGCAGCTGTAAACTTTCATTGACGGGTATCATTTAAAAATATTCTATCTATGCATGCTGTAGGAAAGCTGATCCTTATTTTTTTTAAATGATACTTTTATTTGGCTTGTATTTACAGATGTATAATGAGCTTTATGAGACAGTCAGTGTAAATTAGATCAACTTACACTCTGATCCTGTAGTTAGAATTCTTCTAGCCTTGAGAGCCCTAAAATCTGAGGAAGCGTAGGATCAGTCTCTACATTGTAACAGTTTTTCCTGCATTTCGGAATTAAGACCGTATTTTGTGTTGTTCAGAAACAAGTCTAATTTGATTATATTAGCACTTTGCCTGATTAGGAATTGCTGAATCAGATTCACTATTTGAAATGTAGGCATGTAAAGGGAAATATGTGTTAATGTCTGTGTTACTCTGGCTAGTGTGTTATGTGGTAACATTGGCAAGGCAAGGGCTGATCTCTCTGTTGAAGGATGTTATTCGTATTTTAATTCAAAACTAAGTTTGCAGTGTGTTTTAATTCTTGCACATCTTTCTGTTAAAGTTAAGACAAGTTTTGAAGTTGTCATTGAACGTGCCAGGATCCGAGTTGGTTTTCCACCAGTTGGAGCTAGAGAATTATATGCAGAATAAATGTAAAAGAGACTTTTAAAGACAAGTTAGAATTCCAGTTTTCCGGGGTTTTATGTGAAAGTTATAAATCCAGAAGCTTTCATACCAATCATGTGTTCTGAAATATTTCCATAGGGAAAAAATTATGTTTCTGTTTGGTTTAAGAAAGGAGGCTGGTGTTGTTTATTAGGCATAATAAAAAAGAAGCTTAATTTCAAAATACCAGTCCATTTTATGCACCTCCTGTTAGCCTCTACCCCTTGGACATTCAGAAAACGTTAGGAGTTTCAATTATTATAATTAAGATATTTATTCCTGTCATCAGTTTTTGGTTGGTTGTTTTGTTTTTGTTTTTTTTTTTAACCAAAGCATTTTCAAATAGTTCTACAATTCTTCTTGCTACAGATTTCAGTGAGTTTATTACTTCTATTAAGGAAAAAGCTTCCTTTTTTTGTTGTTGTTGTAGTTGGTTTTTTAAGGTGCAGGAAGCCCAGAAACATAAAGTGACCTGTGACCTTAGACCTACCCAAAATTAAAGGGTTAATGGCAGCTTGCTAAGTAATGACAAGAAAAGGCAGAATGATCAGGGAAGGGGGAAAACCAGGGGAAGTTGTTCCTCCGTCACAGAATCAGGAAGCAGAGAGGAACTGGACAGACCTGTTGTATAAGAGGAACTGGGCTGTATCAGGTGCAGTGCAGTGGAGGGGAATTAGACCTCCCGAATACCGGAACAGGGTGAGAACAGAGGACCGGAGAGAGCTCTGCTTGAGCTCATCTATTCCGCAAGTGAGAGAGGAGGCAAGTGCTCCTGCAGGCAAACTGTTTGCAGTATCTGAGCTTGCTGTAGTATCTAAAACACTCTTCCCTCAACTTTTATAACTGAGTGCTTCATAACATTGGAAAAAGAAGAAGAAAATTCAAGGATTGCTTAGTATGCTGTTACTTGGAGATAGGGACGATGTGGAGAAATGATAATAAAATCTTACTCCTGAACAGGTGAAGTATGTTATTGTACAATAATACAATTTTCTTTGCTTTACAAGTACTTTCATCAAAAATACTGATGCATAAACTTGAATCTGTCTACAAGCTGGTTGAATTTTGGAGTAATTTGATTTTTTTTTTTTCAGGTGATCTGAGCTATTGAAGGGAGGGCTGGGGGTAAATACTTGCACCATGAGTGCCCTAAGGTGGTGCTAATGCCTCGAGGAAGGATTATCTCATAGTGGGAAGAGTAGTGTCCAAAGCAGTAGAACCTGCCATTTTCCTCTTCATTGCACAAGCAGCCTTTTTTCATTTCCTCTGCCTTGCTGTACCCTAATCGAAACCTCGCATTAGGCCAAGGAAACTTGTGTGTCCAGGTAAGGCTATGTGCAGTGAGAGAGGACAAACTGGGCTGCTCTTTGCACCTTATCTGAGTGAGGACAAACAACTCAGGAGAGCTCATCCATCTGTGGTAGGTCTGGTTTAGTGCAGGAGATGATACTGGAATGGCAGAAAAGCCCCATGGTCAGCCGGGACCTGCGAGTCCAACCCGGGAGGGGAAGCATGCTGGGTGGATGCATGCCATGGAAAGTCAGCGATGTCCTCTCAGGTGTCAGCCCAGGACACCTGGACTATTTGGAGCTGAGTACCACCAGAGGTCCCTTGAGTCTCTAGGCTTGTCACAGGTTATCGTAACTCTGAGGCTAACTCCCCTGCCTGCCACATCTGCCTCAGAGATTGGAGGAGAGGAGCCTCTTGTAAAATGATTAACAACCATCAGGCCTTGGTCTGCGCAAAAACTACTTTGGCTATGCCTGCGCATCCCATGGGGAATATGAGTATGTAACTGGGAATAACCATGTCCTCTCCCATCACAGTTGTGTCCACAGCTAGAAGCTCCCCTACATTTTTCCAGCATTTTGGCTCAACGAGCATGACATTTAGGAGTTGGAGAAAGAGTGAGAAGGGTGCTCTTGAGCTGGGTTCTGGGGCCTAGGTTGCCTAGTGCTCCTGTGATGGGCTCTGCTTGTCGTACGGGGGCTTGCTGTCCCTCTGCTCACTCCTCACTCCACCCAGGCACTGAATGTCCCACATGGCGCTGTCATGGGATGCAAGGATTCCTCATTGGTTTTGAGGCACCATACATTTGAACTCATATATATATATATATAAAAAAATATATATAAATACATATGCATGCCTTTTCTAGAATACAATTAACTTGAGTTCTTTCTGTATTACTTGTGTCGTCAGTCTGGACCAAAGTTGTACACAACCTTACAGAACTGTTTAAAAACAAAAATAACCCCAACCAAGCCAACTACTGTGAGAGTGGGAAGTAGGGACGTGCAGGGATAGTGGTGATGGCAGTTTGTAGGGCAAGGATTTTGCAGTCTGCTGTACGTATTCATTCTTTTTGGCAGGATCGCATTTAAAGCTGATCCTTTTTGCCTTCATTTCAAGTGAAAAGAAGTTCCTTTCTCAGCAAAACAAGCCATCATAGAAACATTCAGTTTCTCATTTGCAGAATAAATGATTTCAAGTTCTCTTGGGTCCACATGGAAAAAGTACTCCACCGTTTTACCGGATGCTGTGTTCTCCAAAATGTCCCGGTTTTTTAAATGGCTGTTTCTTAATTATCCACAGCTGAAGGCCCTTCCCTTTACTCTTGGCAGCCTATGCAGTCTTTATGGGGTGGAACAGGATCTTTCTTTCGTCCTAGGAAATAGTATTAATCCTGCCAGTATTTAACTGGATCCAGGATTACTAATTTGTCAAAAAGCTCTGCTTTTAGTTTTTACAGATGATGTTCAGGACATCTGATAGTTGCATTCATGTTGTCAAAAATGCATGCTGTGTTTGTGGTGACCTCAGAATTTCTAGAAGGGATTCATTATGTTAGTATGAGATGATTGTGGTCTTCATTAGTAAAAATGAGTCAAGTTCTCTTAATAAAATGGTAATTTTCTCATTTACGTTCTATATTTCTGAAGTAATGATTTTTAAATACTCAGCATTTAAATTTTCCTTTCTAGTGGAATAATAAAGTATTACAATGACTGTAAAGTAATTTATAATGACATTAGATCATTTAGTTATTTACCTTTCCCAGTGTTTTCCTGTCTAACTAGTCTGTCTGTCTTATGATCTGTTATTCCTGTTTGTACCAATTTGGTTGATAAATATGCAGAAGCAGAATTGTTGGGAGGAAATTCTGAGATGCTTCAACTTGACTTTTCATTAGTAAAGTGATTAAGAAGCAAGAAGGACTCCCTGAGTTGGCTGAAACATCATGTTGTAGCTGTGAAGCCAGCTGTTTTATGTCATGTATGTAAGAAAGAAGTCTATGTGGAAAAACACCTGTTTCAGAATGGGCTGCTTATATGTGTGTATTGTCATCACTTGTTTCACTCTTTAAAAATCTAACTTTACATGGGTTTTCTGTCACTTCTTTTTTTAGTAGATCGTTGCAAGTTTATAGATTGGTCTAGGTAATACATAAAAAAAAAGAAGACTGGTGAATAGGTAGAGTACAGTTGATCTCTAGTGCTACAGTTATCTCCTAGTTTATGTGGTGCTTCCTTACAGGTTTTAGAACTTTAAATACCTAAAACTCTCGTGTTGTAAAGTCATTACTTTTTTTAAAAAAAAAAAGTGTGAATGAAGTTGCGATGGAATCTTAGAGGTTAAAATCTGGTTAATTGGTATTGAACTCTGGGCTTCATCTTGCATGGGAACAAATTTACTGGAAGCTTCCTCATTTGAATTAATGCAAGCATGAGGCATAGAGATTCCTTAGTGCAGCAGCTCAGAAAGAGTTACTCAACTAGGTTACTTTTCCAGTTGTGACTAAGGGGCCAATTAGCAGCATCCGGAATGAGACGGCAGCGCCTAGGTAAAAATAGATGGCATTTGGAGAAGCTGGGGGCTGTTTTGGAGAAGGTCTTCAGCTGCAGACTGAGCGAAGCAAGATAAAGAGGCAAGCTTCAGAAAGGAGTATTACAGACATGATTGTGAGAAACTTCATGAAAAGACAAAGGTAGGAGCAGCCCAGAGAAACAGCAAGAAGCAATACCGAATTGGACCCTCAAACTGAAGGGCCTCTGCTGCCGAACGAATGCCTGAGCTGGGTTCTTCACTCCCTTCTGACAAGAGAGAGAATGCTAGCATTGATATTAAAATGAAACAGCCTGTAACATCCTCTGAAAATGACAGGAACCAGAGGAGTGGGTGTAAGGCTCGCTGGATTGTTAGGTCTTATGTTACAGATCGATACTTTAATGCCTCTGTCAGAGGAAGGAGTAAGGCACAAAGAAGTGCTCCTTCAGTAGGTTTGCTTGAAGGTGATTAGTTGACTACTACTGGAGTCTCTGAGTCCAAATAATTAAGTAATATGCCAGGTACAGGAAGGAGAACTTGATGGCATAGGGTTGTATTTTGCTTTCTAGCCTTTACAGTTATAACTTCATCCTGTGACGCCACTGGGTCAGTATAGTTTTAAAATCTTTTGTTCTTCACTGACCTACTTTGGCTGCATGTTAGC
>NW_009649929.1:1064748-1065241 GCF_000708025.1 Charadrius vociferus
TGAAGTAAAGATAATGTAGAATGCTGTCTGCCTTCTCTTGACAAACTTCAGTCCAGTGGAGGTAATCACTTAACATACTCATTTTTATTGTAAATGGCATTTAATAATGTATTAGTGAATTTGATATTTCATGAAAAATAAAGAAGGTGGGAAAGGATGCAACGGAAGTCCTGTCTTTGAATACACGAAGGATGTGTGTAAGTTAAGAGTTCTTGCAAGTGGTCTAGTAGAGAGCCTACTACTCCCTAAAAAAAAATGGGCAAGCTAGAGATTGTGTGATGTGTGTATTTGTATGGTCAGATACAAAGTATGTTTGCTGTACTATACGTGTTTTCTTGATCAGTGATCTGTACCTGCAAAGACTCTATAAAAATACCTTGTAAAAGTTAAGCTAATTCACCAATAGCATATTTGGATCACCTCACTTACAAAGAGGAGCTTTCAGACTTACCTACATATGTATAAACCTGTAAACCTGTAAAATACACACTTT
>NW_009649929.1:1065282-1083675 GCF_000708025.1 Charadrius vociferus
TCTTCCTTTTCTTGATTAGTAAGCAATGAGCTTTCTGCCAATTAGAGCAAAGGTGTAATCACAATTCTAATGAACCAATGTTACACGCCCATTGACTTCAATTTGGCCTGGATGCCAACTGAGGATGAAGTTTGCGACCACAGTACAGCTGAGGATAAATATTGTTGGTAATCTAATTTCAGCTTACCATCTTCAGTAGAGAAGCACCGTAACTAATGAGTAGTTTGGAAGATGTAGAGAGGGTAGCAGTTGATGATGAAGAGTATTATTTGCTAACCACGGTGGAAATGTTTTAATTATATTTAATGCCTAAACTGTTATGTCTGGTTAATATTTCTAACGGTCTAAACTAATAAAGTTTTGCAGTGACTTGATGCGCAGCAGAGCGATGCCTTTGGTTACCTTAGTTGTATGACATAACCCTGTCTGTCTAGTTTTAAGTTTTCTCAAACTTGTTTATGAATCTTAAGAATCATAGAATCATTTAGGTTGGAAAAGACCTTTAAGAGCATCAGGTCCCACCACTAACTTAGCACTACCAAGTCCACCACTAAACCGTGTCCCTAAGTGGCACATCTACCTGTCTTTTAAATACCTGTAGGAATGGTGACTCAACCACTTCCCTGAACAGCCTGTTCCAATGCTTGATAACCCTTTCAGTGAAGAATTTTTTCCAATATCCAATCTAAACCTCTCCTAGTGCAACTTGAGGCCATTTCCCCTTGTCCTGTCACTTGTTACTTGGGAGGAAAGACCGACCCCCACCTCGCCACAACCTCCTTTCACTAGTTGTAGAGAGTGATAAGGTCTCCCTTCAGCCTCCTTTTCTCCAGACTAAACAACCCCAGTTCCCTCAACTGCTCCTCCTAAGACTTGTGCTTGAGACCCCTCACCAGCTTCCTTGCCCTTCTCTGGAGATACTTCAGCATCTCAAATGTCTGTCTTGTAGTGAGGGCCCCAAAACTGAACACAGTACTTGAGGTGGGGCCTCAACAGTGCCGAGTACAGGGGGACAATCGCTTCCCTAGTCCTGCTGGCCACACTGTTCCTGATACAGGACAGGATGCTGTTGGTCACCTGAGCACACTGGTGGCTTATGTTCAGCCAGCTGTCTACCAACACTACCAGGTCCTTTTCCACTGATCAGCTTTCCAGACACTCTTCCCCAAGCCTATAGGGTTGCATGGGGTTGTTGTGACCTAGGTGCAGGACCTGGCACTTGGCCTTGTTGAACCTCATACAACTGGCCTCAGCCCATCAATCCAGCTGGTCCAGATCCCTCTGTAGAGCCTTCCTACCATCAAGCAGACCAACACTCCTGCCCAACTTGGTGTCATCTGCAAACTTACTGAGGGTGGACTCAATCCCCTCATCCAGATCATTGATCAAGATATTAAACAGAACTCGTCCCAGTATTGAGCCTTGGGGAACAGCACTTGTGACTGGCTGCCAACTGGATTTAACTCCATTCACCACAACTCTTTGGGCTCAGCCATCTAGCCAGCTCTTTACCCAGTGAAGAGTATGCCTTTCTAAGCCGTGAACAGCCTGTTTTTGCAGGAGAATGCTGTGGGAAATGGTGTTAAAGGCTTTACTAAAGTCTAGGAAGACAACGTCCATAGCCTTTCCGTCATCCACTAAGCAGGTCACCTTGTCATAGAAGGAGATCAGGTTAGTCAAGCAAGACCTGGCTTTCATAAACCCAGGCTGACTGGGCCTGATTGTCTGGTTGTCCTGTACGTGCCCTGTGATAGCACTCAAGATGATCTGTTCCATAACCTTCCATGGCACTGAGGTGAGACTGCCAGGCCTTTAGTTCGCCGGACCCTCCTTCCGGCCCTTCTTGTAGAAGGGTGTCACATTGGTTAGCTTCCAGTCAACTGGGACCTGCCTGGTTAGCCAGGACTGCTGATAAATGATGAAGAGTGGCTTGGTGAGCACTTCTGCCAGCTCCCTCAGTACCCTTGGGTGGATCCCATCCAGCCCCAGAGACTTTCGTGTGTCTAAGTGGTATAGCAGGTCGCTAAGCGTTTCCCCTTGAACTATGGGGACTTCATTCTGCTCCCTGTCTTCCCAGGCTGGAAACCCAGAGAAGAACTTAATTTTTGTATTAAATTCTTTACTTTTAATGGGTCAAATATTTATTTTTAAAGGTAATATACTGTTGTAGACTGATAGTCATGTTGCAGAGGGGCTAAGTAATTTCTAGAGAAATTCACTTCAGGTGGCAAGGCCCAGTGATGATCAGATAGATTTTTCTGTTCAATAGCAGATGGCATTTCCGAGGGACAGGAAAACCTGTGATTGATATGTGTGCATGCCGGTAAATATATTCTGCCAAAAGAAAACTGCATTTTTTTATTCAGTGTTTTTGGAAGAGGTCAGAGGTAAAAGATGTTCTAAAAAAATGTCCACGCGCATTATAGTAATGCAAGGCTACAGTAAGGATTGTTCTTTAGACAACTGCAAATATTCAGAAATGAGGTCTTTGCTCTCGAGAACCTTGTATTGGGGAGATAAAATGTCTATCCCATTTACAATTCAAGCAGAAAAAAAAAGTTGCTGTTTAAAAGATAGAAAAGTGGCCTAATACTCTACATCACTCACATTTCCAAGTTTTAGCAAAAATACTTGGTTTAGGTATAACAAAGCAGTGGACTTCTACTAGTAATTATCATTCACCTTTAATGAGTCTCTCATTTACATTGTTTTAAAACTAAGCTGTGATGGAGAAGATCTTATTTTTAAAGGAATAGCTGGTATTTTTACATAGACATCTGTAGTGATAATACAGATAACATAAAATATCCAGCATAACACAGACTTGACAGGTTATAGGGGCATATTATATAAATGTCATTTTTCCCCCCTCTATTGATGAATTGTTCCCGATCCTGAGTAATTTGAAGATCAAGAGGTTGCTGTAGAAATGGTCTAGAGCAGGGGTGTATTTCTGTGCACCGGGGCATGTGGGAGAGCTCTACAGTAATTGCAAAAGCAAAATAAACTAAACTAGATTTATTTATTTATTTTCTTTCGTTTAGACAGATCTACTGGGCTTGGCAATATGAGAAAGGGCGTTCCCTTAACTAACAGCTTGACTAATTTGAGTTATTGTCATAAGGTATTGAATAACATAGTCTGAGCCTTACAGATGACCGTATCTCAGGGCAGCTGGCTGAGCCCAAGCACAGGAAGGCCTTATGCAAGGAACGTATCTTGAAGGAGGGAATGATGTGGTAACCTCCTTTCTTGACAAATAAACCACGTGAATTGTTTGTACAAAGTCCTCACGTAGCGTCTTTTGAGTAATGCTTTCTAATTTCTCAGTTGGCAAGGAGATACCATCCCAGTGCATAGATCAGGAGGTGCCTTCAGGTTTTCCTGTGTTTGCTCGTGGCTCAGCTGGAATGTAGTGGGGGTTATGTTCTCGGGCTCAGAGAAGGCAGATGAGCAGTGAGTGCTGTGGCTGGTGATCCCGAGGGACGTGCCTCCGCAAAGGCATCTCCCCCTGCAACCCCAGCTTGTTTTTGGCATAACATTGAATCCAGCTTGGGGTGTTGATTCTGATGTCAGAGGCTCTCAGTGGGCTGAAACTAGTTTTTAGAAGATCAAATGAATAATGAAGGCCAAACCCAATAATTTTGTTCTTCTGTCATGCTGGAGCTTCTGCAGTAAAGGGGAAATGTGTAAGGAGTTGAGCTTTTTGTGGGGGGCTGTCCTTTTGGGGACTGTAGAATGAACGCCCAGTTTGTTTCTGCATCTTCCATCATAACTTTGGGGTATGTTTGTTAAATCTTGTCTTTTTCTTGCACAGCCCTAGCATCTTGCATGTGTGCCGTTCTGTAAAATTCTTACTCCATTACACACATTGATTCCTCTACAGAGAGAATGAGAGAGCAAACACATGACAGACAGTCGTATGGCATAGTGCATTACTGGGAAATACTGGGAGACTCTTGTGGTAAATCAGCATAGAGTAGAATACGTTCTTGACTAAATTTACACTACCAAATGAGAAGGGAATGGAAGTTATGTTTTCAGGGTTCAATTAAACTCTTCTAAATGTATAAATAGGATGACAGAATCTGTATTTTATATGTATGTATATTATTTAAGTTAATAAATGTAAATATTTTTAAATGTAAGCCTGAGGTCTTAGACGGTGGGTTGCATATGTAAAACAGTTCTCCCTTAATTACTTCTTTCACAGGAGAATGAAGTACTCCTGTGACTTCTGGGTTAAATTAGTGGGTCAGTATCAGGCAGAGTAGCAATCCTGGCACTTGTTCTGAGCCCATTTGGATGAGAGTTATGTTTTGGGTTTCCTGTGCTCTTGGTTCAGTTTTTTTCCTGTCTAAGTGTTTCTGAATAAAATTCACAGAGCAACTCTGTAGTTGGAGCAAAATGAATATTGCATATTTTTATTTGGATGGATGGCAGTTTCAGAGCACTTACTAAGCAAGGTATAATTTTTGCACTCTTACAGGAAGCATGTGCGGCTCTGTAATTTTATCATGATTTCATTATGTACTTAATGCACCAAACAAATTCCAATGCAAATCCTGAACTGCCTTGTGACCACAGTTAGAATGGAAGGTAGCTGTAAGATTGCTGTGACATGTTTGTGTTCTTATATTTAATGAGTGTTACAGAGCAAAAGTTTCTCATGTCATGCAGAAAACATTGTGATCTGATAAGAATATTATAAAAAGGAAGACAATAATCCTCTTAAGGATTCTTCTGTCTTAGGTCAGCAGGCCATTGTGGGTTTTTTGCAAAGGTGTTTCTTAGTAGTCTGGAACTTGTAAACGTTTTTCTGAGTTTTAGATTTTTTGCCATCAAAGGAACCTGGAAACCATGAGATGTTTATTATAAATTGTTAGTCTTGCCATTTTCTGATATTTGCCATTAATTTACAACGCACACAAAAAATTGCACATGATGTAGCAAGATAAAGTTGAAGCTGCAGTATAATCCATCATTCTCTCTAAATTAACAGAAACAAAGTACAAGATTAAAGTGATATGAGCATAGCATGACAAAGTTGAAATAATGAGCCGAGACTTGTGTCTCTATTGGCGTTCGGGATTCCAACTTAGGAATGGATGGAGGATGGCAGGGTCCTAGAGACTAGCTAGGCAATTAAGAATACACTGAAAAAGCAGCCTGAAGACCTGCTAGTGATTTTAAAGGAAAGGAAGACATCAGTCGGGTGACCCAGTGGAGCACTAAGTTACTATTGTGTAGCTTTGCTCTACGTCTGTAATTTGAGAAATCACTTGAAAAATGAGATGTCTTTTGTTTACATGGTGTTCCTTTCTCTGGTCTTTGTGATGTGTTTTAGGGTAGAGGAGCTGAGCAAGTAGGCAAGTACAGGTTATTTTGGATTTGCATTTGCTCTACCTGTAACTTTTGCTATTCAAATGTCTATAGAAAGCCTGACTTCGGTTCTGGTGTACAGCTCCTCCTGGTCACAGCTGAAAGGAACCAATGGATGGAACCAGCACTAGAGGCATTACCAGCTGGAATTGAGCAAAGGTGTAAGGAGTAATACTTTCTAATCCTGGAATCTCAAAAAAACCCAACAGCAACAATTTTTCATGTAAAGTCAATCTTGTATTTGTAATGGAGTATGATGTTAAAATTCAGAGATCTTTAAATTTGTGGATATTTTGATTCTTACACTAAGGATGTTGTAACACAGCTCTGGGAGCCCCAAAGTATAAGCTGATTGTACTGGGTTTTCGTGTTGTCTCCCAGCATAGTATTGGTTGGTTTTTTACACACCTAGATAAATTAACAGGTCGGTGCTTAAGAAAAACCAAAACAAAACACGAACCAACAAACAAACAAAAAACCCCAGACCAACCACAAATCCTGTAAATGGACGTATGCTTATATTTATACAAATGTAGAAGATGAACTGTTTCTGGGGTTTCCTCGCCTTTTTTTTTTTTTTTTTTTTTTTTTAAGGACATTTAAAATAAATCTCCTCCCCTCCCCTTGGAGAAGATTTTGAAAAGTAATAATTATGTCTTTCGTATCTAGCATTGGAAGGTTAGGCAGAAGGTGTGTTGTGAAGGTATCCTGATAATTTCTTCACTACCTCAGGTCAGTGTTCTCAAGTGGCAGGACAAACATGGGCAGCAGCTCTCTCTGGTGACTGTTTAGCAAACCTGGTGACTTTGACTCTTCTGAATAAAGGTTAGCTTGTACTTTGAAAGTGCAATTGAGTAATAACCTACTTAAAACAAGTAGCATAAATTTTCTGAGCCAATATAAAAGAAACTTGAGTCAGTCCAGGAAAATTGGCCACAATTACTCTCAGTGTTTCAGCAAAATGTTTTTGTCTTATTTTGGGATTTTATGCCACGTATTCGATTTAGGAAATTGAAATAACATTTCTGTGTATTTTTGCCACCCTTTTTGCTTCCCTTAAAAAAAAATAATTGCTAATCATTGTTTTTGAAATATTAGTAAAAATTCAGAGGGAGGGGGAGAAAGCAGCCTACAAAACCTGTGATCAGCTTGGGGCTAAAAAAAAGTGTTAATTTGATGTCTAGGCAAACTTACCATAAATAATGTAGTGGGATATATTAAAGATGTCACAGAGTGTCGGGAACCTCCAGATATTTAGCTGCTTAATCAAATCTAGCCCCTAATCACTAACTCAGTCATTCTTGTTTTGCTTAAAAACTTTGAGCTCCTATTTTTTCCTTTTAAAATATTCTTGTGCTTTTATTGTGTTACCTATTCCCCAAAGAATTTTTTCCTCTCTGTCTCTTGCAAGTCTTCTGCTCATGCTCTACCTCATTCTCTTTCTCTCTTGGTCTTTTAATACTTTTTTTTATATTGTTGCTCTGCCTTCTTAGCATCTCACTCTGTCCCCTTCTCATAAGATTCACAGCTGTTTTGTAGTTCTCCATCTCTCCTGAAATTTTTTTGGCACACTCATCCACTTGCTTTTCCCTCATCATTTTTTCTTTAAAGTTTGTGTCATTTGAGTCTTTTTCCGTTCCTTCTCTGATACCTTCTTTGACCTGGATCATTTTTGGCTTGAATGTACTTCATAGTAGAATGGTAGAATAGGTAGACTTTGACTGTCTCGGATTACTCCATTAGTCTAAACTTTTCCCATTCATTGAAGAACTAATGAGGAGGGGTTGAAAAGTGTTATCAACTTACCTAAGGAAGAAGGCATCGCTGCTTGATTATGAAAAGACACATTTACTACTAACTGGTGATTATTAGTACTAGGGTGAGGGACACTGTATACTATCAGATAGCTTGTGAGTCTATTTTTGTGGGACCTAGAACTGCGATCGGTATACCCAAATACTGTGGTGATCTTGTCTTCCATTAGTTGCTCATGAATTCACAGTATGCACTATGTATTTCCTTGATTCCTTATTATCATCTGAGCTGTTTGATATAACTCTGTTTCGTAACAGATGCATCATGTGAGTTTAGTGATGAGTAAGAGTACCCAAACTTGTAAAACCTAGGGCACCCTGGAAGCTCTCTACTCACTTGAGGGTGACACATCAGTGGTGCTAATTTGCAGTAATACAGTCCTTTTGCAACTGGTATGGATGTAATAGTATTTTGCTATGGCTCATCAGTAGCTTTGACAAGCAAGCTTGCAGTCTTGATCCACTTCCGAGCTGAAAGATGTTCACAGCGCAGACACCATTCATTGGTGTAGTCAGTGGTGGGGATGAACAAGTGCTGGTCACAGATAGACAAAGTGTAGCCTAAAGGAATCTTTTCATTGAAACCTTGACTGCTGTGGCTCTAGATTGAGCTTTATGGGTGAAACTGAGGAGGCTTAAACTGTTGCCTGCACCATGCCTGCTGTGGAAGTAGGCAAAAAGTTTAAATGAGGTTTCATAGACTTTAAAAGTATGTTTTTGAAAAATACGCTTTATTGAAATTCTTTTTATTGTCTGTTTTTAATTCTCGCTCTTGTGATGAAGGAAACAGCAGCCCTTCGTCTGTGTGTTTTATTAAGGGTCTGAAGCTCATAAGATCCTGCATACATGAGTAAAGGCAGAATTTTGATTAATATATTTAAAAGTATATCTACTCTACAAAATTTTGTCAGTGTATATGACTAAGAGTACGTCTGTTGCTTATAATGCTACTCCACAAGCACTCCAGGAATTCAACCCAAAATCTAGATCTACACTGATTTCAGACTACTCATCCCAGTAAATGATGTTTGTTGAAAACCTCTGTGAATTGATGGGGGAGTACTGGCAAGCAGTAGAGGGATTCACAGTGTCCAGGATCCCTGCGAAACTATCCGGGAGACTCCCACTCAGTGAGAACTTCTTCAGGTTGACAAGGGAGGAATTTATGGTCAGGGAAATAATTCTCAATTTTGCGATTGATTATCTGAAGATACACTGATTATCAGGAAAAGTGGTGGAGTACATCCTGTGTTACACTTTTAATCCTGCGTTTTGAATGTGCTGGAAACAGTATGTGAATGTTGTGCTTTTCTTTTTGTGCGTGTTCACTCATGAAAGTCAGCTTGAGTTTGTCCCACTGTATTTATTGCTGTGTGCATAATGTTGGTACTGGTTAGACTTTATATATTTGGAACACAGTGCCTAACTGCTGCCCTGCCTGTGTAATTATTAAGTATAGAGAATGGGTTGGGAAAACAGCTTTGAAAAAAGCAGCTATTATAAATGAATGATTACTGACTTCATAAAGCATTCATAATATTGACAGCCAGTCAGGAAAATTAAATGAATGCAATCAGGATAGTGATTACTTTTCTCAAGAAGTGTGTTTAAGAAAGAGAGGGCATTTGTACTCCTTGGCGTCTTAAGACTGTGAAAAGTGGCTTATAGAATTGTGGCTTAAACCACAACAGTTAGGTACTCGGGTATATGTATGACAGGACCTTGAGTTAGCGAAAGCTTTGAGTTAGCGAAAGCTTTTTGTCACTAGACCTTCTCTTGAAGTGAACTTCTCAAAGAAGACCAAAAGGCTTTCAAATTCAAATTTACAAGTTTTATTTGAATAAAAACTAGAAAGTTAGCTTCTTACAAAATAAAATCTTCATAGTGGCCGGTGGGAAATAGATGTAGACATAAAGAGATTTATGCACAACTGCCTACTTTGTGCAGGTAGCTTCAGTAGTTGGTTCTGTTTAACTTGGTGGCTTGGTGAGTGGCAGCAAAGCAGGAGCAGTTTGTTTGGTATTTTAGGGCTTTTTTTGTCACAGGGAGATTTTACTTAAATAGAAAAATAGTTAGGCTTATGAAACGACTGATAGATATGGAAACTGAAGAAAAATTGGGGAATTATTTTGCTGTTGATAGCGAAAGTGTATAGGAAACAATCTCAGTGGGCAGAGGCGAGTGAGTACAGAGTTCTTAGATGCTGCGAAATTATAAGGAAGTTCTTAAAATTAATGTGAATAAGAAAATTACTCTTGATCTCTCTGCCCCCCACTCTGGACATACTTTGGTTTTAGTATGTTTTTATTTTTCATGCTTAATGTGGTGTTTGCTGTTACCATCATACAAGAAGATGATGGTAGTTCTTTATGTGAATGTCATCATCAAGCTAATTAAGAACAGTAATGTCTATACTGGAAGCTATAGTTCTTCTGAGAGCATTTTGATTTTAATTATTAATAAATGTTCTCATAGTACATATGTGGGTGCAGGGTAGCATGTGTGAGCATATCCTAATTTTGTTTTATAATTTATATGTAATGTACATCACTTGTCTAGTTTTATTCTAATTCTAGGCCCTATACTGTCTTGCATCTGCAATCCCATGACTTTTCCTTACAGTTGTGGTGCTGGCTTAAGCAGCTCAGTCTCGTCCCCTGTCTTCGCTTCTTCACTTCCCGGCATTATACCCTTCATTGCAAAGCTACAGGCTGAAGTGGGTCAGAGAACTGATGCAGGTGTTCGGTATCTCCCCCTTCTTGGCTTTTCACTACCACTGAGAGGAAAAACATAGCTCAGTTCTCTGGATGCAATTTTGCTGGTCTGATGCATAGTTTTAGTTTTCTATGATCCAAAATAGGTTACTTGTAAATAGCTTTAATTAAAATATGAATGTAGTATAAACATGAATATTTTTTATATATGGTAGAGACTTGCAGTAAAAGTATGCTATCAGATTTTTACGCCTGTAGTGGATAAAAGGATGCAGAAGGCAGAGACTGCAGAGGTGACTGATGAGAAGGGATGAGCTGGTTGGATGAGGATTCTTTTGGAAAAAGACTATTAAGGGAGAAACTGAATTGCTCTGGCCATTTTAAAATTAGTATTTCAGCCCTTGTAGTAACAATTATTGGTCCATGTCTAAAAAAAATTACAGTACTTTCAGTTTTTCTGATAACTTTATAAAACACTTGATTTTGTTAAAGATTCTGATTCTATCTTGATTCTCATTGTTCGGATGTACTAGTACTTGCTTTCACTAAGTCATTTTCCTTTGAATCTGTGAATACTTGGTGTATTTCAAAAGCTTTGTACAGTTTTAAATGGCTGAGGAGAAAACTGACAAGCCTGAAAGGTAACTGCTAGCAAAGACCTGAAAATGAGGAGAGTTCTCACGGTCATCTAGCCAGAAGTTCATCTTCCTTTAAATTTTTATTTTAATAAATGTATACTCTCCTGTGCATTGGATATAAATTACACATGCCACTTAGTAGTTTCATTTTGATTTTATTTTATAGATTATTAAAGTATTGCAGGTATTTACACAGTTTTATTAGAGCAGTTGCTCAATTTTCAGTTCTTTCAACTGAAAGTAGATATAATGGTAATATCGCAGGTTATTAAATTTTGGGGCCTGAATGCTTGGTTGTGCGTTAGCACAAGAGTAAAATGTTGCAGAATTCATTGAAAGTTCTGTGTCTCCGTCTGCTGTGAAGAAAATTATTTGCTGTTTTTCAGCAACTAACTGTGAACATCTGTAAGGAACTGTGTGTTTCATTTCAAGTCATCGCATTAAGGAGTTGCTGTGAAGCTCATTAAGTCTGTATCCCAAGTACCAGTGTGCTCCCAGCTCCGAATAGTGGCACGAGGGTGGCTGGGGAAGTCCGTTCTTAGTGATCTTTCAGAAAGGTTTGTACAGCTGTGAAAGAGGCATTAGAGGATTAAGGAAAACACAAAAAAAAAACCCAAAAGAAAACTCAAACAAAAAAACCCCAAATGAACTAATGGCATGGTCTCTGTAGAAAGGTTAGGAACACGGAATAACGATTTTACCAATTTCTGCTGCCCTTTTCGTGTGCTATGCATATTAGGCCCCCATAAAATTTACTCTTGTATACTTTCTCTGTTTCCAAGTAGGAAAACCCTAGGCATTAGGTGTTACCCTGTTCCCAAGGCACCCCAAATTCCCAAGAACAATGAGAAATATTATTGCGTGAAACTTCTTGCAATTTTATTTTGTAGTGTGAATGGAAACTTGCTTAATAAAGAAAAGCAGATATGACCAGAACAATTGTTTTGTGGGCTTTTATTTCGTGGGGCTTTGTTTTTTGTTTGTTTGTTTGTGGGTGTTTTGGTTGGGGTTTTTTTTGTTTGTTTGTCTGCTGCTATAGTTCGCATGGCTCATTGACGTAGTGAGGTTGGCATGAATTTAATGTAGTATTCCAGAATGGTTTTTCTTGAGAAGAACTTAATTATATTTTTCATTTTCCTCCCACACCTTAAAGGAAGGAAAAAAGAAAACAAAGTTTTATTAGATATTTTAATGCTTTCGTCATTTTAAAATTTTTGTTTAATACTGACCCTACCTTAAAATGAGTGTAATCTTGAGTCATATGAGTCTGGTTGTAACTTGCGCTGAATTGTACCTTAGTGGATTCCCGTTTGATTTCAATCTGTGTTTTTCTTTGACTATGATATCCTTGTTGGTCAAAGGAAGTGTGTGCAAGCCATGTAGAACAATGCAACCAAAACCTCATTGTATTCATGTAACATCATAGATTTACATGTTGTCAAGTTCTGTGGTGGATTATAGATAGCATAAGAAAGAGTGGAAGTTGTAATTAAAAATAATACTCTTGAAAAGTAACCAATTGCACTTCTTTTTTTTTTTTTTCCAGCCTGAATTTACAGTCTATCTTTTGGAAGAAATTGTTACCCAATTAATTATTGGCTGCTTGCTAATAACAGTGAATTATGAAGTCCATTTTAATTTTTTGTATTAGTTGAAGGCAGGTAGTCAAGAAAGCAGTCACAAGTATTTTGTTTCCTCAGGCCGTTTGTCTCCTGTAAGGCTGTAACCTTAGAAAGGGTGCTAATAGAAGTGGTCTTTTTTGTAATGGGTGAAGGCTAATGAGTTTCTGTGACTCCTTGGCTTATTTTAGGTTTCACCACGGCCTGCTGTGAGGCGTTTGAATGTGTGCTAGTGACCTGGCCAGCCGAATGGCTTTAGAGTGACTTGGTTTTGGGACTGTCAGTTTTGCAGTGGTGTTTGCAGGGGGGGATTCTTCTCCCATGTAGCTCTTCCTGTTGGGGTTCTGCAGGACCACATTTCTTGCATCTTCTGTGCCACAGATGAATATAGCCTTTGGGAATGTGGGGTGGACAATTCCAATGATAGGAAGTGCGGCGTCATAACTGTACCACTTCTCCCCTCCCACCCTTAATTTCCCTCGGACAAAGACGTTATAGAGCTTATCCAAGCCAAGTTAATATGAGATTGGTGTGTGCTGCCTGATATCAACAATTAAACTTTACAGAGATCTTGGTTGTTCTTTGCAGCATGCAGTTTGCTAACCTGTTGAATCCTGTCACTACCACAGTGCTGTAAGCAGAAAAAGGTTGAATAAACTGCTGGACTTAACCATGTTAGGTCAGAAAGCATATAGCATCTTTATTTGTACTGCAATCCATATTTATTATTTTCAGTGCAGAAGCAATGTAGAGAGTTGGTGTGAAGTGCCTTGGGGTCCTTGCATCTCTATCAGTACTTTTTAAAACTATGCAGCTATATACTATGACCTCGTAATATTTCATAGGTCTTTTGAACTTGAAAATAGTAACTGTGGTGTATGTGGTTTTAATCAAAACAGATTCATGGTACTTCGTCCTTAAAACTACTATGCAATTGCTAACAGCTTCCAGTGTTTACCAAGTATTCCTTAACTTGGCATACTCTTGTGTCAACAATAAGAAGTTTCATCTTAGGTTGGCTTTTTATTTGTACGTCCAAGGTTTAAGTCATAAACATCAATTCTTTAGTATTAAAATTTTTCTAGTTGAAATCAGCAAAATTTTTCATTTACGTGTTGTATTGTGCTTGGAAGATCATTTGCTGAATGCTGGGGCTGACAAATGTGCTAAAAAAAAAAAGTAGATCAAAGGAAGTGAAGTGCTTTCTAGTCTGAGGGCATACTTTCAGACTTAAAATGCATATCTAATTTCCGCAACTTTCTGCTATAGTTAGCCTCTTGTGTACATGGACATTGGACAAACTAAGCTTTCTGTGTACTATTTTGATGCACTTGGTAAACTAACAAACCACTAAGAAGTTGACATTCCTTTTATTATTTTATTGTCTTTTTTTGCTGCAAATTATGAAAACAGAGCAAAAGTAGGAAGTAATACATTCTGCTTACTTTATTGGTCAAGCACATGCTATTATTTTGTGTGAAAATGCTCCTATTGATGCATGTTGTGTGTTTATACTACAGCAAAAAAATCCTCACTGTGTTTCAGTAAAATTGATTTTGCTATGGGAAGTGTCAACATGGGGGTAATGATGGAATCTGAAACTTATCTGCAGAATTATAGTCTTGCTGTGTATTCGTATACACATTCATGTATATTCATACAGAGTTATAAATGACGCAGTGTTTTTAAAAATATAAATTAATCAAGCTTGATCTGTTTGACAGTTACTTCTTCCTTCTTTGGAGTATAAGTTAACGATGGTGAGTGTCGGCCTCCAGTGAAAGCAGTGGTATATCATAGAATTAAGTCTTGAATGCTGTTGTGTTTGCATTCTTCACTTAAGTCTGTATTTTTTGGTGAACTTTATTTTCTTAATAGCAGGTGATGATTAAATTACTTCTACAATATGTTGTTCAAGATCTCAAACATACAACAGTAATACAGTTCCTATAAGGGGTTCATTTGTTAATCTGAGCTCTGTTTTACAAAAATTGTATGAATGCTGCTTTCCTTTGAAATTGATCTTCAAAAAGAAATCCTGTTTTGTATAATAAGATGCCAGACTCACAAAGATTTCCTTTCTTGTTTCATAGACGTTCCATCTTCAGAGCAGCCTGAACTGTTCCTAAAGAAACTTCAACAGTGCTGTGTCATTTTTGACTTCATGGACACACTTTCAGACCTTAAAATGAAAGAATACAAGCGCTCCACTCTTAATGAACTGGTGGACTACATTACAATAAGCAGAGGCTGTTTGACAGAGCAGACTTACCCTGAAGTAGTTAGAATGGTGAGTTCCTTCTTTCTCATGGTCTCTTTAAATCCACTTGCAATTCCAGTTACGCATTGTGGGCGAAATTGAACCCTGGAGTAGGTGGATTAAATGAGGCCTTTGGTTTGTATTTTCTACTAGACATCACTTGGGGATAAATCTCCAAAGACAAAAATATTAATTTTTATATGTGCTTAATTAAAGTCAAGTAGATGATGGTGGTGGTTATAGTGTCACAAATATATGCAAGGAAACCGGGATTGTTTCCTGATGGAGAAAGCCAGGAGCCATAAAATCAGAGTCCCTCGCATTTCCCCCTACCCCTTCTCCCCCCGCAAGTATAAATAATGGAATAATTTTTGCAAGTTTCTTATCTATCTTTGTACTTTATCCAGGCTCTTGAGTGTGTACTTTAGGCGGAGATAGCTTAAGGTATGCACGGATAATGATTTTTAAATAATAAATGCTAAAAATGTTGTATAGGATCAGTGTGAAAATTTCCTGGTTGTATTATGTGGATTCATAGCAGCTGCGGTTAAGAGTGAGCAAGATTACTCAACAATAAAGCCATACCTTCTATATATAAATTGTCAAATACGGTGTTTTCAGCGTAAAAAATGGAAACAGTACCAGATCCTATATGGTGAAGAATGTTCATTGTGATTGGCAAAATCAATCAATGCTTTAAAATGTTTATCCTGTACTAGCATATGGAACCCTCATAACCTATTACCTACAAGAGAAGGCAATTAGTTAAATATAGATTTGGTGATGTTGGTTTCCTAATGGTACTGTGTGATCATGGAATCCACTGGCTATGTGCTGTAAGAAGAAAAACGTGGATAGATTTTACGTTGCATTATATATGCTCCTTATTTCTTCTCTGACACACAGATACATGCTGTGTTGCTTGTCTGTAATATTTAAAAATAGCTGTAAATTGTGACAGAATCATCAAGCAGTTAATAGCGAAGAAAAAAAACAGAATTAAGGGTGTATGGAAAAAATCTTAATATGGCTTCTTTGTGTGCACGCATTGTCAGAAGGCCTATAATTAAGTGATCAGATTCTTCCCCTTTTCCCCCACCCTCCCTTTCTCCCCTGTGTACTGGACACATCTCTGAATGAACTGTTTTTCAGTCTGCTGTGTTGTTTGTTCAGGATGTGGTCTAATGCACCATTCAAATACCAGTCTGAATACAGAATTACTCGTTCTTTGCTGAATTCTTTTGCGGTGCTGCACTGTAGTGTCTAAATGGTTTGCAAATGTTAGTTTAATCTTCCTTGTACCCCTTGAGATCAAAAAATTATGTCATACTCTTTGTATAGTCAGGACACTGATGCACAGGTAACTTCAGTAAAATTGGTTGCTTTTCCTATGTGTAGAAGATGCCTCCAAACTCACCTCCTGGGAGAATTTGGTTGTTGTTTTTTGGGGTTTTTTTTGTATGTTTCTGTTATTGAGGTTGTGGTCTCACAATGACTTTGGTTATAGTTTTTTGCTTTAGCAGCATTTGTAGAATAAAGATTCTGCAAGTTAGTGTTGCCTTAGGTTGGGCCCCAAGAAAGAAGAATTTCATCTGTAACTGCTCATGAAGTTCCATTTGAATCGTAGATCATAACCTGTGAAGCAATCTGAACTTAAACTGTGGAAGAGACACAAAACCCCTTTGCTAGCATGTCCTACTGTCCCTGCAATCACTTATGTTGATTCACAAAATTGTTTTTATCTTAAGGAACTGATGCATTGCCTAAATAGTTTGAAAAGTGTGGTTTTAAATACTTAAATATACTCTGTAACTATGATATGGGGGAGTCACTGGAAGTAAAGATACGGTGTGAATTTTTCCAGTGTATTTCACAGATATTTGGTACTGGAGCTTCAGGAATTCCAGTTTCAGCTTATCTCATTTTTGATGGAAAACTGTTTTATCTTCTTTTCTCCAGTATTCCCCTGAATCTTTCATTGCATCATGCCCTTCTTCATCTTACTTTGTTCTGCCTTGCATTTGGGCTCTGGTACTGAACTCAAGCTACGTTTTCTCTTCAGTGCCAAGGTACCTAAGCAGGGAAGGACTAGGAATATTCTCAAGTCCTCTCCTGGCTACTCAGTGGCTTCTGACTGCCCAAGCCTAGATTTTTATCAATGAAAAGATGCATAAGTAATTAGGGAAGTGGACATATTTTTTCCTGAAGAATTTCCTGAGAAAGTTCTGGTTTTCAAATTTTGTAAGAAACTAGGCTGCAACAGACACCTGTGCTGCAATGAAGGTGTAAGCTATTGGAAAGAACCTTTCAAAATGAGAAAGCTGGCGTACCCTAATTGTGCCTATTGCAACCAGCAGTGTTCTTGGCGTATGTGCTCTTGGGAAAACACTTTGGTGGTAGAATTCCACGTGAGCAGGATGCTGTGCTCTGCTATTGAATTTATGTGAGGGAATCCATGGAAAATGCATGAATGATTTTTGTTGATCATCCCAACGAATGCTAATGCAGTGTTTCTACAAAACCACATCATCAGGGCTTTTGTGCGTTGCACATATTTTGTATTTTATAGGCTAAGTGATAAAGGTGCTATTTTTCCTCCTGGTCTTTGCCTATAAAAGCAAGACATCTCCATCACTTTGAGTGCAGTTATATGGGCCCTAGAGGGAAAGGTAGGACTCCTAATATTATATAAAATAAGTTTTCAGCACATACTGGTTGGTGAATAGGTGGCATTAGTCACTTCGTGCTGAAGCATCATGTTTGGTGTAACTTTTTCTTGCAATTAGTGCATGTTCATGTTTCGTGCAGAATTGTGCTCATAATCGCGTACTGAGACAGACTTAACTGTACACAAGTTGGTTTCATGAGTGCAGCTGCCACCTTTATCTACTTTTGAGGGTTTTCATGTAGGTGTCCAACTGTGTTCACAAAGGAACTGTCAAGTTGACAATCTGTGACCTGTCGTGATAGTGAAGAAAACAGCAGTATCTATGTCCTGACCAAATTAGTGTCCTCGTTGACTGCCTGCCACAATTGTCATGGGAGCATTTTGATTGAAAGACCAGTATCTTAAAACTGATCAAAATGGTGCAGAAGTGTTCTGTGTCCCTTTGGAAGGTCTCCTCCCTGTTACGTTTAGTGTTTATGGATCCAGGATTTAATATGTCTTGCTTGGCCCTCTGGGCTACTGTGATTTGGAGGTGGAGGAAAGTATTATAAACAGGGAAAAAAGAAAGAAGCCGTTTTGTGAGTTTTGGCATCATTTAAGAGCAGAAAAAAAAGGCACACCAGTATGAAGCTGCTATTTAAAAAGTTACTAGTATTTATAAAGAAGGATTAATGGCTAAAATGCTTTTTTAATTATCGAATATCCAAAATGATATCTGTGGAAAGGCTTTTTTTTTGTTTTAAAGTTTTATAATGTACATGTATATTAGCGTTCTCTGTTCATGACCCAAAAGGAGTTTGGCTTTATAGATACTAGGATAGAAAAAGGTTGCCTGTAAAATTCTTCAGAAACTCTGGTATTTTTAATTACTTCTAAAATGTGGTGGTGTTATGGTACAAGGGTTTGAAAAACAATCATTTGTGGTAGCCAGCGCAACAGCTCCTGGATATTTTTACTGCCAGTTGTCCTAGATTTGTGCCATTAAAACCTTAATCCCTAATCGTAATATCTCATCTTTTCATCTTGTTCTGTTGAGCATATGATATGATGTTGTATATAGCTAAATGTGAAACCACTTGGCTATTTGTCAACCTGTGTGCAGGTCCACTTCTTTAAACCATGCTCTTTAGCTTGATATATACGGAAGTGTTTGGCATATTGTTGTTTTTTAAAAAAAAATAAAATAAAATTGAATTTACTGATGGCCACCAAAGCAAGCTTGCAGTGATCTCCTCACTGTCATCAGTATCAGTTGATGGGAAGAGCGGTTGGGAATTGTGTTAATGGCCATGAGTGGG
>NW_009649929.1:1083769-1090891 GCF_000708025.1 Charadrius vociferus
GGAGGGCATTGCTTAGTGCGCTTCCCCTGCAGTGTGATGTGTTGTTCAGAAGGGCATATGCCATTCTTTAGAATTAGGCTAGTCTTAGCAAAAAAGGCCCTTGCCAATTAAACCACACTCTGCTAAGAAGGAAATGCCAGTAATATGACTTTATGAGCCAATAATTGGACACAATCTAAAATTTGTTCCTGTCTGAGCAAAATTGTGGAGGCTTAAACTAATGATGCTGATTTTGCTGGTAGATTAAGCAGTGGTAGTTGAATGAAATGAATGTTTGTTATTATCTGTGATATCCTAAAGGGTGTATGTAGTAGAACTTTTTGTGTTTTCTGGGTATTAGGACATAGATTGAGGAAACTGATTTCTTTAACTTGAAAAATTGGATGGGAAAAATTGGCAAGCTGTGAAACTGAGAAATCTGGATGAATCTCTTTGTTGGTGAGCAACATTTCAGCTCTCCTACTTGCTGCTTCAAAAATTTTAAATACAACCCCTGACGTTTACCGTGATGTTTATGCAACATCCGTGGATGGCTGCCAGCCCATAAGAGATAGCTAATGAAACTTTTTTGAGATACACCTTTTAGAATGAAGTAGTATTACTTTGTTCTCTCTTTTAATTGCAGAAACGCCTTTGGCTTCCTATTGTCGTCTTTATCTTTTCTGTAATGACAAATCAAGTAAAATAAAACTAATCTCTGTAGCCAAAATGAAACATATAAAGTGTCTTGTGGCTCAGAAGCCGTGTTGAGCAACACGCTGAAAGAAACTTGGTTAAACGAATACCCAAATAAATACCAAAAATTGCATTTGAAAAGTCAGATTCTGATTTTTTTTTCTTCTTTTTTTCTTCTTGTTTTTCTGCTTTCTACTGACATAAATCTAGAGGGATTGCATTCATTTTTCTGCAGGTTTGTCTCAATAGATGTGAGGGCAGAGTCTGATCAGGAGTTTGTTTGTTACAGACCTTTTAAACATAAAGAGTATCTTGTTAAGCCATGAATTTTTTAGCATGTTAAGGAACCTATTTTTAGGATATTCGCTAGCTGTTAGACTTTATAGGCATTATGAATTTCTTAATTTTCTATAGCTTTAGCTATAGCTTATGACTAAGTATGCCACCCTGCTTGTGAAATGTTCATCCTGTTTAGGGTTTTCTGTGTTAAAATGTTCTTGGATAGAGATTTTTGTGCCAGTGTACCTATATTCAGTCTTACCTTTTTGATTTAGCAAAAACCCTGTGCGTATATTCCTGTTGGTTCTTGTATTAGATTTAAACATATAATACTGAATGTCATTTTGAGTTTAAGGGAAATAAATAAAATCATATACTCTTACAACAATTGACAAATAATGTCTCCTTTCTGTTAAGATTTTTTTTAACTTCAGGAATTCTGTAAAATACTAGGAATTAAACTTGAATCAGTACAAGTGCAACAGATTGTTTTGAAACTATCTGAAATGCTGAAAGGAAGATGCAGTGTCCTTTCACCCCCGCAAATGGATTTTGATTAAAAATTGTCATATACATGCAGCCATGATGGAACAGACATGCTATTGAAGGTTTAAAAAAATAGATAAAAATCACATCATATTTCAAATTCTGTTCTTGTTTCTTAAGTGTGAGGGTTATCAATTCTGTAGAAGCAAGAAGAGAATCTAACCTTGGTTTCTTATATGCATTATTTCCAAATTCCTCTGTTGGATGCTTTTTATTATTCACATTCTTTATACACCTAGTTTGTGCAAAACCCACAATGCTTATTAAAAGAAGAGGCTCCAATGTTCTGTACTCCTCTCAAAAATCAGTTGGAGGCAGCTTCTCTTGCAGTAGTTGTCCCTAATAATTTTTCCCGACAGTATGTAATTACATTTACCCGTATCCATTATTCCTCCTGTTGGTTACATAGGCCTTTCATTTGTCAGACTTTATCTGCATAATAGTACAGTGACTAGGTCTAAAGCAAAGAAATAAACTGCAAAAACATTTTTGTTCCAAGAAGTATTTGTTTCGATTGCAGCTTTTTTTTTTTTTTTGAGTGTACACCCCCAGTCCCCATTTTGGCTGTGTCATCTTCTTACATACCTTTCGAGTATTATGGCTGTAGATAAGCATAATGTGAGTCTTCTGTGGGACTGTTTTCTTGGGTTTTGCATTTTTTGTTTTGTTCTTCAGTTTGGAGTCTGAGACAGTATGAGTTTTGTAATGCTGTCTAGAGTTCAAGTTCATGTATTGGCAGGCTTTCACTTGATCTGATGCCTGCTCTAGAGATGAGGGGCTTTTTCTGCTGGTACCGTGCTTTAATTTGTCCAAGATACCTGAGTTACTGCTATGCTGCTATGATTTTTTTTCCCATTGTATTTTATAGAATTAGCTGGGCACGCACTGGATAAATAACCGTTTAACTGGATCATCTCAAAATATAGTTACACGGCGATAGCAATGAACAGGGTTGTTACTAGTAGGGTGCCCTGTTGTGGTTCAGGTCTGGGTGACCTAGAGTGGAATTTCAAAGCTCCAGTTTCCAGCAGTGAGAAGGTGTACCCAGGGGTGCTGCCTGGAGATGGATGGGTCTGTGCTAGCACTTCTAACTCAGATGGTGAGTGGGGTCTTGAAGTAGATCGCCCATTTGTTCTCACTCCACTTTGATGCTTGTGATAGAGAAATCTCAGGGTTTGTAAATTCAGTCCCTTTCGGACAAACTGTCTACTCCAGGAGTGTACCTAATGCTTTCCAACTCACTAATGGGCTTTAATGCAAGATATCACTAGAAGGAAACTCCTCCCTCCAAACATACTTAGTGTGGGCATTGCAGCCGAGCACCAGCTCTTCCGTTCAACAAACTTGCTCCTGTTGGACTTCTCTGCCAACAGAAGCATAGCCTAAGGACCTTAATTTTGCTGGTTGCTCATGCGTACGTATGGAAGCTGCTGCCACCGCTGAAGTGGGTGATGGTAAGCTAACAAGTTTAGGAGCCTTGATCCAGAGCTAAATTCTTGCAGATTATTGATTGAATTTTTAGAAGTCTTAAAGGTCAAGAAAAGATGAGAAAGACTGTTTTCTGTCCGCCCTGTGATCTGGATTATTGACTGTGTTTGCGGTCCAACATAGTTCATTTTAATGCAGCCCAGTCAAATGTAATGCTGCTGGGGAAAAAGGCATGTAATATTAAGCCTTGAAAGGCTGCATTTGTGCAAGCAGTGATGCAGAAAAGGACCTGAGCATTGTATCTTGACTGTGTTAATATGAGTTTCTGATACAGTGCACTGTTCAAATAAATAAATGAATGTTGATAAATTCAAATGGCAACATGCAAAAAAGAAAGAAGGAGATGATCTGGCTTTTTAAACATACCC
The DNA here is from genome assembly GCF_000708025.1 of Charadrius vociferus. Lineage (NCBI taxonomy): Eukaryota > Metazoa > Chordata > Aves > Charadriiformes > Charadriidae > Charadrius > Charadrius vociferus. Next base: position 1,087,126 of record NW_009649929.1, read on the forward strand.
CAGTACACTTGTGCACAGGGGGGAGCTCAAAGGAAGGAAGCAAAAATAATCACAGGATTAAAAACAAACAAAGAAACCAACAACTGCCTGGTTTCAGAAGCTCTGTCTTTCCATTTAGCAGCACAGAGGTTGAGAGGTGTCATGTCTATATAAAAATACCTATATATAAATAGGTACTGCATATGCAAATATATATATATAGATGTAGAAGAGATCTGATGGTTTGATGAGAACCGATGGGGAACCAGGCAGATTCAGCCTTGATATCAGAAGCAGTGCTGTAGTTAAATTAGTAGTAAAACTTTAGAAGAGAGCTGGTGGAATCATTTATAATCTTTTCAGATAAAACTAGATATTTCTTTTTGTAAGATGTACTTTAGTCAAACTTCTGGGAATAATTCAATGAATTCTATAGAGAGATTATGTCTGAGTGACCTCAGTAGTCACTTCAGGCCCTTAAAATGTGTAAATCTGTAAACAATATTTAAAAAAAAAGACATGTGCAGATATATGTCAGAAGGACAAGTGCAGTGTCTATTCCAGGGGCCATTATTGTCTCCCAGTTAGCATGGTTTCATGTCATGGCTTAATTGCATTTTTATTATTACTGTATGTTGTTCATATGCACAGTAGTTTAAGGATTGTGTATGCCTTGATACTCGGTTTCAATTTCATATATACATGGGGTTTATTTGGATGGTTCCACATACTGGTAACAGAAGAACAGGTGTTCCCTGTAAGCTAATTGGGTATTCACTTATCCTGTTTTTATATAGCTAATGTATTAAGCACCCCTGTGTGTATGTTTGTTTTCATTTCAGGCTCCATTTAGGAAAACTATTAGTGATAAAATCTTTGTTTCAAACAGCACAGAGTAGGAGTGCTGAGCTGAAATTGAATTTGTGAATGTTTCTGTTACAGCGTTGTCATTTTTATAGCTGCTCCAGTGAGCGACAAAGAGAGGACTTCTCAAAACATTTATTCCTGACTTCAGGCTTAAGCCTCTTAGTACTTTCTTTTCTAAAAAGTTATTTCAAACATAAATGTGGTGATAAAATCAGAGCTTTCTTGAAGCTTGTTGCTTTCAACTGTATATTCATAGTTTTGTAGTTGGGGATTGCCAGGTACCAGTCATCAGATCTGTTCAGAACTTGCAGCTCATTCTTTGGGGGGGGCTATCAGAACAGCCTTCCCTATCCTTTTTTTTTTTTTTTAATGAATTGGCAGGGACTTTTAATTGGCTGGAAAAGCCCTCTTAGTACTTTCTTTTCTAAAAAGTTATTTCAAACATAAATGTGGTGATAAAATCAGAGCTTTCTTGAAGCTTGTTGCTTTCAACTGTATATTCATAGTTTTGTAGTTGGGGATTGCCAGGTACCAGTCATCAGATCTGTTCAGAACTTGCAGCTCATTCTTTGGGGGGGGCTATCAGAACAGCCTTCCCTTTCCTTTTTTTTTTTTTTTTTAATGAATTGGCAGTGACTTTTAATTGGCTGGAAAAGTTTTTCTTGTCTTGCTTCTAATTGGAGATGTGCCTGACTGACACAGTGACGTGGAGCTTTGAGGTGTCTGGGCATCTCCAATTTAAAAATCTATCATTTTGGCATTTCCAGCTTGATCTTGGAAATTTTAGATTTAATGCTAATGGGTAGTTTTTACCGATTTGTTAAATTGGTTTCTGGCACGTGGGTGTCCAAATTCTGCATAGTGGGGGAGTGGCGATGTGCTTTTCTACGTCCAGTTTGGTGTGTGTATCTGAAAGGGACAGTCATAGAGGACAGCATGCAGATGTCTTTGAGGATGTAATAGGGGAGATCTGTCATGATACAACTTTCCAGAATATTGGAGTTCTGGAGTGCTTTACAAAAATATCATCTGGGCTTGGAGGCGTTCCTAATCAGTGGAAGACCAAAGTCAGTATTGATCAATAGTAATTTGTGTTGGCTATGGGAGAGGAATCGTCAGGGACTGTATACGCAGGCTGGCAGGGATGTCCTTTGGCTTGATGATCCAACAGAGGTCGGAAGAGAAATGATTCAGCTATCTAGCCCAAGGAATTTTGGCATGCTGCTTGGGCCCAGGGATAAATACTAAATAGCTACCTTATGCCTATCTGAGAAAAAATATTCGTTCCAGATTTGATATAGCGTATTCCCAGCTTTGTGTGGAGGCTGTCAAAATCTCTAACGTACAGCTGGGCAGTTCATGCATGGAAGAACTTGTTGCCTTCAGTTCTCCCTTAGAGGCTTATAAACATTAGCCACCCAGAGGCTACTGATTTAGATAAGCATGCTATAAATTGACACTGCATGTAAATGAGCTATCATGCTGTGTTGTGGTGATTAATGTAACTGTAATGATACACATTATCTTTTAAAATTATGATAACCTGGGGAAATCACTTAAAGATAACCTGTTCTGTCTGTTCTTCTCAGGAGAACATCTCAATTTTGGCTCCATATAGCTTATCTTTACTCCTAATGCAAAAAAAAAAAAGAAAATTAAAGAGAGCAAACTATATACTAGGACCATATTCTAACTTGCAGTGCATTTACTTCTGCATGTTAATTTTCTTACGCAAAAAAACCTGCTTTTGAGTTGCCTTGAGACTGGCCTTTTTTTAGTAGGCACTCTCCGGAAATCATACTGGTTTTGTTACAAGCTCAAGATTCAGGTGTCAGTGCTGGCACTTAAGTAATTGTTGCTGAATGCTTCATACTTCTGTCATGCTGTTAAGGCCCTGGCACTAACTGCTTGAGGCTTGGTTTGACTTAATTTAAATGTTACAGGAATTTGTCTTAGTTTAGCTTTTCATTCTGAAAGTATGTGCTTTTCCTTGCAGGTTTTGCTTGTGCCATAATTCAGTATTTGTTCCCGTTTCTAAACACAACAGCTGATGAATACTTACGTTTCCTCTGATCTGTTGGTACAAGTTTCATTACTTCATGTCTGGTTAAATTTGCAGAAAAGCTTTCTTTCTTGTTTCAAATGAAGTTTAAAGCAGAAAAAAAAAAAGCTGTGGAATGCCTTTGCTTTTGCTAGTTCCCTATTTTGGTCCAAATCCTGAGAAAGCTGGGATTTTTGAATGTGAAGCATTAACCAAAAATACTTCAGTAAGTATTGCAGAATCCCAGATGTTTAGATCCAAGGCACCAATAGGTGCATTACCCCCTTTTACTTGGGAATCTTTTGGGCTGTCTACCGTCTTTTGCCCTGTGCTCTAACACAGAAACAACTCTGTCCTGCTAATTCTGATCACTTTCCTTCCGTCCCTACTTTTTCATATCAGGGATAGTAGAAAGAGGAGCTCAGGAATCCTTGAGGAAAGACAAACTATAACGTGTGTATTCCTGGAAGAGTTATTTGACTTCTCCTCGTGAGACTAGAAAAGTGTTTTCATGGAGGGGCTCTTGAGAGAAGTGAACGAGTCAGGGGAAGAGAATGGAGGAGGGAGAAAAATAGTATCTCCTAATAAATGCGAGTAATCACTTGGCAGGCATGCATACAGGGCAAGTGGAGTTCAGGATCTATCAGCACAGGCTATAATAAGTGCTGTGTCTGTTAAGGTTGAAAGCCATGCGACTTGAAAACATGAGATTTACATAGACAGTCAAGGCTTCTGTAAAAGCCTGTTTTACTGTAACTGTAGTGAAATACACCCTCTTGTGGCAAGAAGGAAAAAGTCCAAGCAGAAACCCACGTGACCTCTTTTTTTTCCTATGCTCACTGGTTTGCCTTACTTATTCTTCTGTTGTCTTTCCCTTGT
>NW_009649929.1:1090922-1174911 GCF_000708025.1 Charadrius vociferus
TATGCAGTATCTGAATCTGTTCTATTTGCCTTGCAAATTCTAAAACTTCACTCTGTCTATTTCAATTTGGTTTTATCACTATTTGGATTGTATTTAAACTCTTGGCTTTAAAGTACCCTTTCTTACTAAGTTGCTAAGATATGGAAAATACGCCTACCGACTAACTTTAAAACATTTACAGGAGTAAAAGGCTGGAAAAATAAATAAGGATGTTGAAGAACATACTAGTTTTGTTTCTTAAATAGCTTAGTTTGTCTGAACTACTATGAAGGGCTCATGTATAGATAGGATTAGGAGATAACATGCTGCTTTTCCCAGCTGTTTGATTAACCAGCTTAGAGATGGGTCAAATGAAATAGCAGAGTGCAAAGAAGGCACATCACCTTCAAAGTGCAGAAAAGGCCCTACATCATGTTTTCAGTTTATCAGATTTGCTGCATAATAAGCTCTACACTCCATTCAGCACTATAATTAACCCAGGAAAGCACTCCAGTTCAGTCTTTGCTGATAGCGTGAACCTCACAAAGCCAAGCAGTCTCAGCAAAATACCTCTAAATAAGATTAAGCAAAGTGAACCAACCGTGAAATAAAATGTAGGCTAAGTGTCAAGCAAATACTATTTGTTGCTTGCATTTAGTACCAAGTTCTGTACTTGGCATGAGGTGTCCAGGCGTATAATGTGTGAATAGCACTGGCGACTCTTAACAAGGGCTGGGAGATGAGACCTTAAACAGATATTATTAATGTTTTCCCTGTGCAAAGGTAAATAACCAAGTGTTGTATGAAAACGCTTGTAAATGCATGTCGATGGCACTTCCCGCAACTCCTAAACAGTCGGGGCTCTCAGCCCATTGATGCCCAGAAGGACTGGGAATTACATGTTGGTGGGCTCATCTGGAATGTGGTGGACAGAAATGGTGACAGACTGGGTAATGCTTGGATATCAGTGGGAAGAAGAAACCAGAGGACTTGGAGTAGGAAAAGCCAAGACTGTTGGTAGGTTTGTAAAGTGACAGGTTCCTTAGACCTGTGCTGTTGCTAAAGAACTTTGTCAGACAGTAGGCAAAAGAAATACTGCTTATGTGATGGAGGATTGATTAGGTATAGACATAAACAGTCCAGAAATAGTACCTATTTGAAAAACAGATCTCATTATTCTTTGTTTCACTTTTCAGGTATCTTGCAATATCTTCAGAACTCTCCCACCTAGTGACAGCAATGAATTTGATCCAGAAGAAGATGAGCCCACCTTGGAGGCATCATGGCCACATTTACAGGTTTCTGATCATTTATCTCAGAAGAAGTGCTTATCATTGCTTAATGTATCTAATAATTTTCACAGCTTTTTTTTTAGCCTGTGAATCAGAACTAGTCTCTGAGACATTAACATTTATTGATCTTGTTCGTGGCTATAATATAGTACCTACAAACACAAGAGAGTACTTTGTGAAATTTGCAAAATGTTACAGCTGTCTTTCAAAGTTGTGTTGATGGTGTCCTTCATATTCCTGTTTCCCTTCATAGATTTAAAAAATATTTTACTTTCCAAACTGCTCTGATGCACAAGTGTTTTTCAGCAGTTTCAGCAAGAGCATTGTGGGGATGATACTGCTAGCAGTTTTACTTTACTAAGGGTAGTTAATTTTCATACAAAAATACACAGGTGTTGGCAGCTGATCAGAAAAATGAATGAGAAGCTACATCCCTGTCTAAGTCTTCTTTCTCTCCCTGGGTCAAGGTTTGCTTTCAGGTGTTTGTAGCAGGATGCACGCTTACGGCCGTGTATTGTCCCTTCCTCTGTACCTCAAGTGTCAACACAACGTATTTTGAACAAAAAAATAAACTCATTTTGGAGAAAGCATCATTGATGCTAATGCAGTGAATTCCTTTATAGAAAATATAGATGCAGATCCTGTCTGTGTTAGTCAGGACAATGACTTACACCACTAGTAAATTTAGAAGAAGTTTGCCTGAGTAACAGTTTGTGGAGTCTGGGAATTTCAGTAAGCAAAGGAGCACAATTGATCTCGGCTTGAAATGAGGATTTTATTTGACAGTTGCATGCACAATCTTTGCCTGTGAGCAGTTTGTTTCACTCTTTTGTGCTTTCAAATTTAGAATCTTTTGAAATGTAGGTTTCATCTCTCATTTATATTTAAATTTCACAAAAAATAAGAATCTTAAAAGCTTCAAGGCAGCTCTGAACAGCTCTGCCTGCCTGGAAACAGCAGAGGCACGCATGTCTCTTATCTTCTGTTCATTGACGCTAGTGCTGTAGGTTTAAAAGTCATTACTTACATGGAAAATTTCTTAGCCAGTCGATGATTTACCATTGTCAGGAAGAAATGCACCAAAGTATTTGTCAGGAGTTGATGGAATTGATTTCCTGATGATTTAATATTAGTTATGCAAGCTGTAGCTTTTTCCATGTCATATTTCTAAACCTCTCTCCCCCGTTTTGATTTCCGTAAAGCAGCAGCAGCAGTATTGCAGCATATTGGTGTTTGCATGGAAAAGTTTAAAATTATTTTAAAATGTAATTTGTAGCTTCCTTTCTCCTTTCAATATTAATATTCAAGCTCACTGAAGTCAGAAAGGGAAGTTTTCAATGGCTGCTCTTCTTGAAAATGTTCAGCAAAGAGAATTGGTAGCTGGTAGCTCATCTGATCAGTGACAGGTCAAAGTTGCTGTCTTACGAGGCCACAGCAGTCCCTGTTTAACTTCTCTTGCTTTTTGCCTGGTTTTTATACTCTTCTTTTTCTCCACTAAATGAAAAGTCTGTTCCTGTCCCACTGAATAGTTTAGGCAGAGATAGAATTGCATGAAAGTAAGCAGGTTTTCTCCAGCCCTGAGGCTAATCTTTACAGTTAAGTTAGGAACTTCCTTATAAATTCTGGTTTGTATTATTCTTCTGTGTTTCAAGTTGTAGTAGAACACTACTCTAAGCAGTTTCTAATTTAATTTAAATATTTTCAACTGTTTCACCAGCCCTTCCAGAAATGTAATGTTTGTATTTGATGTGACTTCAGCAGTTCAGAGGGCAGTTTAAATGTGCTTTCCAATTACTGTTGGAAGCTTTACAAGATGGTAACAAGTGTTACAAGATGGCAATGCCTGTTCTTGGTGATGAAATGTCTGACTGGAGTTAAATGAGCAAAACTAACTTAAAAAGCTCATGTAATTAATTCTTACTCTAAGGTAGCAATTTGATAAAGGAGAAGAATATTTTTCTTTATTTTAACATTTTGCTCTGTGGAAATGTGTGGGTATTTTATTTTCTAGCAAAAGCATTTAGGGAAATAGTCATAAACGAAATCATGGATTTTTTTGTTTGTTTGTTTTGCAGCTTGTATATGAGTTTTTCATAAGATTTTTGGAAAGCCAAGAATTCCAGCCCAGCATTGCCAAAAAGTACATAGATCAGAAATTTGTATTGCAGGTAAGTTGATCTGTTTTCTTTAAGGCATCATTTTGCTTTTGAAAAAAAGTCTTTAAAATGATTTTGTTTAGAATTTGAAAGTGTAACTTTATTTGCAACAGAAAAAGGCTAAACAAGCATACACAATGAAAGTTTTCAATCTACTGAGGTAGGGGAAATATGTGTGTGTGTTTATATGTCAGTCTCTGTTGCTATAGATATATTAAATAGTTGGTTTGGCTCCAGTTTTGATACCTTAATCAAAATATTTGACTTACTGGTTATGAGAGCAAACTGAAACAGTAACTGTTGAAAAATGAAAGGTTTACTATCAAGTAGTCTAAAAATGCTGCTATCAAGAGAGACTACTTAAATGCCAGTTTTAATGCGTCTTAATATTGTTAAAATATTTCTGTTGGAAGGCGAGAATATTTCTCCCTTCTATCTCTGCTGGAGAGCCGGCAACAGGGGCAGAAGTTCATTAACAAGCGTATTCCCAGCGCAGTACTGAAAACAGTGATGCTGTAGCGGTCAGAGAGGAAGTAAATCAAAAGGCCATATAAAGTTCAAGCTCTATTAAAAGCATGGAAGATGAAGTAGCATCAATAATAAACAACATTGGCAAAGAATGGGTAGCTTTATTTTTGTAGTTTGCTTGCCATCGGTATGGCTAAATGGAAGAGATGGCCTCTGTCAGCTGGTAGCCAGGTGTTATACACTTTTTTCGTCTTTCTCCTCCTTGTGTACAAGCTAGACTTCTGTGCTTTGTTACTTCACTTGAAACTACAGTAGTTGGTCTCCTCTACTGAGGAATTTTCATCCGGCCCTTGACAGATGCTGGAACAGAGATGGCTGAAGGAAGATGTTTTCTGAAATAAGCCAGGAAACTCCACTGATAGGACTTTTGTCTTCAGCTTTTGGGAATAGGCCTGACTTGTGTTTTCTGTTCCCATTGTGAATTTTTGTATAACGGCAAAGTCAGAAAGAACTTTGTGTTCAATGCTGTCTATAGCTTGCTTTTGAAATCAGGGAAATTTAGAAAGATTCCTACTTATTTAGAAAAGGGAGTTTCCTTACAGGCTGAGACTTGAATAAAAGCCAAATAGAAGTGGCAGGAGATACTCAGCATTCTGAAGACCTTTCTCTCACCCTTTTGTCATCGAGCTTTTACTTTTCCCTCTAGCTCTCGGGCAATAAAAGTCTTGCTTTTACTGTCCTTGTATGTTATTCATATGAAGAAGACCTGAGAAACATAGCTAAGAAAGCAATTTATATCTTTAAATTCAAAGATTGAAAGAAGGGACTTCAATTTCCATCTCAATATCACAAGACCTTCTTCACCCTACAAAAGCAATGGGATATACTTATGTTTTTATTTTATCCATCATCTAAATACAAGAGCGTTTTTCACCTGGGTCAAACCTATCTGGTGTAGTTTCCTTTTTGTTCATCCATATATTGATTTGAACAAGGGAGTGCACGAATCTGATCATCCAGTACTTGATGGAGATCTAAGAATATGCATAGGGGGTAATAATTCTTGACAAGATTTTCCAAACTGATTTTATTTTCTTTAGATATAGCAGCATTGCTTTAGAAGGAATGCTTGTGTTCTACTTCCAAATCTAGAGAAAATAGTTCCTGGATCCTCCTGTTATGTACTGCTGGACTTGGTTGTGACTGGTGGTATCCCACTAACGCGCTTTCAAGGCATTCAGACCTGTTACAACTTGGCACAGGAGAATGTCTCTAAAACAAGGATTATTTTTTTTTTTTATTAATCCTGTTAGTCTTTAATAAATCTACTAAATGAAAAAAATGGTTAACTACTGAAAGAGGAAAATAAGAGATTTAGAAACCTACATATCCGAAAATGTATGATATGACAATTAAGAGTTCAAAAGAATTCTAAGAATCCATAAGTTCTTGCCACATGGTTAGGTGATGCATTTTTATATATTGCTATGCACAGTGTGTCAGTTTAAAAGTCACATTTTTTCCGTAAAAAGTTTTCTTGAGCCTTATGTATACATGTAAGCAGATATATTTCCATGTGTATGAGTGTTTGTGTTTAGCCTGTGGGAACTGGGGTGTCCTTCCACTTCTTACGGTATTTATTGTGTTTCTAGAGTAACGCCTAAGAATCTGTGACTACAGATCACTTACATAGGAAACCAATTTGAGACTTAAGAACATTAAGCATGTTTGGTGTTTCATGACACTGACAACACAAGTGTGACAGTCTCTGAAATCAGCTTTCTCTCTAAATTAATTTGGGTTTTGTTTTGTTTTGTTTTTTAAATTTGAGGAACTTTAATGAAGTGTTTCTTGGCAGTAAGAATGCCTATATGAGAAAATCATACAGTTTTTTTAATGGGCATTTTTCAAGCTTTTTCTTGTTTGCTTGCTTTTTGCTTTTGTTTTTTGAATATAGATGTGTTTCTGGCTTCCAGCTGTATGTTTTGATAAAATGCTGTAGTTAACAGTGTAACAGTCTGAAATGGTTGGCAGTGGTTGCTAAGAGACATACTATTCAAATATATCTACAAGTGTCTGTGTTATGTAGGTTGCTATTTTGGAAAATTTATTTCCCTTTTCTATGTATGTTTAGTGTCAGAATAGCCATGTACGTTATGGAAGTCTTGCAGCTTATCCATGAAAAGAAGACTTTATTGTTGAAATCTGATAACAAATTAGACATATAAAGAGAATTGTCTTTTTTTTTTCCTTAAAAAAAAAAAAAATGGAGAGAGACCGGGTCTTAGTTCAGCAATGTTTCCACAGAGGATCTGTGTAAGAGAACTGGAAATACAAATATTTTGCTCCTAAAATCAATCCAATAAGCAAATTAAAAACATAAGTGTTTCCAGCTGTTTGCTGTCTTTGGGTGAAATTTGCTATTTGGGGAAGGATGAGGTGACTATTTATTTATTTAACTGTAGAAGTAATTCAACAAAGCAATGTGTTTATAACCTCTGGAGGGCAGCTGACAAACCTCATCCTTTCCTCATGAAATTCCCACCACAGATTCTTACTACAGGGAAGAGACAGTGGGATGTCATTACAGGCTACAGACACATCCAAAACAATGAAGAAGAAATACATACATCAGTTGTAAACTTGGATGTTAGAAAGCAAAATCCCAGACAGCTTAACAACTTTTTCTGTCTTTTTTTCTTTTTTACCTCCTCAAAATCATGTAGCAGTTTAGCAGAGATCACTTAGTATACACACACTGACATATCTACTTATAATAGGTATTTATAATATATTTATTTGTGAATCCAAGATAATTTGGGCTTCTACCTTTCCTGTAATAATTTTTTGACAGCATCTTATACATTTGTAAGACCTCTTTGGCTTCCTTTCTCTCTCAAGACAAGTACTGTTTGACAGTTCCTTTATTTTTTGTGCAAGAGAGATGCTGGTTGTTTATGATTATTACCTTAAACTTCACTCCTTTCTGTGCATTTGGGGAGGGAGGGGGTTGGGGTCTTTCGTGTTTTGTTTTTTTTTTCTTTTTGGTTGGTTTTTGCTTTTAAATAAAGTTTACCTTCTAACTTATTCCAAATGTCTGCCAGAGTAGACCATGTTGTGGTGTCAAAAAAGATGAAGAAGGGGTAGGGGGAAGCTCATACTGTTGTGGTAGAGGATTCAAAGTGAATAGAACAAAGATCGGCAAGTGATTGTCCTGCTGCTCATTTCATGCCTTAATTCTTAGAGGCAACTTTAACTGTCAGTGTTTTGGGATATATTTTGTACAATACAAGACACTGGATGGTATTCTCTTTTGACTGAGCACCGTGTAATCATTTCACTGGTTTAAAGTCTTAAATAAGAGTTACTTAGTGTAAAGGTTGGTTTTCTGTTGTTGGGGTTAAAAATGTGACCTTGACACAATGTTGTGGGAACAAAATATTAGAGCAAAAGATGATCTTCTAGTTCTGCAGAGTGAAGGAATGGTGGATGATAAGAGGCAAACTGTCTTACTTTGTAGAGATGACAGCGTCTAAGATTTTATTTTAGTTATTTTTGGGGAGAAGGCAGGCAGCATTTTGGAGCCAGGTAATCAAAAGGTTATTAGCTGTTCAAAGATTTCCAAAGTTTTGTTATGTCAGAAGTGGAAATTAATAAACTGAATTTCATGATGTTGTACCAGGGTTACAACCGATTTTTTAATACTGTATTTCTACACCTTGGTTAACACAGATATCACATCGTTACATGCATGTGCTTTGATGAATTTAATTTTTATATAGAAGTCTGTGTGTCATACTTGTCAAATGTCTACTGTTTCAGTTCTCTTTTTCCTTTAAACGCAGCTGTTGGAGCTGTTTGACAGCGAAGACCCTCGAGAACGAGACTACCTAAAAACAGTCTTGCACAGAATTTATGGCAAGTTTCTGGGTCTTAGAGCATTTATCCGAAAACAGATTAATAATATTTTTCTACGGTAAGTTGTGGGAGAAGGTACTTTTTGCTTATGAACATTTTAGGGAACTGATATATTACTTAAATTTCACGTTTCTTTTTTTAGATTTGTTTATGAAACTGAACACTTCAATGGCGTAGCTGAACTGTTGGAAATTTTAGGAAGGTAAATTTATTATCTATCTCAAAGTTCCCTTCTGGATACGTCAGAATAGTGTCAGATTCAGAAAAAGTATTACTGTAAGCCCTGATTCTGAAAACAGATGTGTGTGCACATGCTCATCTTTAAGCCCATCTCAAATACTCTATCACAAATCTCTATCACATCTTTGCTAAGAGTATATAACTGGATGCAAGTTACAGCCAAAAGTGTTGGATTGATTCTGTGTGTGTGTATTCGTGCATGTGAAATTTTGTGCACTTCATCCTTACATGCTACAGAAATTTTTTCAAGCACACTAAGAGTGTGAATATTTTGAGTAAATCTAATTCTGGTAAGCTAATTATTCAAGAACACCTTGCATACAAGAATTTACAGACCACATAGACAAGGGCTTATCTGCTTGGCAACAGGTTTGTGCAGCTGTTTATGTGATTATTTATTTCTAAGATGGATCTGAATTGCTACCTAGATATGTACTGCAGTGCTCATATAAAGCAGGACAAAAGTCGGCACCTGTGCACGAATGGCATGAGCCTGCTATTTGTAGACAGGTGCTGGCTGCTAATAATTTTAATCTAGAAAGTGCTTATTGAGACCTCAAGAATGTTTTTTGTGATGATAACACTAACAAATATTTCTCTTCTAATTTCTAGTATTATCAATGGGTTTGCTTTACCTCTTAAGGCAGAGCATAAACAGTTTCTGGTGAAGGTGCTGATTCCTTTACATACTGTCAGGAGTTTATCACTCTTCCATGCACAGGTAGAAATTATAAAAATATTTTCTGCTCAGTTAGAATTACGTATTTGTTTTTTGAAGGTTGCTTTGGAAATTTAATTGTGTAGCACATAAAAGGAGGGGGGAAATTTTGAAACGTGGAAAAAATGCAATAGATTTTTTTGAAATTCATTTAATGTGCTTTGTATGATACATGTCTTGCTTCTGTTCTGATTAGATAATTAAAAGTGTAACATACATCTGTAATATTTTGGGGATTTTGTTTAGTAGTTAAACTCTCTTTAGCTTTTCCTCTCTGCTATTTTCTCATTCTCACAAGTTTGCCCTTCCCATTGGGGAAACCTCTCCCAAGAGGTTTCCTTAGTTTTGTGTTGTCAAGGCTCTTCTTCACCCTGGCAACTTTCTGAATACTAATACCCACATTTTTGCATAATCTTTAACATTGTTCCTCACAGATTTCTCAATACTGCACTTATGCTCTCATACATCTTTTTTATACATTCAACCTGTTATTCCAGGTTTTAGCTGTATTGGCTCATCCTCCAAGAGTTTTCATGGTTTTGCCGATGTATAAAATGTCTAAAAAGATGCAGTTTCACAGAGTAACAGAAGCTTCAAAACATTGATTGTATGACTATATTTAGAATTCAAGGTTGCTCTGATTTTTATTGTATATGCTACTTTGTCACTATTTTTTTTGGTAATGTGTTCTGTTGTTTCTTATGAACTGAAGTTTGAGTGGATTTGCACAGTGCAAACGATCTCATTTTAAAATTGGGTGCAGTTTGAGACAGCTGTATAGTATCTTGCATGGAGTCTCTTTTGTGAAAAATTGTTTCTTTGTGGTTTCTTTATAGAAATGTTCTGACTTCATTTTCTTAAATCTCTCTTCACAGCTGGCGTATTGCATAGTACAGTTTCTGGAGAAAGACCCCTCACTCACAGAACCAGTAAATAATTCTTTCATACTTTTTTTTTGCATCATAAATGGCTTACCCTGTTGAGAGAAAAGTAAAAACACTAAATCTTTTTTCCTTCTAATTTAGGTCATTAGAGGTTTAATGAAATTCTGGCCAAAAACCTGCAGTCAGAAGGAGGTAAGTGATATGCTAGCATTAACAAAACATAGGAGTTGCGTTTTTCTACAATATAATAATCAGGGAGTCTTTAGGTATTTCCAGGTAGATAGCACATGTTGCAGGGGACCTTGGTATTAATTCATGTTGGTGATTTTCCATACTCGTGGACAGTTTTGACTATGAAGAGAAAAGTTTGATAACTATGGTTTCTGTTCACAAAATAAGCACTGATTCTTCTGCGGAGAATTTCTTTTTGATTTAGAAAGAAGAAAATAAACATAGTTGAGGATAGATTGGAAAACTCTGGTTTGGAATTGTTTATATGTGAGGATAATATTTTCCCAGGGAGGATGAAAGATGGCATTTACCTACTCAGCATGTAAAAGATGCAGTTAGACCTTTGTGTTTTTGTTTCAAATTCTTGATGCAAATCTAAATTTCCCTAAAGAGATTTTGTGACACAGGAAAACCGTTATTTTGACTATTGCTTCCGAACATGAGATAAAATTAAAACACTCTCCTTAGTTAACAAAGTTTAAGCCTTGGCCAAATACTTTGTCTGTATGAGGCTAGATTTTCAGCACGTTTATACTGGTGCAATTCTGAATTTTGTTGTAAAGGACTACTTTAAATACAGCATTTGCACACACTCATCCTCCTTCTTTTAAGAGACTTAATCCAGAACCTGCTAAAGGTAGAACTGATAGCATTTTTTGAGAGAGGGTCTTGCTAAGTTAGCGAGGCTTCCATTTCTCCCTGAAGTGATAGAATTTGAGGATTACGAGCATTTTGCTGATCAAGATGATTCAGAGGTTTTATATTCAATGCTTCCTTCCTTGTCTTCAGGTCATGTTCCTAGGAGAGCTGGAGGAAATCTTGGATGTAATTGAACCATCACAATTTGTCAAAATCCAGGAACCCTTGTTTAAACAAATTGCCAAGTGTGTCTCTAGCCCTCATTTCCAGGTCAGTGGTAGAGGTTATTGTTTGTATAGGAATGTACGGTCTCAATTTCACACATAACACCCCTCAAATATAAATATTATTTTATGTTACGTGGTTTTAAATACTTGTCTTTTGGATTTCTATGGAAGAGGGTATGTTGCAGTGGAAGTTCAGTTCTTGAACAAGTTACTCCGTGAGTAACTTGTTAGATGTATGTGGGGTTACAGCATAGAGCTTGCCGTTCTGAGCCACATAAGGCCTTAAACTGTATCCAAGCAGACTTTGACCCCTTCTGACTGTTGTGGTGGGTACTCACCATATGGCCTTCAGACTGATAGACCACGTAAGATGTATTTACTCCCTTTTTTACCACAGTATTGTGCAGCATTTTTGTTTTCTTACTTACTTCTTTCTGCGAGGAGATGTCTGGTTAGCGGTGATAGAACCCGTAGCCTGTTTTCTTCACATTGCATAATGGGAAGAAGGGGAACAAATAGGATTTAAGTTGAATCATATGTGAAGAGGAGATAGGATTTATGGCCTGTAGTGTCTCCATATTAAGCTAGGTGACCTATTCTGGCACAAAGGCAGATGTGACTTTTTTAGGGTCTTCCTTGGACTACATTTGTTTTTTAGCATAATTTAGATCAGTGTTTCCCCTTCTACCTCCCTGTCTCCTCCCCAGGGTGATTATCATCATTGGTACCTTCCCCACACTTAAGATCTCTTCCCCCTTATTCAGCCCAGCTACTTGCCCCTTCCTTGTCTCCTTCCTCCGGTATCCCAGCACTACTCTCTTCCTTCCAACTGCAGTCACAAGATTGAGGGAGAGGGGTGATGGGAAGTCTGTCTGCTCTCCCTTCCCCTCCACAGCTGCAGCATTAGTGCAGTGCCTGCACCTGCTCTTCAGTGACTAAAGACATATCGCTCAGGGGAAGAAGAGAGTGGGTGCTGTGGGATCTGAATTATAGGATAAAAACTTAATTCCATTAATGCATGTTATGCTACTGATTAAAGTAGAGTTGTAATTCCAAATTTAATGATTCCTATTAATTCATCTTTGTGAAATTTCTGTGATTTGTTTTTCCTTCAGAAACTTACAAGTATCTGAATCCCTGTTAATATTTTATTCCTTTGACTCTAAGGTGGCCGAAAGAGCGCTGTATTATTGGAATAACGAATACATCATGAGTTTGATAGAGGAGAATTCAAATGTTATACTTCCCATCATGTTTTCCAGCCTTTATAGGATTTCTAAAGAGCACTGGAATCCGTAAGTTTTTGCCATTACTCCTTATCTTACCATTTGACATACCACTGATAACCTTAGGGAATGTCTGCTTAAGAACATCTGAACAGGAGAGATCCAAATTCAAAGCTGGCATGAGCAGGTGCAACTCTGTTAATGCCAATATAATTTAGTCTATACTTGAGCTTGTCTCAAAATGTTTTTAATTATCTGGTATGTGTACAAAATCAGTACCTTATGGGATAAAAATAGACCTTCTCACAAGTTGGAAAACAGAGAAATTAGATGTTACATTGTTACTGGAGAAAGTGTTGCTCATCAAGCGTTTCTCCTGCACAGCTTTTTATAAAATGGTTAATGTCTTAAGCCTGATTGTAAATTATCTAGAAGAATATCACTTGGCATTAGTAAAACTTTGTGGCTGTATCATGGATGATGCTGATACTTCTGGTAGACCTCTGGTACTGGCATTTTTCTGAACATCTATGAAGCATATAGACATCTGTATATTCTTAGGTTGGGTTGTTTTTTCTAAATTTATTTAAATACAGCTGTTCTCTATTACGCACAGTAATAGAATAGTTACTTCATATAGATATCCTGATAATTTGGAATTTTTATTTTAAACTGAATGACCTAGTAGAAAGTGTTTTAATGGAAAATACTATTACAATTACATGCCATGTATTCTACACTTCAGTTTTTCTAAGTCAAGGTGCTTACCAATTAGTAAACCCAGTATTTTTAATGATCTGTGCTACATTCAGGTCCCAGTTGCTTGAAGACCTTACTGTAAAGTATTTGTAAAATATTTCATCTTTTAAAACATTAGTCTTTTTGTTCTGAATCTAGCCAAACCTCAAGGTTCTGTATTTTCATGAGAAATCTAATGCGACTGGAAAGCTTCTGTAACTAACCCTCATCACAAAAAGACACTTTTCATGGCATAGTAAAGCATTACCAGGCTCCAACCCGCCCCTGCTCCCGCCCACCCTTTTATGCTATGCACCGGGATGCTTCTGGTAATGAGAGTATTCCAGTGTCCCAGTTCTCAGACTTTTCATACCCACAGAAATGTTGCACGTTTGACACACAAACCAGGTTAAGATATAGGTAAAATAAAGAAGGTATTTAAAGAATTTTTACATTTATAAGAACATTTTTAAATGCGGGCAACAAAAATGAAAGTCTATTGAAAGAGGTGAATGATGGACGGAGGGGGGGAGTGTGGGAAATGGCACATAGTTTGTCTGCTATATAGGTTTGCTCCAAAGGTTCCTGGCACCTGTAATGTTGATTCACTGCCTCCTGGCTGAAGAGCTGTTTCTTAAGCAGCCCCATGTCTGTTTATGACAACCATAGTGGTGGCTCAGAAGCTGGGATCTCTTGATTGATAATCTATTCCAAATTCTTTGAAAGATTTTTAGGTTTGTTTCTTTCCCTTCTCCCTTTTCAGTTGCTTTGTTGTTTCTTTATCTTCAAGTCCGCCAGAATGGAATTTTCACCTCTAGATAATCGGACTCCTGGCAGACCTATCTTACTTCAGAAATTCTAGTATATTTTAGGTTAGTTATTCAGGCAGATGGTATAAAAGAGTAAACTGATTCTACCTTTTTTGAACCTTTGTGGGAGAGAATGCCTTTGAAGCCTCTTTGAAATCATTATTATTATACATAATTTCTTCCTGTATGAACAGATCATGCCTGTCATGTTTTATGCAATTAAGCAACTCGAATTCAAATAAGCAGTGGTGTATTGGCTCTTGGGTACAGTCAGGAGCAGCAACAAGCAAAATAGGCAGAGGTTATAGAGAAAGATATAGATACTATATATATTTTTTATATATAAAATATATAGTATTTTTTAAATTTATATATGTACGCACACACTCACACACACAGTTTTACACAGATACTGCAGCACTCATCTGAAGGATTTGTGGGTTTTTAAAGAGTTTTTGGCTATACCAAAGTGAAAATGAATATGAAATGAATGAGTACGAGGAATTCACTCTTGAAATATGACCTTGTATTTTGCACAGATGCACTGAATATTCAACTTCATAGGAAAGTCATAAGGAAATACGAATCACTCCCATTTTGTGTTTTAAATTCTATTCCTTTTACTGGCACTGATGATTTGAATCCCTGGAGTTGCATTCAGAATTGCTCTACTGCATGAGGGAAGAGTCTGTAGTTATATGTAATAGCTTTCTGTTGTTACCTTTTACCCTAGAGTTTTGGTTTGCTCCGTTTAAGTAGTCAGTAGAGACATGAAAGCTGATGCTCACCTTTAAATATGTTAATCAAAAGTAGTTTCACTGAAATCAAAGAATTTACATTATCATACTTGCAAGAGCAGAATTGGTTGCAGAAATGCCGGCAAGAGAAGACACTTTTATTTCACGTTTGATTTCACCTGAAACTAATAGACTCCTTTCTTTTTTCTTTTTTAATGTTTCACAGGGCTATTGTGGCTCTAGTCTACAATGTGTTGAAGGCATTTATGGAAATGAACAGCACCATGTTTGACGAGCTGACAGCCACTTACAAGTCAGATCGTCAGCGGTAACTTTTTAAAGCTTTTTTTGTCAGCTGTGCATAAGGCCTGCTGTTTAGGTTTTCCCTTACGCTCAGATGCAGTTGCATAATCTCACACATAATAGATGCAATACCTCATTTTTCCCTCTGCATGCTCTTCAGCCTTCTCTTTGCAAGATGTAAGATAATACCATGTACAGGTTGTTCTTCACCCCTCATGAAATACAGTATCCATTGCGTTGCTTGGGAATCTGCATTCCTCATGGAATTCCTTTGGACACCTCATTCCAAAAGACTTACGTTTACCGAGGTCTTCAATAACAAAAGAAAAACAAGGGTTTATAGATAACAGTTTGCTCAAAGACTTCGAAAAAGTCTCACTGAGGTTTGGAAAGAGACATGAGGGAAAACCCTAAGATTTTATTTTCCAAACTATTGTTCTTAGGCTAAATGTGGTCTTAAAGCAAAGAAGCATCTCTCAGTCCTTCCATTTCTTATTCAGAGGTCTTGCTGTATCTTAGTCTTTCAGTATGCAGGATCCATTAGATACACCATTCATACAATCATTAGTTCCTCCCTAGTAAAATGCTTTTTGTCTTTCCTCCTGTTTTCCTTAATCTTCATTTTTCAATGATAGTGCAGCATCTTTTCGCAAAAGTTTCAGCTTATCCAAAGCGTCACGTGAAAAAAGTGAGGAAACTTCAGGAACTCTAAACAGTTTGTAGCTTCATTTAAGTCATAAATTTTCTGTGACACAGGGTTCCCCCAAGCAAAGCAAAGGGTACTGTATGTCATCAGACCTTGTTTGGTTAGTGTAGTCTCTAAAGGCTCTTGGAGGCCATAGTTTTTGAATTGTGTGACTGGAGTCCTTTTGTTCTGCTTTCTTGTTGTAAAATGCAAAGTTTTATGCAGAAAAGATTCTACACTTAACAAGTTAGTTCATTAATACAGTATTTTACTTTTAGACACTTGGATATATATTTGAGCTAAGATGCCAGCTGAATTCCAGATACGTGTTGGTAAATACGTCTCAATCTGCTAGTGCAGTTGAGACAACACTGCATGGTTTTCTAAGCAGAAAAGGCAGAGAAACATAGGACTGGTCATCTAATCCAGCCATTTACTGAGGGACCTCAGTGACTTAAATCAGTTTGCGATTGCACTTTCTCCCTTAAGATGAGGCACTCTGCTTTACCAGGACCAGACACTGTAGTAGTACGTACCATGTCTGGATAATGGGTGAGGTTTATTGACTGAACTGCACAAAGAATTTTTCTTGCACCTACTGACGTTGTATCTCCTGTCAAGGCTGGTGCTAACCGTTTCACCATTTTAATTTACTATTTATAATTTAAAAACATAAATACCTGACTGTGTGAAGTAGGATATTTACCTTAAAGTTTACAGAAAATCTTTAGCGTCTTAATAAAACTGCATTTCAAAAGGGTAGCTTTGATGCCACTTAAAGCTTGAGGAGAACTATGTTCAATATTAATGACTATGATAAGTCAGATAGTTAAGTTGGATGAGGTGATCATCTTCTAACAGTCTTTTAGGTAAGCAGGCTTGTATTTCATAATGATTAGAAGATAAATATCGGTAAGTAGCCTGAAAATGTCAGGCTATTTCACTTGTTCTTATATTTGATTTTAAATACTTCTAGTGACAGTGGGCTCTTTTCTTTTTTCTTTACTGTTTTTCAGGGATTTATCTGAAAGTTGTTTGTATTTTTTAATGTGTTTAAAATACTCTTGGGAAATTAAAATTTCAAATAAATGAGCCAGGTGTTGGCATTTTGACTGAATCAAGATGTATAGGGATCTTTCTAATTTGCTGAAATATTTTTCAAGAATTCTCTAATGGAACTGGCAGAGAATCCATATCTCTGTAATTCTTAGATTTCCATTTCATCTAAACGTACAAGGTGATGTAATAGGAATTGAAAGCATTTTGTACCTTGCAGCATCAAGGAGATTTATTCAAAGTAGACTATGGCAGAGACAGGAAATTTAGAAAGTAAATAATGCAGGTAAAGCAAATGTTAGGTTATCTATGTAATTTTATCAAATCAGCCATTAAAGTCTGTTGTTAAAGGAAATGCTACATAGATCTTCTTGTAGGAATTTGGCAAGGAAAAAAAAGTAAATCACTGAACAAAGGACACATCTTGTAACTTGAACTTCCCTTGGCTGGTACCTAAGCTATATGAAAACCACCAGTCAATGTAAGTAAGAATAGAGATTCTAAAAGGATAAGGGAATGTTTGTTTTAGTAAGTGACTGTTATTTATAAGATTAAAAAGTACTTTGCTTAATTAAATGTAAATTAGTCCTGAATTGTTAATTTTTAAAATCATGATATATTTGTTCCATAATAAAAGTCTATGGCATTTTTTTCTTTTGTATTCCAAATTAGTGTCTATGAACACTGTCACTTTGTTCAGCTTGCGTTTTATGTTCTTTTCCTACTGTTTTGTTTAGTGATATTTATGTAGGTAATGAAAAGCAAAAAAAAAAACCCAAAGAAAAATATTTGCAAAAATTAAATGTATGTTAGTAGAATGGCAGTTGTGTTCAACAAAATTAGCCCTGCTAATTAATGTCAACTGTATATTTTTTAACATAAATATTCTACTGTTTTCTCTCCTGCTAACTCTTTGTTTTATTTCATCTGTCAGTGAGAAGAAGAAAGAGAAAGAACGTGAAGAACTGTGGAAAAAACTGGAGGATTTGGAATTAAAGAGAGGTCTTAGACGTGATGGAATAATTCCAACTTAACAAAAAAACAAAACAGCATTATTAACCTGTGGAGTCACACATTTATGTAGTAGAAGATGGAGCAAGTTTTCTGTATTGTGCAACTTTACAGTAGATTTCACATTTGTTTCATTATTACAACAGCACTGTATATACCTGTCTCTAAGTAAAGGAAAAAAATAAGGACTTTAATCCAAAGTTTGGACAGCAGATGGACTTCTCAGAACTTTGCAAACATAATCATTGTTTTAACCCTTCTTTAAAACCAGTCTTCAAAGATCTGTTGATGAAAATTGCGATGTCAAATTCCATTGTCAGGACCTGTTCCTTATTTATCGTTAGCAGAGAGTATACTACAACTTTCAAATGTGAACAATCTTAAAATTTAGCTTGTCTTTCTGCTAAACTGTTAAGTGTATTTATAGTAAAAGAGAAAAAAGACTGTCATTTCCTTATGAGTTTGTGTAACATCCTCCTTCTCTGGATAACTTTACTGTAATTTGACTTTTTTTCCTTTTGCACATCTTCATAAGTTGAATGTCCATTCAGATCAGGGCCATGAAAAACATAGGTCCTGAATAAAAGTTTTGTTTACTGGTGTGAGCATTTTTTTAGTACCAGGCTGTCTCTGGTGCTTCCTTAATTTGAACATTAGGAGTTAAAAAGCAAGTAGGTGATAAACATAGTAGGAAAGGGAGCTTTGGATTCATGCACCTATTTATTGCAAATCCAAATTAATGTCCACAATCCTTTAAGAATGGGCAGTGGTAACACCCTGGCCTTCAGTACCTAACCAGTATTAGTGATATGGCATCAGACACACATACTGGAGTTGTTTTAGAAATACTAATTGCTAAATTATTACAGTATGTTTTTATTGGACCATTTTGAAAGAATAAAGACAAACGCTAAACAGTGCAAGCATGAAATTGATCTCCAGGGGTCATGGGTCTAATTGGAAATGGAGTTGAGATAGCAGTTTGGACTGTTTGGAGTTGTTGCCTTACTTTTTAATATGTATTTATAAAGTGTTCCAGCAAAAGAGGATGTAGCCTCTAAGAAACATACTATAGTGTTTTTGTGGTTCTAGTACTATTACTCATCACAGTACCAGCCCTATGGTCTTAGCTGGAAAGGATTCTGGATAATTTACTTCTGCATTCTCATCTGGATGCTCATTCCTAACTACTGTATTTGTTACCAAAAGTGGTTCTACAAATGCTACTGAAAAAAATTCTGGAAATCCTAATGTTCTGAGTATTAATAATAAAGTTTAAAATGCTTTTATATCAAAGGTGCATTGTGACCAAATTGTTTAAAACAAAAGAAAAAAAAACAAACAAAAAGAAGAGGGCTGTATTATAAGTATACATTATTGGCTATCTGCTTTGTATTTGAAAGTGGAATCTTACATCTTTGGTAGGTAAAATGCTGATAAGACTTATGTACAGTATATATTTAGCTAATGCAGTTGCATTATTATATACCGAAAGGTATGTGTTTCAGGATTTTTCTCCAGGATGCTTTTGAACTGTTACAGACATATGACAGCAGTGAATTGATAATCCTAAACCATCAAGCCAGCAGTATTTACAGTATAAAAATGAATTGGTGTTCATGAGTCTTTGTGATAGTTGCAAACATGAATTTATGACCTGTTGCCATTGATAGAAATACAGTATAAATACAAGCTTGTATATTTTTCTTCCTACCATTTAAATATGCAGTAGGATTTGAAGTTTTCTTGTTTTCAGGCATGGAAAAGAGGTAAAAAAGCATTCCCTCCTAGACTACTGACTGTTTCAGGATTATCAGGTCACAGTTTGTACTCCTGGGTCTGCGCACACCAATGTTGTAAACTCAATGATTTTGTAAAAACTTGACACTGTTAATTCTGGGAAAAAAAGTGGAACTAGTCATATGCAACACCAAACACGACATGGTTTAATGGGATTAAGATGAGCTTCTTTTAAGAACACTGACTGGGACGCAATGTAAATTAGGCAGTTACTGTCATAGTTGAAACATTTTATTTTAAAGTGCTGAAGCAAAGGTGCAAGCTGAAATACTGAAGATTAAATAAATTTATAACAAATCATGTCCCTTAGCCCATTGATTTTGACAGTCTTTTATTTCTGTTACCAAAAAAATATTCGCTAGTGTGATTTCTTTGTGAAATGATCATGCTTTACAAGAGGGTGGACTTAAACACATGCTCAAAGACTGTGTTCAGTTGTGAAAAACTGAGATAGAATGGAGGAAAAAAGATTAATGTTTTCCACCTGGTGGAGTAAAACACAACAATGTGAAATTAGAAAAAGCACCTTGTCCTGTACTTAGAGTTTAGGTGAGTGTTGTTTGTTCATAACTGTTTTTGGTTTTGACATGACATTCTGGTATTGATCATACAAAACTGATGAGAACCTGATGGGTTGCAATATTTTGTTACCTCGGATGTTACCTCTGATGTGGGGATAGTGGGGAGTATCTAAAGTTTATAGATGATTTATCACTTCCGAGAAGGAATGTTTCTTTAAAGTGAATGAGACGATGTGATATTAGTCACTTGACTCTAAAAGGCTGATACGACACTAGGTTGCACTGTGCGATGCACGTGAAGAAGCACTTGCCACAATGATACGACCGTACCCCCGGGGATCCTCTGTTTGCCACAATCCAAATGCGATGTCCTGCCACTCTGCAGAGCTCCCATTGGTATCAATTGGAGTTGCAGGCAAAGTAGGCGGCAGCGTATGGGCTCAAGTGTGATCAGTGCGTCTGTTTAATTATGCTTTCGTTTCCTTCTTGAGTTCCAGAAACTACCTTTATTTGTGTAAATGTTTTTATTAACCGCTCGTACAGCAGTTGTTGGGTGGTCGCTCGTGTCCTGTACCATATTGGTTTCAGGAGAAAGGATTGAATGCTCTCTGGTAAAAGGGATGAGCTGCATTTTCAATACTAGGGCATTGCATCAGGTCATGGGGATATAACAACTGTAAAAGTAAAGTTCCTCTCATATACTTCAAATTGAACACACATTGCTTTCTTCATCTTGCAAGTCTCCCCTATTGTTTTCCTTTCGTTGCTTTTGAGTGGTTTTTGTCTCTCTTCCAAAGGGTGGAATGCTTTAAATAAAAGTATTCTAATGCCATTGGAGCGTTCACTAGCAGGGTTACAGTAAATTTAATCTTGGTTTTGTTAGCATAAATAAATGGATTTAATTTTTTTTTTTTTGTCTTCTCCTGTATATGGAAAAGTCAAGGGTGTTAGAGCCAAGAATTGCTTGAGTAAGAATTGCAGCAGCTGTACTTACATTATACGTGCCTAAGTACAGCCTTAGGCTCTCTCACTATGGAAAGGAAAACATATTAGGAGCTTTAAAAATGTTTTCATTGTTTAGTGAGGAGGGGGAAACACTAGATTCCTGTCCCCCCAGATAAAACCAAAATAATTTGCTTTTAGTTCTGTCTTGGAAAACAAGAGTTGGCCTTTTCTCTTCATTGCGTAACAATATCATCCCAAAGCAGTTGCCCTGAAACAAGACAAAGGTGACAATGTGCAAGATTGAAGAATGTTCTTATTTACACGTGGCTTTTTTATTTTGGCTCACCTGTTTTCCCTCAGCAGCTCTGTAGTGAGCCACCAGTTGGTTTTTCTAGTTGGTATGTGCAGCAGGTTTTGTATAGCCCAGTTTTTCGTTTTGAAGTCTATGAAACATTATCTTGAAACAGAATGGAACTAATTTTGATTGAAAACTTTTATCCAAGTGTTGCTTCCCATCCACAGAAGCACACGCTTTCTATCATGACCTCTCTGAATACAAGTTTTTGTTTTTTGGATCACTTCCTGTAAATATGTTGTATTCATAACCTCATGTGACGATGAGGAGTTTTCAAATATAAATAGTACTGATACATTTCTTGTTGTTGTCCTATTTTTGATTGTAGTATAGCGAATGACCTGTCATGCTTTTTGTTTCAAGGTTAGCATTAGATTCATAGATCTTAATATTTTAGCATTTCATTGTTTAAGCAGGAGAGGGCAGCAAAAGTTCATTTTTCCCCATAGGAATGCTCTGGTCCATTACTGTTTTTAAACTTAGATGCATTTAACTATCTGTGGGTAGGGGGGAAAAATGAAACATTTTTTATATATATTAAAAGGTGCATATGAAAATATATAGACTGGTCCAACGAGACTGTGAAAATGTCTTCTACTCTACATCGAAGTAATAAAAAAATTAAAATACCTTCCACCTCTGGATAAAGTACAAGCAGGTCTTAAGCTCTTGGATTCAAATGTCATTCTTTGGAAATAGTTTACTTTCTTAAAAATGGTATCAGAGAAACTCGAACTCAATGGTGCTCCCAGTTATAAATGTGTAATCCTCCTCTTGTGCACATGCTCAAGAGGCTCTGTACTGTGGGTGCATCTAAATAAAGAAGCAATGAAGTGTTTTCCAGGTGCTTGGCTTTTTTTTCCACCTCCTCCCGTCTAAACTTCATGTACCTTTCCACCACTGAACTTCCAGCGATCAGAAACCCATTTGCATGTATTAAATGTAAGGATACTTGTCTAAGAAAAAAACCACCCAAATAATGAGGTGGTAATGAATGTTTCTGCCAGAATTGCTGTAGTAAATGCTTAGTTTTCTTTAAGTTCATTTTTTTAAAGGTCCTCTTGTGATGGTGAGCATCCTCGTACTGCACACAGCTGCGCCTCTGAGAGAGGTAAAGAGCAGTGGCTACAGAAAAGAGGCATTAGATCCACACGATGTTCTTTATAAACCGCTTGAGCCTTCCACTTTCCAGCTGGTGAAGGAACTTGTTTTTTTATAGCATCATTCTACTGTTTCAGTCCTCGTGCTGCTCTGCCTTGCCGTTTGGAAGCGAGGACAAAGGCTTAAGATGGTTACGTACGTGGGCAACACCCGCTGGAGAGAAGCCCGGATAGAGCCTGGTAAGGGGCAGTGCTGGTGAACGCCTTCAGCAGAAGCGCAGTAGATGCAGATGCTGCAATAAAATGAGATGAGATGTATTAACCATGTACTTCCAATTTTAAAATGACGCTTTCCTATATGAATTATTCAGTAACCTAATTCTTAAAAATTCTTTGTTTTGATTTCTTTCCAAATTAAATTTTCAGCAGTTGGATCTTGCGTGCCTTTTTAGAAGCACTTGTTATCACAAATCTCTTTAAATACTTGTAAGACAATATTCAGATCACTTAATATCCTCATGTCTATTTATTTTCTTACTGCAAGGCAACTATTTTCCAAAGACGTTAAAAAAAAAAAAAATTGAAACGTGCAGTAAGTTGGCCTTCAGGGTAGGATTTGTCTTCAGTACTTGCAAGTTAGAAAACAACCTTTAAAAAATTAAATTAGTTACCTACTTTTTGTAATGGTAATTGCTTTGCTAATTTTTCATCTTTTGTCTTTCCTTCTCAGGAATGCTTTGGTTTCTCGTGTAATAGCAGAGCACCTAGTTTATCTTACATTAAGTTTGGTCCCCAGATCACAAGTCTGTGCCCTACAAAAGCCGTTTCCTGTGCAGGTAAAGGCCGTTCCCGAGGCTGGATTCAATTATCGCTTTAATGTACAGTAAAGCAGTAGCGTGGGTATTGAACTAGAAACGGATCCAAGGTCTTGCATTATGAGTTCAGAGCTATCTATGGTTGTAAAGATTAAATGCTGAAGCCAAAGGGAATATCCTGAATCTGTTAGTAAATACCTTGAAGGGAATTGTATAAACCCACTGTCAGTAGTGACTGCAGGCTTTTCTGGAAGTCTCCATCACATGAAAAATGTTACACTGAAATTTTATCTTTGGCTATTTTTCTCGTCCGTGCCCTTCCCCCCCCCCCCCCTTCCTTCATTTTGTCTATTGAGTGCTCCCCTTCTCATCCCCCCAAATCACTGAAGGTGTGAGAAGTTAGGGATCACTCAGGAGGGATAGAAAACTTGTGATGCATCTAAAGAATTATGTATTTTGCATTGCTGGACAGAGGCTCATACCTTTGGTACACACTTGAAAATGTCTGGGAACTTATATTATCCCTGAATCTGGGAAGGTCTTCCAAAAGAGAATGAGAAAGGGAATACAGTTAAGCTGTTCTATACTGCTTCTGAATCTCGGTTTTCAAAACTCTGACTATTTCACCAGCTGGGACAAGTTTTTGATTGCATACAAAGCCTCTGAACTTCACCGAGAGAGAAAGCAGCAACGCAAGAGGCGGTATTTGTAGAGCATCTGTCTAGCGGAGTGACGCGCTGAGGATGTGCATGCCAACTGCCAGCCCAGGCAGAAGGAAGCTCAAGTATAATTTCCCGGACAGCAAGGAAGGAAAGATGTCGGCTTTGTACAAGGACGCGTGCAGACCTCCAGCAACAAACGGCAGAGGTTACCTGCAAACCTTTTTTGAACCGAGCAGGCTTGGGTCAATTTTGAATCTTCACCTTCTGGTGAAGCAGACGTGGTTTAGCTGCGTAAGCAAACTGATCAAACAGTCCAGCTCAGTTTTAGGTATCTTCTAATATTAATTCTGCTAAATATACCGAGTAGGACTACAGCTTATGCTCGTCTGTCATTCCTATGACTATGCGATGACTCCCATGCTTTTCTAGAGATTACTTCGACTATGCAGATAACGTGCGTACGTAGAAAATCACTCTACACTTTACTATCTTAAACCAAGATGGGTGTCTGCATTACACAGTCTTTAATTTCAGGCATCTTGGAAGTAGTTGGCTAAAGTCTGCAGTTGACAGATCTCAGAGTAAACTGAAACTTGGCAAAACACACTCTTGATTTCTGGAGCAAGGAAATGTGGAATTCAGACACTGGTAATTAGTTTATTAGTCCACAGCCTCTTTCACAAATACAAAGGGATATTATCGCTATTTGCTGTCCATGACTCTCATCAGACAGCGATTGTCATGGTTAGTGATTATGCACTAGATTTCAAACGTCAATTCTGGGCAGACAAAAATTGCTCTCAGGGATACGAAGGGAAGAATATTTCCTACTGTGCGTGGTGCCCCGCGCCACCCCCTTTCTCCTCGCGCTGCTGAGCGATGCCAGCCTCCAGCAGCACAGCCCCGCGGACACAGGTGTGAAGGCTTGCGAGGGACTGAATTTAAGCAAAATCTGGTGTTCTATTCAAAATTCTGATCAGGGGGACAGGATCGGTGATGATAGACCAGTGTGTATTTTAACCTTATCCAAGCAAAGGCACGTGGTTAGCTAAAGAACTGGGATTTTTTTGAGGGGTCTTGTGGAGGTTTGTTCTTACAGGACCTCTCAATGTAACTCAGCTTTAACAGAAATTGTGTTGAAGCTTTTTTTCAGCTGCAATTCTATTTCCATAATGACCTTCAATCTATTAAATCCCCCTAGAATTTCCAATGTGAATCATTAAAAGACCCCTCCCCTGCTTCAAATCCCATTGCTATCTATTTGGTTATTCAGAGTTTGTTGGTAAAGTACTTTGAAAATGTTGAAATCTATAAATTTGCTCCAATATTTAGAAATGCTTCTGCAATAAATGCAACAGAACAGCTAAAGATACAGGAGACAGGGCTTTGATTTGACACCCTAATGTAAGATCACCCAAGGAATGATTTTTTTTTTCTTCCCCTTTTTCTTCTCCCGCAACCTATTTCTGTTTTCTCTTGCTCTAGAGCTAATTCTGCTGATGGTAAATTTGAATATGTGCCACACAGAAGCCAAATGAGAGAAAAAATGGAGCTGCTTTCAAGAGCTCTGCTTCCAGAGAAGGTACATGTAAGTCCCCCTTACAGCACAACTTCCCCTTTTTCTTCTCCCACAACCTATTTCTGTTTTCTCTTGCTCTAGAGCTAATTCTGCTGATGGTAAATTTGAATATGTGCCACACAGAAGCCAAATGAGAGAAAAAATGGAGCTGCTTTCAAGAGCTCTGCTTCCAGAGAAGGTACATGTAAGTCCCCCTTACAGCACAACCTTCAGCACTCCTCCCTCACACCCTCCTCTGTGCATGGAAATCAGCATCCAGTTATCCCCCCAAGCTCGTAGAGATGTATTTACCTTAATTTATGGTTATCTGTGATCAATATCTGCAAAGATCAGACCCTCCCAGGCTGCATAAACCTTTTTGATTCTTCTGCTACTACTGTGTATGCAGGTCAAGCATGTGCAAGTATTCTTGCTGGTTTGCAGGTTTTTGTCAGAATTTGGGAGAGCAGAGGTGGCTGCTTGTCCCATGGCATTTCCGTGCATCAGCTTTCAACTTTTTCCATTTCTTTTTTCTTTGAATTTTCATCGCTTTTTGCCTCAGTGAGTGTGTGTTAGTACCTCTCTATGCAGTCCAAATGCACTTTACTACCAAGGATGGAGCAGTTCCAGGAGCAGCACAACTACTGACGCTTGGATTCCTGTGTCTCTCCTCTACGGCTTCGTAGGTGCGGCTTGCGGGAGCCCAGTCTGAGGCACTGACTCTGCTGAAACGTGGTTGAACTTAACTGGGACAGAAGCTGTGGAGAGGAGAACTGCCGGCAGTCAGGTACGCGTGGTGTGATAACACAGAATTTATTTCCTTAGGAAACTTTACTGTAGAGGGATAGTAGTTTCCTTGCCTGGATTATGAGGAGTGCTGTTCCAACAGCAGCCCCCGGGGTTGTGTCAGGTGCTTCAGATTTGCCCAAACCAAGAAGGGGCCCTGGCACTCGCGTGCAGGAGTTGCAGCAGGTAACAGGTATGTTGAGAGTCTACCCTTTAGTTTACGAATTTAGTGCCTAGGAAAAGAGATTAACTAAATTAATTAGACAGTTAAGACATCCCCCTCCCCCTTTTTTTTCCTCCCCTTCTAATCAAGCATAATTTATATCGCTGCTGACCCCGCCATCGTTAAACGGCTTGCTCTTTTCCTATTCTAAATGACCAAACCAGTTTCGAATCGTTGGCAATGAAATGGATGCAGTATATAACTTAATGGAAGAACACCCAATCTATTATTGGGATTTGGAATCTAATAATTAAATGTAAATGCTTGAATTCATTGTCTAGGAAAACAGAACCTATAAATAAGCCATTTAATGTCATACTGGTATTTTCTTTTGATTGGGCTTCAATTAGTCACTGACATAGAATATCCTGTTATGGTTGTATTGTTATTGCAGCAGGGAGTGTGAGCATGAAATCCAGATCCTACAATAATAAATAACAACTCAATTTCCGATGCTTAAGTTGTCATTTCTGCATAAGCTTCATTTCATGGGGTGACTGTTTGACTGACCGTCATTCATTATGGAAGGATAGTTGCATGGCAGAACTGGGAAAAGTATTATATCTCAGTGCTTTATTGAACAGAACAACAACAGAAAGGGGATGATGAAAGGGGAGCATTTCCTTTACAGCAGTACCCAGGATGTACAAAATAGAGGTAAGGCTTAGGAGCAGTGATTTCAAGCTTGCTATGGAAATACTTGCAGTCAGTTAAAACTGAGTGACCTTACTTCCATGCTGGCTCTTCTCCGTCTGAGCTGCCTGACTTGGCAGTGGTTGAAGTCCCCCAAAATACAGCTTTGAAATGTATTTTCCTTTACTGTAACCTTGAATTGTTTTCCATGTGTTCGCCTTCTGTCATCCCCATCCATTATCCTCATCAGTTTATTCATGCTAATATGTTTTCCAAGCAAAGTCTTACTGTCTGCAAACGTCTCTGTGCAGAGTTGGGGTGGTTATCTTTTTTCCTACAAAATGAGGGCTGGGCAGGTGGAGAGGAGGTGGGGAGGAGGAAGGCTTCTGGCATCCCCATGCCAGCGTGAGCGATGCAGGGAGGACATAGCTGCTATGGGTATGGTTCCTCCCTTCCCCAGGCGCTGGGGAGAGAGGGCTGTAGGGGAACCCTCACCCACTCCCCTGGGGCTCCCTTGTCCTTAGGTTTTCTGTCCTGCAGCACTTCCCTGAGCACCTCAGTGACTAGACGCCTCCTGATCCCTCCTTGCCCCAACCTCGCGTGTCCCCTCTCTCGTTCACAGTTTTCTTTTTCTTCCTCTTTTCAGAGACCATCTTTCATGCCATCCTAAACTCTTCCCTCCCCCTCCAGAGGCAACCCTTACTCCTTATTGCCAAATCCACTGTAGTCCCAAACTATGTGCCTCTGACCTGGAGCTCATGTAGCCTCCAGTTGTTTTGTCTAAGCCTGCTCCTCATGCCCTCTGGTACTCATTACCTCATGAGCCACCCTTCTGTGCGATCACCTGGAAGGTCAAGTCGTGCCTCTCACCTGGCTCCTCTAGGAGACAGACATCCTCTCCTCTGCTAACATGAAGATGGGGAAGACCTGGACATGGCAAGTCGGTAATGATCCCAAATCAATCAGATGCTTAGAGGGGAGGATACGTAGAAAAAATGTGTGTGTTAGTCCAGGGCAGAATTTGGCCCTGTGCAGGAGAGGATTCTGTTTTAATCTCAACAATAAAAACCATGTTTTTCTTATCCATGGCTAAGTTTAAAAAAAAAAAAAAATTATTTGTACTTTGGGCTCACTCATACTTGCTTGAATGATGGAGATCTTCCCTCTTCTAAGTACAGAAACATGAGGAGACAGATTAAGTACAGCTCTTCTGTAAACTGCAGGACTTAATTCTCTTCCTGCTAGAATCAATGATGGAAGTCCTGTTGCTGTCACCAAAAGTAAAATAAAGATCTGTGAGGAGATTGGACAAATCTGCTGTGTCTATATGGG
Source organism: Charadrius vociferus (assembly GCF_000708025.1). NCBI lineage: Eukaryota > Metazoa > Chordata > Aves > Charadriiformes > Charadriidae > Charadrius > Charadrius vociferus. The sequence continues at coordinate 1,118,970 of NW_009649929.1, forward strand.
AAATCGGTCGGTACTAACAGGAGTGATGTGGACTCATTTCCTCTTCCTGCAGTAAATTTACCCTATTAATATCATCTATGATTGTGTGTGTATTAGCTGGATGACCTCTAGCAAGCTTTTATGGGTATATATTTCAGAGAGAATGTGCGATCCCAGTTTGCTTCCTGCCTGTCTTACATTGATGCACCCATCAGCTCTACAGGAAAATTTAATACATTTATGCTGCATTATTTGTGAACAGTACGTGAGCATACAGTTAAACTCTTAAGAACATACAATAAAACCCAACCCCTTGATGTTAAGTAGAGACAGTTTTTCTTAGGCTGTCTAGACACAATGTCTGCACACAAAAGAATTTGGTTATGAACAGGGCACCATTGTTCATGAGATGATATTCTGCTGCTGGGGAAATTGAAAGGATTTTTTTTGCTTCCAAGGGCAGGGAACTACCCTTTCCTGGTGCAGTTGTCATTTCATGACCAGTGTTCTAAGATACTGTTTGTTTTTTTTTTTTTCCTCTGAGTCTATCCATTATTACCACTTACCGAAAAAAGTGCTGTCTTGAGAAAAAACTGCTTACCTAGTCTCTGATGTGAGAAAAAGTTTAAATTAAGCAGTGACTGACATTTTGTAGACCACGGAAGAAGGTAGCTTACGTGAAGTGCACTGCTCTGATCCACACCTGCAGAGGAGAAGGGACACTGGGGGGAAATGTGGGTTTGGAATGAAGTTTTGTAATTGGGAGTGCTACAATAAGGTGAAAAGGAAGACCAGGCAAAATTCATCCCAACATTTATCTTCCTTCAAGGATGATCAGGTATTTAAGACATTAGGGAAATGAGTCATTTTTGAACATGTCAAATCTGTTTACATCCAGGAAAACACTTTACTCCAATCGTCCCGGTGTATCAGGGTAGGGTTGTCATAGCCACGTAGTGATAGGCTGAGTCTGGATCTCTTGCCCTGACTGCCTGTGCTATTTTGGTGGCTGGACACTATAGTTTTGTCTCACAGGCTAGCAATTTCTGGGGTATGAATGAGCACTTCGCTGATGGAAGGTTCGTGCGTCTGACAACGCCCCAGCAGTAGCCCTAATGCAATGTCATGCCATATGATAGGAATTTGGAGGGAAGAGCACCCTGAGAAGTTACCTGTCCTTCCCCAGTCTCCGTAGGTGTGTGACTCCTTTAAGCTCAGCTCTGTGTGGGGGTTAGAAAAGTTGAGGTCCTTCTCTTCAGTGCTGAAGACAGGGCAACAGAAGGAATGGGGAGTTGTATTTAGTGCCTCCAGTCATTTCCTACTTCCATGTGCCAAACAGGTTTGGCAAAGGAGAGATTCTGAATAAAACCACCTCTGGCTGAAGTGCCATGAACCTTCTTTAGGCCCGTGTGAAGGTTCAGTGCCCAATGGCTTCAGTGATAAAAACCCCTGGATGATGATGATAACAAGACCAAACCCCAGAACAGGGTTCCTTGGACCACGGTTCGAAGTTCCTGCATTCCTGTGATGTGAAGAATCCTCATTCCAGAGTTGCCCTTGGGTCAGGTAGGGAGACTGAGTGGGCAAAATCTTTGCTGCTCAGCCTAGAGTTTGGGAAGGGGAGATGTTTTGGGAGGGGTTTGGGAAACCACGACATTTGCCTCAAACAGAAACACAGTCCTGCACATGCAATCAACCAGCCAAAATGGGGGAAAATAACTGATTAGCCAGTTTTAAGCAATCTGTCAACATTATGGCTCCTTTAAAAAAAAAGAGGTGGTTTCTCAGGACTGTGAAACTGTGATGTGAGGAAGCTCTCATTGTCACTGAGACACATTGCTAGGTAGTTCCACCATGGTTCTCTCTGCTGTGCAGAGAATATCACCCAAAGCAGGAAAATTGATAACCGTTGGACTGTGACTCCTGGGACGGTACCGGTACCTGTGCCTTTTTGGCACTCTGGAGCCAATCTCTGTGGGGTGGGTTTTCTAAAAGGAGTACAGGCCAGCAGAGTTTTTGCCTTTCAGTGTCAGTGGAGGTTTGGTCATTGCTGAACTGTTGAAAATTTAACCTATAGTGTGTGTTGCTGTTGAGTGATATTAAAGAGCCGTCGGTTCAGAAATTCAGTTCCGTACAACTGGAGCTTGCTTGATCCCTTCATACAGTCCTCACTTAAAGAGGCAAACTTTTACCTGAATTTTCTAGCCTTATGTTTAGCGTCAAACCAAATATTTTATTATCTTTCCAGCTCAATCTGTGAATCATTTGTAATGCGTTTTCCTTATAAAGCAACATCTGTATGTATTCTTTACCTATGAAAGCAGTTCAGAGTCTTTTAGTATTTCAAGTTGAGTCGGAACCCCTGGAGTACAGTTTGGCACACTGCTGTGAAAACATACCTTTTAGTCGTTTCACTGCTGGGTTTCAACTTAAATGGCTGCTCGAGGATTTAAACAGCTGGATTTCAGCGTCTGTTTGCCACATGCCAGCTGCCAGCAAAGCAAGAAATTATTATACTGGGCCGTGATTTACATATTTGACCTTTGAGCATAAGAGGATATAGCAGACATTGTCAGAATCAAATACAGTATAAAGCCCTGTACAGTATGAAACTTGTCTTGTTAGTCTCTCAGATCTTTATAAATTAATCTCTGGTTCGAAAGTGTCTTTAAATGACAAAAGCATTTTGTTTTTAGCAGGATTTATCTGTCTAATCTAATTAAAGTAGACATATCTTACAAGGACCGCTGAATATAAAGCGCGCTTGAAGAAAAGCAGAGGTGTGTAGCTATAGCACCATGAAATTGAATTTGTGGGACTCTTTAGTTAATCTGTATTGATTAATCCATATGCAGAAGAATACAGGCTCTGACCTAAACTTTCCACTCAAGTATGAAATCGTTACTACTGTGATATTGGAATTTGTAAATAAGTTATAAATTATAATGAGTGATGTGTTCCCAATGGCAAAGTGATGTTCCCCTCTGGGGCAGGGCTGCGTTTCAGAGCCCAGTAGGTATCAACGTACTTCCACGGACAGGGCATTTGTTCCTTCTGTGCCGGAGTTGGCATTTCACACATCATGGCATGTGCGGCAGCATGAATGATTTGCTATGCAATGGTGTGCCTGCTGTTTGCTTGGTTTACAAGAGTGGTTTTAAGATGGATTGAGAGTGAGAGATGATATTCAGGATTGTTTTATGACAGTAGTAAAAAGGGGTGCTACATGCACTCTCAGCATGGCCTCCACGTTCTTCTTTTACGAAGAAGATGCTTGGCTCACTCTGGCTGTGTTCCAGCAGAGTTAAAACGGAGACCTCTGCAGAAAGGACATGGGTATGATTGCAATGAAACAGTTACAGAGTGATGTGGCCATGGAAGTGGTGTTCATAGGTGAAAGGAGGAGCTTCGTCAACTCTGGGTCTTCTTGTCTTCCTCCCCTGGTAATTCTTCTGTTGCTGAGAGGTTGGTGACCCAAGGTAGAAAACAGCAAACTGGCAACCCTGTGGTCCCCTAAGCTGTCTCTGTATGGTTGTAGAGTTTGTTTCTCAGAGGCCTGCTGGAACCTATTTTTCTTTATGACCTTGTGTCTCTGTGAGCTCCGATGGTCCTGTGACATGGGATGGCTCTGCACCCACAAGGATTTATTAAAATCAGTGGGAACAGGGTGATGAACTTAGTCTGGAAATAGTCTAAGCATTCAAAGTGTTGACTGAGATCCACATTTCCCCAAAGGGTAAAGAGAGTTCAGACTGGAAGATTTGGTTCTGTCTGCTGCTGAAGCTTCTTGCCTGTTACTGTCTGGGTCTATGCTCTGCTGAGGTTTGGTTTGGCCAAGTGCCTCTCTGGGGTTTGGGACTCTCGTCATATTTGTTTTCCTGGCTGGATTTTGCTTAGTTCAATCGTTCTATGAGTTCTAACGGGATTCACAGGAAGAGACAGTAACGTTGTTTCAGGAGAATTCATTTCCATCCTTGTCTAATTTGTAAACTTCACTGATCAGCAAGGCAATGTTGGAAATGGAGCATTAGCACTGGTGGTGATACATGTTGAAATGAGGTGTCGTTTTTCTAGTGCACTGGACGTGAACAATAGGGAAATTAATGAATTAAGATAATGAATCTTTGAACTTCTGTGCTTTTGTTTAAGAAGGTTCGTCTTCCAGTTCTGAGCCCAGAGGGGAGGATTATTGGAGTTATGTCATTGCCCACTAGTCTGTCATAAAAGCCTAAAACACTCTTTCGAAAGACCATTAGAGGAAAGCTGTGGAATGCAGAAGTGATTTGGGTTAAATTGGCTATTGTCAGTCACATATAGTTTACACAGCACCTATACGTATTGGAGAATCTATTTCACAATGCAACAATTTCAGAGCAGATCTCCAGGCAATTACCTGGTGCGCAATTAGAGAGCCCAGTTCTCACCCACATCAATGTTTAGCCAACTCCATTGGATTTGAATTCTTGAATTGCACTGGGCTGAATGTGATCAGCATCATCACCATAAATGAACAGTTTAACAGGCGAGAAAATGTGGCCACAGTTGAGGACAGTGTGAAGGTATACACACTTTCAAAAGCGGCTGTGAAAACTGAGAAACACATTGCCAGTAGTGTGCAATATACACAGTCAGTTATTTAGTACAGGTTTGATAAAGGCAAAAAGAAAGTGCAGGAGTAAAGTGTTTAAAAGCTTACATTCCAGATCCTTAAAAATATAAAGTGAAACACAGTGCTATCATCTCAGGGTAAATATCATCTCTTCTGCTGTTCATAGCATTTCTGTCCAGGTGGTCTGGAAAAAAATATATATTGCATATCAGTCTATCAGCCTGTTCACTGTAACTCTTTCTATTTCTGTCAACCCACTTGGCTGTTTGTAGCAAATCTGGCAGAACGATAGCGCTTAGTATTTTCCAGGTATTATGAGTATTGTGGATACGTGTCCATGTCACTGCTCTCCTGAGCAAAAACTGCAGTACTGTTGCAATCCCTACCAGTCACCAGGGAACCCGTGTGTCAGTTTTGATACAGGAGCGCAGAGGTCATGTCTCGGTGATCATAGAGTAACCCCTATTTGTGAAAAATCATTTAATGTCAGTTAATGTTATTCTCCCCTGCACTGTAACAACGTATCAGTGGTTGTTTATATCAACAGTTGCTTTGCCCATTTGGGTGTCTTCCCTTGGCGCTAGTTCTGCAGGTGTTGCTCAGGCAGTTTTCCCAGTTGAGTTTCTCCTGAGACAGGGTGAAGTGTTAAACAGAGAGGAATGCTAATCTTGGAAGCTGTCACATAGAATGTGACATTTCTTTTCGCACTCAACCACGTATTGCCTTGCCTTGTACGTGTCAGAAGGGCTCAAAACTTGGCAGGAACCAGGGAGTTACTCAAGGACTTCATGCCAAGCAAAAGTCTGTGTTCTCTTGGAAAGTTTGCACATCTCTGTTTTGAGGATGAGTGTGGCATTAATTAGACCCTTTTTTATATTTTCTCAGGGCATGCCAGTCAACTGTGGTCAACTGTAAGTTTAGGTAGTGGCTGTTGTTTTCAGGCCCTGGTTTTGCCCTTTTTTTTCTTTTTCCCTAATTAGTGGTGTTTTATTCCTTATTACGAGGAGCTATGCTTGGCAAGTACACCTTTCCAGAGCAAAGATATGGTAACTGTAAGAAAGGAGTCACCTTACTTTCCTAAGGACCATGACTAAGGAGTTCCACAGCCTGGGGTTGTGCCTTTGCTCTCCTCCTTATCCATTCCAGATATGTGCTTTTCTTTTTTTTCCTGCCATCGCTATATATATGACAACTCCTAAATCTTCAGGGAAGTCCCCAAGAACGTCCCTGTTGCAGGTAAATTCTTCCTGGCAGTCAGTTTTTTGAGAAATCTGTCTTAAGCAGTTCTTAATCTTTGCAACATGCATTTTACTGACACTATTTAATATGACTCCTGAATCAATATTTGCACTACTTAGACTGGGACAGATATCAGACAAATTGGTCTGCCCTATCCTTTTTTTTTAATTGTGGCTCTACTTGGACCATATGGGTCAGGATGTATTTTGTTGAAAGCTGTCCTTTCCTTGAGCATGGACAGCCTTCCCTTCCTATCTTCCTTTACATTTTTCTTTCTGATTTTTTCTTCCAAAACATTTTGCTCAGAATTTAAGGGTTGAGAAATTAATTTTTCTGAGGTACCACATATATAATAAAAACATAAAACAGGAATTTTAGTAAATGTATCCAAACTATAATACAGACTGTTTGCCCATATTTTATAAAATCGGGTCATGATCAAGAAGCTGAACTACACCTTCAGTTCTGCTATGGATTTACCTTTATTGGAATTGCCTTGGTTTGGGTGCAATACCTGTACGTTAGAGATGCTTGCTACCAATTTTTCAAAGCTTCAGCTCTTCTAGTGGCTATAGGACCTTCAGTACACCTCTCCTGGATTGAATCCATCATAGCTACAGGCCTTTTTCAGCTGAATAGTGTCATCTCACCAGGTTAGACATGCCTCAAGCAAACTGTGGATTAGCGTTTTTTCCTAACTGTTAAGCCTCACCCTCAGACTTAATTTTCCAGGTCTGGATGGAACAGGAGGAGATGAATAGTGCTTGACAGTGTCCTTGCAACAGCAGTGCTTGTAAGGCAGTGTCTGCTGGGGCAGCTCTGATATTGCTGCAGTCAGTGCAGTGCTGTTTCACAGCAATTCAGATCTCCGGTGCCAGATTTTGCAGTTCTGCTCATAGGGCCATGGTGCCATTCATAAAGCAGATACCCCATCTTTTTTGTAAGATGGGTCATTCCCCTAAGTACTAAGTGTGGCATGCTTTACTTCCACAGCGGCCTCAGCAAATCCTCTTCCCTGACTTCATTCTTCTCATCCTAGTGCTCATTCAGCTGGTGCCAGTTTGTGTTGTGTTAAGCTCAAGAAGTGAAATGAAAGTCTTTTGAAGCTGGAGGAGTGGCTTTGCATGCCTGAGACTTTCAGCCAGGAGTGGTGTCCCACTGTTAGTAGGGAGAGTCCACATTTATATAATTACCGTCCGAGAATGCATCTCCTGATTGCTGCATTGTGCTTTCTGTACTTACAGTTGGCAGTATCTCTGTCATAAAGTTTCTATGAGCTTCACTCGCTTCCTTTGATTTTAATTTACAGATCAGTCATGCCCTCTCAAGGTTAAACCTACTTTGTCTGTCCCTTTGCAAATCAATTCTTCACGTTCTTTAGAAATTTAGCAAATGACAGAAAGTCCCATTCCAAGGCAAATACACAGCAGCCGTGGGGACAGATTAAAGAATCTTAAAGTACTTGTTTGTAATGCTGTTTTCAGAATGTATCTTTCTTTCAGAGCTACCAGCAAAGAGTAAACAACCTATTGAGACAAAGTTTAATGTTAGCTTGCATAGGGAAAGGTGATTCTGGTGCTATTTTTTTCAGTGAGTTCATCAAATTACCACTAACATACATAGCTTCACCTCCTACCTGATCGTTGTATAACTCACTCTGTTCTAACCTGAATCTTAGTCTCTCTTGGATGCCTACTTTCAAGAACTTGGCCAGCAATCCCAGGCCACCTCATTTCCTCATCCATTTCTCTTCTCTGTTACTTTGAAACTACAGCCACCCTTCCTGGCCTCTCTTGTTTGCAGTGCATTAAATATCTCCTGTCCAGTCACTATCTTGGCTTGCCTGAACAGCTACCAGTTTCTTCTTGGCCTGCTGGCTGCCCATGTGGTTCTCTGCAGTACTTACTGATCAACTTACAGCTACTCAGCTTTATTATTTCCCTTGGTCTGTCTCATTAGATAGCACATCTCAGCTCCTTTCTCATGACCAACGCAATTCAAACTTATAAGGCATTAAATCCCCGTTCCTCACTGTACCTCCTTGCCTACTTCTACGGTTTTCCTCCTCCAACCTCTGTTTGCACAGTAATGTTACCTCAGCTATCCAAGGTCCTCTCCCCTCCTCGTTGTCTTCCATTTCTTGCCGGGCGTCTGAGGAATAGTGTTTGTAAGACGTCCACAAACTCTGTTTTTCAGTTCCTTCTCCAAACTCAGCAATATCGTTGATGCCCACAAGAAGCGGGTGAGCTGAGTAGACATGAAAACATTTTTTATGTTTTATTCATCCCTCCTCGAAATCTTGTGAGAAATCTTCTTCTGCTAGAAAGACCTAGAATTCTGGAGTAAAACCTAGAGGTTTTTGTAATGCTAGGTTGAAAAACATATCCATGTTTTCAATCTGAAACAAGAAGTTTGGAACCTAATATGAAAAGCAATAATTTTTCCTTGGAAAACCTGGTGTTTGTTTGTTTTGTTTTGGTTGGGTTTTTTTTTGTTAAAATAGTGCTGTTTTTTTTTTTAACCTACTCCAAATGCTACACAAAATACTGACATAATCATTGTCAATACTGCTTTGCTTGTGTATGAGCTCTCGCCTTCTCCCCTCCCTTATTTGTTTCTCTCTTTTTCTGACTTGTGAATTAATCATGATACAGATGGATTGCTCATAGTACCTGGAATATCTTGAGACCTATGGAAATATAAATAGTCCTCATAGATGGTTAATACTAGGAAAAATGTAGTAGGGCATGTTTGAAGTTGAGAGGCTTCTCATTGAAGGACAGGGATGGAAATAAAAATGCCCTGCATGGCTGAGAACTTGGGTGTTCATGTTAATAATCTGTTTGGATAACTTTAATTTGGAATTTTATGTGCATTGAAGTGAACAGCATCTGGTATTGCTCTGTTTTCCGTGGGAGAGGAGATAGGAAAAGACATCATGAAGCTGCACCCAGAAGGCAGTGAAGGGCCTATGCATGTCCAAGGTCTCTTGAAGCTATGGAGTCCCCCACGGTTTAGGCTAAGAGCCTAGATGTCTTTTGAACAAGTGAGATGATTGTTTTTTGGAAAGCTGCTTGGTGTGCACAGGCTGTATGTTGGGACCTCTGTCAAGAACAGGTCAGTAAGGGGCCAGTTCAGGAGCAAAGCATCCTCCCTGCTGACAAAACCTCCCAAGAATGCACCTGGGAATGGTGCTGTCCTGCCAAGACCAACTGGAGTCACTGGGGGTCCAAGGTGAGCTCTCAGGATGTGCTGAGAAGTCCAAAGACCTCTCAGGATTTGCCGGGAATTAGCTGGATTAAGCCCACAAGCACTTTGTGACCACTGATGGTACATATGGTGGAGGGCTGCAGCAGGCTCCTGTGGCAGCTCTGGTACAAAGCCTGGGAGATTCACTTGAGCTTGTCTGAGGAGCACACAAGGCCATAAGTTACCAGCGCTTATAACCCTGACACCTTGAACGTACACTTGATATCTGTTTTCTGCCTGTCCAGAGTTCAGAGGAAATGCCACGCAAGCCTGAATGGATGAGTGGATGCACAATCCTCATGAGCTGTGCTCCTCTCGTCAATCTGTTTCTGCCTCCTTCTGTGTGTCTCAGAAAGGGAACAGGCAGGTAAATGGTGGACATATTCATCTTTAGAAGTTTTATCTGTATGTCACCTTTTATTTCAAATAAATTTAAAAGATCCGGGGAAAGAAAACGTATACAGCTTTTAAATTTCTGATGTACACTGAAGGCCAAGTGTATGTGTAGGTGGTATATTTATTAATAAACTTAAATAAATAAATAAAACCAAAAAATAAGCCAACAAAACTTGCCTGGGAAAAAGATAACACTCATGCTTTTCATGAGACATGAGGAAAATCCTTCAGAAATGAGTGTCAGTCCCATGAATAGACAGGATTTTCAAAAGAGAAAATAAGTGAGAGGGGTCCGTTTTGCAATTTGTCTTTTGTTTTACTTTATGAGGTTATTCAGTACAAATGGAGACAAGAGAACAGAATCTCAGTTAGCTGAAGTCAGTGAATCCAAACTGAATTACACAAACCGAAAGTCCAGCACCTGTTTCTCTAATCCATAGAAGAATAGGGATCTGTCAAAGCTGGTTGATCTGCCATCTGGCACCTATTTCCTGTACCTGTGTCTAATCTTGGGCTGATTTTTGCTGGCACATTTCCAGAATGAAATAAAAGGAACTTATGACCAATATTTTCATTTTTATCTTCTTTCTCTGCAAGTCAGGAACTTTTAAATGGTACGTTTTTTAAAAGCCTTTAAAGGTTTATTTTATAGCCTTTTTTTTTGTCAGTGAAAATCACAACAAAAATCTTTTAGTGGGTTTTTGTTTGGTTGGTTGGTATTTTATAGCCTTTTTTTTTTGTCAGTGAAAATCACAACAAAAATCTTTTAGTGGGTTTTTGTTTGGTTGGTTGGGGTTTTTTTTTGGTTTTTTTTTTGCGGAAAGTTGCTGATATTTTTAGACCAGTGACAAGACTTCGATAGTTCCCCTTGACCTTCCCGTGATCTGATTTGGCTTTGAATCTCCTGTTTTTCCTTCTTGGTTTCAACAAGAGAAATAAGTGTCCAGGACATGTCTGGTGATCACATCTATGGAGACAATTGCAATACCTCCATTCAGTATTCCTCCTCATCGTTCTACCTGATGGGTCTTCACTTGAAGCTGGAGTCTGCTTTACTACTAGCAAGACCGTGAATAATAAAGAGCAAGAATACCAGGGATGATCTTAAACATCCCCTCCCAACTCAGGACAGTTTTAAATTTTTAGTAAAAATTCTGTTCCTTTCTTCTTCGTTTTTACCCTCCTCTTGCAAAAAAAAAAACAAAACACCAAACCAAACAAAAAAAACCCCTCCTTTTCTTTTTTTGAGGTTTGGTTTGGTTTGGTTTTCTGTTAAGTCAATTAATTTTCCGAAACAGTTGTTTCCCATATGGCAGTAGCACCCAGTGCCTGCTGCTTTTCTGTGCTTCCGGAAGAGTTTGCAGAGGGCTGGAAGCCGAGGTTGGAAGAAGGGACTTGGCTCACTGCTGGAGACTCGTGGCTGGAGAATGCCCGGCACTTGGGTGCCTCCCTATCTTGATGTGCAAAGCTCAGCCCCGCTCACTGCAGCTTCTGGGGCAGAGTGTTCCTCTGGCTGATAAAGCCTCAGTCCTGACAGGGACCTCCTGTGCTGCTGCATTAGAAGTATGTGTAACTTTAGGGAGGGAAAAGGTGAAAGGAGGAGGAAAGTTAGGATGGTTGCGTTGGTGGCTCTGCTGCCATGTGTCATCTCTAAAGAGGGGACAGAGTCTGTCGGTTATGCAAAACGTCCCGAGGTGTCAGTGCAGGTCTGGCTTGATCGTGAACAAAAGAATTGCTTCCCTCTTTCACTTCTTCCAATCAGCATTTCCTAATTAGACGGAAAAGGCAAATCTTGAGGGTGAATAACCAGGCTTTTACGGGACAGCTTGTGAGCTTGTAGCCAGTGTAAATTACTGACCGGGGAAACAGCATGGCCACACAGCAGCAAGAAAAAAGCCGAGCAGTGGCTGCTCCAGGCTAAAAAGGAAAGTACAGCAAGTGCTCTGCAGGTTCCCAGGAGGTGCGAGCATGAATATGAGTCCTGCTGCTGCTCTAAATGTGTGCTGTTGACCTAGGAAGCGAAACAAGGACCCCAAGCCATGGGTTATTCACCCTGGAAAAGGGAGAGGACCTGTCTAATATACCTTGTTTGGTCCTGAATGCTGCGGTATCACATCTCCTCACTGACTATTTGCTGGTTTCTGTAGGTCTTGCTACAGAAGGCATGAATACAGCGCAACAGAAGGATACATTTGATACTTGTAAGGTAAACAATAAAGTTGCTGTAATTGCTTTTTCATATTTGATAAGAGATGCATTTTCAGGACATCAACAGATGCTTTTTTGTTTGTCTTTCTCTCAAACATTGTAGGATGGGATTTATTTAAATCAAGGTTTTCTCTGGCATTTTCTGTTCTCAGGGCTGGCTGGTATTGCTGTGGTCACCTCTAACAGCAGCACCCCGAGGGGTCCACAATCACCAACACTTACTCTGCCTTTTCTGGAAGTGCCTGGGTATTGGAGCAGTCAGTGCTGGGAAATCACTGTCCAGCCCCGAGCCGGTGGCAGAGAAGGCAGGTGACTTTCCTGACTTTCCTGACTTTCCTTGCACGAGCTTATGTCTGGACTTCTCTTACCTGCTCGTCTTTCATGAACTCAGTGACCAGCAAGTTGTTCATAGTACCAAGGTTCCTCGGCTTCTTTCTGTCCTACGAATAGCTGACTATAGTGTTTGCGTGGCGAAGGCAATGGACACGATTTCCAAATTTCTTTTGCACAGTGGTGCTTACTTGTGTGACAGCTGCCTGGCTTGTCAGGAGAACATTTGCTTGTCTTGCACACTCACACCTCCTACCCCCATCCCTTGCCCTTACTTGTACAGACAAATCGAGTGAAAAAGGGTCTTATGCAGTTGACAAAAATTGAGAGGTTTGTTCTCACAAATATTTGAAAAGCCTCCCTTCGGGGTGTTTACTCAGGGCTTGTTAATTAGGGAGGTAATGATGATTTCAGAGCCAGTCTCCAATCTCTTCGCAAAGGTGTTGCAATTCCACTATGAAAAGAAGACCCATTTTGCCCCAGTGTATGCTCATTATTTCACTCAGCAAGATACTCCTTTTGTTTCAGGGCTGATGGTATGAAACAATACCCTTTAAGATAATCGCTGTTGGAAAGGAGAGGCTTGCTTTACACTCCGTGACTTTGATGCCTTGGGTAGTTCAAGTAAGGATCTGCTTCTCTCTTGCCTTGATTGACAAGACCCTTTCTATAAATTTGAGCAATTAAGCAACCCAGTAGCAGCTGCTAGGGAGATCTGCAGAGCGCAAAGCTGACAAAGATTGCTGTGCAGGTCTCCTGCTGCTCACTCTGACGTCCTGAAACACCATCTGCAATTTAAAACTGCAAAAGGAGATCTGACTCCAAAAAGTCAGGTGAGTGTGCTTCTGTGTTTACTCTGTGTCATGGCTCTGGCTCATGAATAAAGCAGCAGGTTTTGCTAAAGTGGCAAAGAATAAATGTTCAGTTTCTTCTGAAGTTTCTCTCTTTTGCTCTCAAATGTCTGCTTGTAAAAAAAAAGGAATTTTAGCTTTTTTTTTTTAACTCTGTTGCAGCTTATATATAAGCATACATTTAATCAACCTTTAATCGTATGTAAGACTACAGTGTATGCATGGCCACCTATACGAAGGGTTCACTGTAGCAAACTTCATGTGCTGAACGAAAACTCTGATTTAGCAAATTTCAAGCATTGGGTTTAACAGGAGCCTAGAGACTCAAGCATCAGTCAGGCAAAAGGCAGGCCAAGCTCATTTAACTTAAGTCTATCCAGCTGAGGACACAGGCCACTGCACACAAGTCCGTGTGCCCCGTGCAGTAGCTGACTTTCCAAAGCTAAATGCCAGGGCTGGGGTTTCGAGGTCGACGTTTTTAAATGCAATGCAAGTATGCGATGTATAAAATGGATCTTGTGGCTTACAGTTACTTTCCAGCTCTCTTTTTTTTTTTGACAGCGAAAGTTTTCCAGAGAGGCTGGCTGCTTTCTTCACTGCTGGTTAGAGATAGAAAGGCAGCAAGTATCAAAGGGACTTGGCTGGTGCTGGGCTGCTTGGAAAATGTGAGGAGTTCATGCCTCTTCTGGTCGCCTTGGCCATGTCCACCCCATCTAACCAGCTCCATTCACCACCTTAGCAGCCTTGGTTGGGTCTGAGCTGGCTGGTAGGACAGCATGTGCAGGAGAGACAACCAACAGTTGCATTTGCCTCTCTGGCTGCAGCCCTGGGAACAGACCAGCACAAGTCCAGCACTCAGGGTATTGGTAATGGCAACTCCAGTAACACTTTTGGGAGGTGCTGATCTCTCCAGAGATCATAGGACAAATTCAGGGACGCTTGGCGCCTAACTTAGGCTAAGGGTAAGTGGGATAAATCCAGAATTAGGTGCCCTTATCAAAATACAGGTGTTACCTGCGGACCTAACCCTGCTGAATGTGTGGAGCTGCAGCTGCGCTGCTGTCTCCCCGTGCAGCAAAGTAGGGAACCCGCCACATGCCGTAGGTGTGGATCACAGACAGACAGACAGAGCCTTTCCAGATTGACCCTGCCAGGGCTGGTACTGCCAGGGTCTTCAGCCAACAACATGTGTGTGCACTGAGAGAGCAACCAAAGGCCTGCCCAACCATCGGCCTGGTGCAAGCTCAGGGCATCCCAGCTGGGGTGGTAGGAAGGCATTTGCTGCAAAGTAAACTTGCAATACGGAGATTTCAGTGGCTCTGAGGAACTGGCAGGTGGCTTTATCTCTTCCGGGCAAACCCCACTGCTCTGCAGGGAAAGCCTGTTAGTCCTTTTCACTACAACTCTCCCCTTCTGGGAGTAGGCGATCCCCCATTTATACATCTGCCCATCTTCTCTCAGGCTGAACTAGGATGGGGAACAGTGTGTCTGAGGGGAGCAAGGGGCATCCCAGCTCTGGAGCTGAGCCTGTGCACTAGCGATTCTTGCCTCCTGGACTGTACTGCCTCTCCCAACCCTCCGCTTCTCTCCCTTCTGCTTCAGCATGAAGCTTCACCGCATGACCCTGGCTGCTCTGCTTCTCCTGCTGCTGGCCAGCTGCAGCAGGACACTCAAGACCTCTGCCATCGACCTGCGCACCTTCATCGGCTGCGCTGTGCGTGAGTTCACCTTCCTGGCCAAGAAACCTGGCTGCAGGGGGCTGCGGGTGACGACGGACGCGTGCTGGGGACGCTGTGAGACCTGGGAGGTGAGGCTGCGCCTGGGGCAGAGCGTGGCTGGCTGGCACCGACACCCCCGGGTGGTGCGTCCCCTGCCAAGGAAAGCCCTCGATGGAAACCCACCAAACATTAAACAGCTTGCAGCTATCCACAAAACTGGCAAGTGCTGTGTCCTGCTCCACGACCTCCTTGTCACCACTGTTGGTGGTGGAGCACTTTGCTGATAGTTGTTCCCTCCCTCCTTCCACTGCCTCAAAGGGGGATGCACATCATGTGATGATATTAATGAATTACTTATGTAATACTGTTATTATGCAATTTGAAAGCCTCTTACAGCTTAACCACTTAAGGAGAGGAGGCCTTTATTACTTTACTGGAAAAAATTCCTTTGAGATTAAGATGGAGCTCCCAATTGATGGGTAATACATTTTGTTCCAAAAAGCAAATCCCTAAGATAATGTCTGTTTCTAATTTGGTCCTGTTTTAAGTCACAGCCCTGTATAAATATGAAGTAGTTATGATTTAGGGGGAGAAAGAAAGTGCATAAGTACATCTACACACACTTCAGAGAACAAGTTTCTGACTGTCGTCTTCTTTCTGCCACTGGAAGGCTCCAGGGGCCAGACCCAGTTTAACTTATTCAGGGAAGATTTGAGTGACTCCAGCGGGATTTTGTCCCCATGAAGACACGGGCTCTGTATAAGGGATCAGAGGAGGAGCCAGCTGTGTGCCAGCCCTGACTGCCTTCTTTCCCTGCTTGGTGGGATGAGGGGAAAGGCCACTGGTGGCCAGATTTCCCTGGCAGGATAATATTCTTTAGAGGGACCTCTTGCCACCTGGTTCCCCCTACTCCAAAGCTCCTCTGGCAGCACAGACCTTGCAGGCTCTCTTACCGCACTGCAGTACCACTGGGATGTAGTTAAGCAGAATGCACCTGGTTGTAGGCTCAACAGCTTCTAGAAAGCACCACAATGTATTTGGACAGGGCTGGGGGGTGGTTGTTGGTAAGACAGAGGGTGTCTGGATATCTTCTTGCTGAAATATTGCATCTGTTCTTTTCCATGCCATCACTTTTGGTTCCTAGGGCAGGTTCTTTACACAGCACAGAGGGAAAGAAAGAAAAAAAATAAAATGTCTCATGGCTGTGTTACCTTATGCTGTTTCCCATCTGTACAAGGGAGAGGATCACAGTGGGCTCCCATTCCTCTTTGCTCTGCCCCTTCTTGGAGTCTTTGGAAAATGGGTGCCCCTGTCGAGCAAAAACTCACTTTTCAGTGAAAGCAATGCCACTGTGATACCATGTGGGAGTGTGGGTTTCAGGGCCTTCAGGCTCCCATCGTCTCCTGGTGGCTGAGGTCTCCGGCCAAGCTGTTTTTCTCATGAGGAACTGCAGACTTCTATGCTGGCTGTTGTGCTGGGCACATCCCCCACGGTGTGCATGCATTGAGCTTTGTGGGACGTGCAGCCTGACTGGGAAGACTGGTCTGGTTGAGAAAAAAGCAGCCATTTGGCACCTGGATGCACCTCTGCTCTTAGGCAGCTCGTGCATATGGAAGGCTTTACAGCAGAACATATTTTCTGTGATGGAAAATCAATCCTTTTGGAAGAAAGCAGCTGCTTTTGGCAAACATGCAAATTTGGTTGAAACACTAGTATTCTGTTGAAAACCAGCTTTTTGGATAGGCTTTTGTCTTCCTTCAGGCAGCTTTAATTGGAGCTTTATGCTTTAAACAAACAGAAACACGCACTTGTACCCACTCCCCTCCATGGCAGGGCTCCAAGAGGCAGGTGTTGAAGGACGTAACCGAAAAATTATTTCCATGGCCCCTTCCACCTTACCCAGTGGCTCCCCTATTTACACTAAATCCCCTTGAGGAAACCGGGACTCCAGATGTTTGACTTGCTTCTTGCCTGAGGCCAGCATTTCTCCCCCCCAGAAGCCGGTGTTGGAACCACCTTACATTGAGTCTTACCACCGTGTTTGCACCTATAACGAGACCAAAATGATGACGGTGAAGCTGCCCAAGTGTGCCCCTGACGTGGATCCCTTCTACACCTACCCGGTGGCCATCCGCTGTGACTGTGACATCTGCTCTACCTCCACGACAGAATGTGAGACTGCCTGAGCTCTCCTTTCCCAGGTCAGGCGAGGAGGGGCCAAATTCTTCCCTGGCTTCATACCCCTTGGTACCTCCAGTGTTCCAGAGGGTGTAAGTCAGTCCAGAATTTGATCTAACCCTGTAATGCTCCTAATCATTAACTTTTCTGGGCAGATGAGGCTCTCTCCTCATACCGTTCAAAGCATTATTGCTGTAGAAATGTAGTCCACAGCCTTACAATAGCAAATCCTGGGGGGGTGGTGGAAATTGTTGCAGTTTCCCTTCCTTACAGGCTTTTCACACTGTGTGACCTTTCTTCATGCACAAAGTGCGTGTGGACTAAACAGTCACTGGGGGGTGAAAACGGGCCACAAAGGCATTGCAGCTCTGCAACAGCCTCTTTATTCATGTCAGGTTTTAGCTCCTTCCCAGTAATGTAAATGCAATCTCGACATTTCTGCCACCTCCCCCCCCCCCCCCCCCTCCCCTTATCTCTTCTTACCCTGAGGTCTATCAGGAATAACAGTCAAAAGAAAAGGCCTTAAGGCCAATGAAATGAAAATAGGTATCCAAATAGCTACCTTGAAATTACGATGCATGCATGCTCAGCCCTGACCCAGAAAAGTACTTAAATGCACTATTAAGTGTTTTGTTTAATATCATGGACTTTTACAGTTAAGCACATATTTCAGTGATTTGCTTAATTGGAGCCATTCTGTTGAAAAAATCTTGCCTTGCAAGAGACAATTCCTTAAAAAACGAGAGAAACATGTTAAATCTGTAAAACAAAAAGTGCATGTTTCCCCATCTGCTTTTGTCCCGGGATAGGAGGGGAATTGACTTCATATAAAATCAGTGAGACTCTGCAGAGCCCAAGGAGTCTCTCCTGACAATTTCCAGAGTTAGAGGGCCCAAGCCAAAACACGACGATCATGGTTTGGTTTCAGTGAGCCCCTGGCTGAGGTGGTGGGAAACCACCTGGGTGGTGTAGAGGGGACTACAGAAGGTGTTCCCACACTTCTCTGCACTGCTCAGCTCCATGGAGACCCGTTCCTCCAAGGATGCACACAGAGCTGGGGGCAGCTGGATGTGCTCACAGGAAAGCTGAGGAGCAGCCAGTAATATGGTCAACGTGGGTGAGAGAAGCCCAGGACAGGAAAGAGAGCAGACATGTCAAAGGATGGTTCACACCTCCTCAGACCCACTATTTACAAACTGGGGGACACCTGGGAGCTGCTGCAACAGCCCCCCTGGTGACCACAGCCATGTAAGTGCCTTTGTCCTCTGGTTTCCACCTGGAGGAGGACAGATCCATATTCGTCCCTCGTTTCTCCTCTGAACACAATGGGAAGTTATGTGAAAGCAGGAAGATTTGCCAAATGAGAGGGGCTCACAGGAGCTTACAAAACAAAGGCACCTTCTCAGATAGCCATTAGAAGAGAATTGCTGCTGAGAATAATATCTGCACCTGCCTTCCCCAGATTGTCTTGTCTTCTGGATGCAGTTGTCTTTGTTTCCAAGGATGCATGCTTGAACCTTCCCCAAATGTCCTGTCCTCAATGAGATAGATTTAAATTAAGCTGTAGTTTATTAGTTGCTGTCACTTTGTTTCTTCTGTCGGTGTAATCATAAAAGCTGCACCGTGATTGAATAGGAAGGACGTGATTTTATCACTCTGCCTTCTGTAATTCTGAATACAGACTGCTGTGTCAAACAGCAGCAGAAGTTTCTGCTCATGATGAGGTTAGCTGCCTTTAAAAGAAGTCCTTGTGGTTTTTTTTTTCAACTTGCATCTCACAATCCATCTGTTCTTGTTATTGTTCTAACTGGCATCACAACTATTATGGGAAACCTGCAAATTATTTTGTGTCCTTAATAAACCTCAAAATTGTAGTATGAAAGCAATTTAAAGTAATGTGTCCCTCTTTATTTATGCATAGAGGTTTCTCATGTAGAATATGTATAAGCTCCTCAATAATAAGCTCTTTGCCAGAGCTGTGAACACCTGCAAAACATCTCAATGCTGATGTGAAGTCATTTCCTTGGCTGGATTTCTCTCACGGAGTCTGGCTGCGCTATCATCTCAAGCTTAGAAGTAGGGTTAGAAAGTGGCAAACTTCCTTCCTTTGCATCCAGCAGGAAATATGGGCTGTACCCAGATACGGTGAGACAGTAGAAGCCTCAGCAAGTGTGCAGGAGGAAACACTGCTGGGTGTGAAGGAGGGTTTTGACTGATGCAGTAGCAGCCAGACTGGGAGGCGGAAGAGGGAGAGTGGGAAGGATGTATTGACTGAAACCAAGCTAACACTTCTGGATGGTCTTTTAAGGAGGAGAATAAAAGTGAATGGAGATGCTGTGGGTAGCAAAAGTACAGCCAACACCAGAGCCCACCAACCCATTTGACTGGTGCCCATCCCTCTTTGTCCAGCTCTGCTGGGTTCCCACAAGTGGGCACACCACAGTGAGTTGCAGGGAAGAAGCTTCATTCTTGCTGCTGGTAATTGCATATATGGGGCTTTTCCCCAGAAGTTCTTACACTACTTGGTCTTTATTCTGTTGAACTCCCACCAATTTTGATACTTGCGACCAGGTCTTTTGGCTTTCGCATCCTTTATGCTGCAGCTGGGATGGTATGTCCTGCTCAGAATCTGCAGGCAGTCATAGCAGCCCACAAGTTTCAGAGCATAAGAGGCCCCTTTCCAGGCCACCTTCATCTCCATCATTTAATGCTCCTTAAAGCCACAGATTTAGATCTCACCATCCCACTTGTCCAAAGCAGTTAAACAGCCCTTCTGTCTTTGGTGCCCAAGTTTGCAAGGAGTGTTTGTCACGGAGGCTGTCACATCTCCCATGAAAACCCCTACTGCTGTTTCGTAGCACGTTGGTTGTCCCCTTCACCTGGACACTGACCACTAGCACCAGACAAAAATCCTCACAGACTGCGATGTGGACCTCTTAGAAGTGTAATTTGCTATTGCGCATTTAAACTGTCATGACATTCATTACCTAAGAACAAGGGAAAGAAATTTTGCTCTGCATGTATAAGGGGAACTTGACTTCCCTGAGAGTTGTTCTTGCAAAGTAGGGAGCAAAGCGTGGCCAGAGAGGAGCTCTTTCACAAAGCCTTGGTGTTGAACCATTCACAGCTTTGCAGCTCCAGCTTGAAATACCTGCTGCAGTGAAAGGCTTTCTGTAAGAAGGGAGATGGTTGCATCTACCTTCTCAAAAATGAGCAGCTGCAGTTATGGAGAAAGCATGATTATGCAATTTGGGGACTGGACTTGGTTCTTGACTCTGCTATAAACATGTTGGGTGAGCAGGGGCAAATCAGTGGATTTCTTTGTGCCTCAATTTCCCTTCTGGACACTGGGAGTGATGATAGAGCTGTTTTTTTTTTCTTCCCGGTGTGTTTTGGAGTGTACAGAGTGCAAGGTCCCTCGTGATGAGCCACATCTGTATGTGCACAGCACTCCATTTCTCAGGTTTGTTGTGGCTCTTTTAACCCGAACAGCAATACTAACAGTCCTGCAGTGCTTTGATTTTTGACAATACTTTCCTGTTATATGACAGCTGCAAAAGTCCACTGGGTCTTGAACTTCACCTTCCCTTGCTCCTGTGCTGTGGTCGGTGTGCCCAGCCAGGCTGACCATGTCAGAATTCAGTATATTTTACCCCGTCTTCAAACCAGAGTTATGGTGAGAGGGAGGGCAGGAAGCCTCCCCGGACGTGTGTTTCCTGCATTGACTGGATTTCTCTCTGGGGGATGGGAAAGGCAGCTCCCTCCTGCTCTTATTGTACTCACACGAAAACGTAGGAAACACCACCCCAGGTCGGAGCGAAGGGCTGTCTCACCCAATATCCTGCTGCTGACAGTAGCCAGCAGCAGAAGCTCAGGGAAATGTGAAAGCATCAGGGCTGTGCAGAGGTACCCTTCCCCAGGTGTATCCACCCAGCTTTAGGAGGCAGCAGTTTAGGTTGGTTCCTCTCTGGAGGATGCGTTTGGTACCTTGTTAACCCCAGATGCACAGGTCCTCTACATGGCTTCTTCCCGGAGAAAGTCTGGCCGTGGAAGGACTGATGACTAATACCAGCTTCCTCCAGGGGCACGTAAATTAGACATATTCCAGGCCACATGCTGTGCTCTCTCAAATTGTCCTGGCTTCTCTGGGGACATATCCATTTATAGCAGCCAGGCATTTGGGCTGCAGTGCCTTTTTATTAGGAATAGACCTTGCCACCTTTTGTCATTGCTCTGCAAGCAAGTGCCCCGGGCAGGGCCTGGTTAAGCCTGCTGAGGTTCACAAGCTGTGAGAACATGAAAAGAGCATTTCTCTGGCAAAACTTGCTTTAGCCCAATCAACGTTAGGGACATTGCTCAGGAATGGTGGGATTTATGGTCTTAATTTGAAGACCAGAGTAGCTGGTCAATGGCATTGCTTCTGGTCTTGCAATCAATGGAACTGAAAAGCTCGGTAACAAAGGCACTATTTTTTTTATTTTTTGCTTTTTTTGAAAAGAAGAGCCACATCTCTGCACTGAATTCCTGGAAGGCTGGAGCCAGTCATCTTCTTGATTCCAATCCAGTATTTAAGGGCTGTCTTTCCTTGACTAACTTCTTCAACCCTTTAAACATTTCACTTTCTCTGCTGCCTCTCCCTGCCCTGTCTGCTGGGCCGAAGGTTACACAGCTCATCATCTTCCTTGCCATCAGTAAGAGCTTGTTGGAGGGTTTTGTTATCCATGTGTTAGGGTTGTCAGGGAGTGACAAACTCCTCTCAAAACTCCTAGCCCTTGGGCTAACGCTTTTCTTAGTTGCTCTACCAAGAGAGCTCCAGTGCCTGCTAGGCTGCCGCACGCTGGCTTCTCTCCAAGACACTTTAAATATTCACTCAAGGGAGAAAAAAATGCTTTTATGGTGCTATGATATTGCAGTGGAGACCACAGATGGTAATGCCAAGAACCTCTTAATAAAATAATAAAAAGATGTTATATATGAAAGAGCAACCAACCAACCACCTTAATACTGGTGGAAGATGGGAGCCTAAAATCTCCAGGCCAGTCACTGAGGGACCAGAGTGAGCCAAAGGCTGAGTGCCAGCAGGGAGCCAGACCTGCAGGTCCCACAACTCCACCTTCCCATGTTTCCAGGCTGCAGAGAATTTGATCAAGCAGCAGTTTCCCAAGAGGAACATGCCTGAGATGAGCAAACCTCTGCGGTGTCACCTCCTGTGTGACTTTCTGCTGGGGACACTGGAAGGTGCAGGTGGTTCCAGTACCATCCAAAAGCAGTCCTATGTGTTAGTATGTGTTTTTCCTACCTGATATGTCCTGCAAGGTGTACGCAATTATCATCTGGAAAAATAAACAGAGCACTACACCTTTTCAAAATGCTGCTGTCAAAATACTTAGTAATACATTTATTTTGTTAAAATAAACTATGTACAATAGATGATATTAATGTGCAGTTACAATATACAATAATTACATGTTTAAAAGAGGATAAGCAAAAGAGTACAGAATCATGTGCTGTAAATAGGAAACTAATACTGTTTACATGATTTTTAGACTATGCAAAACATAATTGCTGGTAAACTGAATTTCCTTGTTTTGAAATTTTATTGCTTTGACATGAATTCTGAAGATTTGGGTAATATTTGAAAGAAGATATACCACTCAAAAGTCAGACATAATGTTTTAGTACTCATGCTTTGGTTTTACCAGCCCCATACTCCAGCGATATTGCACACAGCAACTTTTAAGAGAGAAAAATTCAGTTGCTCACATGAAGTAAATAACTTTTTTTCTTAACCTGCTATGAACGGACTGGTAATGTGTTAAGTCCTGATTTGTGCTGAGGTCATTACAACTGCTTCACAAACAAACTTAATTAGAATAAATTGTTGCACTGTTACTTTAAGTATAGCTGAAGTACTATGCAAAAAGAAAGGAAAGAAATTCTCTTGTCTTTGTGATCTCAGGGGAGCAGAGAATCTCTTTGCAGCCAAATGCTTGTATTTG
Organism: Charadrius vociferus; assembly: GCF_000708025.1. Classification (NCBI taxonomy): domain Eukaryota; kingdom Metazoa; phylum Chordata; class Aves; order Charadriiformes; family Charadriidae; genus Charadrius; species Charadrius vociferus. The sequence goes on from NW_009649929.1 coordinate 1,141,726, forward strand.
ACAAGTGCATCAACATCATAAAAGATTTTAATGGATTCAGTTATCTTTGCACTTGAGGACAGTTCAAGTCCATCTCTCTGCTCCTCTTTGCAGCCTTCTTTGAAGCCGTCCCAGTCTCAAGGTGCTGCTGAGCCCCAGGTATCCCAGTGTGACTCCACGGAGGCACTTCCGAGCCCGTTCCCCAGGCTCACGCCGTACTTGCTGGGGCAGCATGGACACCACGCTATGCCTTGCTCTGTAGCATTTCCCACCTGGCAACGTGGGCTCACCACCTTTGATCACTTCTGCTCATAAGCGAAGAAGACTTTGCCAGTGTCTTTCCCCTCTCACATAGCTCCATGTCATTGCTTATTAATGAATTAATATTTACAAGTTTGGAGAAAGTTTGGGCTCATCTACTGCATATTGGCAAGGCAGTTCAGTGCCTGCCAGTCCTGCAATGCAGTTAGAGCAGCTGCCTATTATGGGGAAAAGTGTCGGGAAAGACGATATAACAGTCATACTATGGATATGGCTTACACCCAAACTACTTTGACAGACATCAAAAAAAGATTTCTACCTCTTATCAGTACAAATAACTGTTGTGTTGGAAGACCTGGAAACTGTAGACTGGTGACAACTGTTTACTCTGAATTCATTAACCTCTGATCAAAGTCAAAATTCACCAGAGTTGATATCAGCGAGAGCTCAAACTGATCTTTGGCAAAACCAAATGCAAAATTAAATCTGGCATCCTGAATGGGATGAGATGAAATTAAGTGACAGCAATGAGTGCAGTGTCAAACTCAGCAAAGGTACCCATTTGTCATGAATATTACACTGTTAATGTAATCATTTTCATCTTCAGCCTCAGTAGTAGTTGAAAAGAGGAGTTACAAATCCAGTCTCCAAAGCTCAAGCTAAAGATCCAGATCAGCAAAGTCTCCAGATGCTTAACTTCTTTCAGGAGTCCACAAGCAGCAGCCAAAAGGTAGGAAAGATTCTTGGACCTGGCTTAGTGTATCTGTGCGCTCAAATCTTGGTCAGCCACAATAAAGGGCAGAAAAGGAAGAAACATAAAGACTCTCAAGTGCTTTAGACATTAGTCATGTGTTGACCCCATTGAAATTTTCCATTGTCTTCATGAGAATTGAAATGAAGCCAACATACGGCATCTTTGACAATCCCACCCTAAAACTGTAGTTAGAAGAAGCAGCCAAACACTGCATTATGGTCCACACATTCTGGAAGGAGGGATGGGAATCATGCTCAGAGTTACTTTTGTTGGCATATTTTCAAAGTTAAAGAGGTTTTTCACCATTGACAGTATTCATATAATTTTTGCTTGTTGCTCTGTGATATATGGGTTTGTGAACTCATTTTCCACTTACAATAAGGTTCTGACTCTTTTTGCCGTTCTGGTGGCGTTTCTGGAACTGCCCAGGAAAAAGATATTCTTGTTCACATGTTTCTGAAAGCTTTAACTGAAACAAAGAAAAGAGGATTTGAAGATTTTTTTCATCCTAGTTATGGGTGTCCCCTTAACATCTTAAAAGAAAGTTTAAGTTTTAGGGTCAAACTGACTAATTATGATCTGGGCACTGATTTTGCAGCTCTCCCCCAGAGCAGAAGTGTAGATACTGTTCTATAGCATTCATTACTTCTATTCGGTGTTTTTGTTCCAACTTTTTGATGCAAAAATATTTCTATTTGTGTTTTGTTTTGATAGGTGAAGACAGCTGAGATCACAAGCCACTACTGAAATCAGTGGGAGGCTTTTTCCTGCTTTCAGAGGGTCTTTAGTCACTAAGAGGAAAAGAAACATTTATAGTAGAGATTTGTCTTCATTTTTACGTAGAGCTCAAATGTGTCTAGAAGTTATCTGACATAGGTCACTCCATGCCCACCTCCTGTCACAGCTGATGCTCCTCCAGTCCCACAGAGTTGTGAACCGAGAAAAGGTTGTTATTTGCAGATTTTTTTTTGTTGTTTGGGTTTTTTTTTGTTTTGGTTTGTTGTTTTTTTTTTAATGTAGCATAAAACACATTACAAATCCTCATCAGGGAAAAGGGAAATACAGGAAGAAAGGCGTGTTTATTGAACAAATGGTCCCTGGGCCAACATGAGCATATGTTGATTGCTTTGCTGAAGAAGACAAATGTGCTTTTAAACAAGCCTGGCTTGAGACAGATTAATACCATTGCAATTTACTTTTAATCCAGATGCAGTTTCAGTATGGTGAATCAAGAGGTATTTGCTGTGAAAATAAAAAACTACAGAAAAGTTCACGGAGTGTAAGCAAGCTATGTAAGCAAATGGGCATCTTTCATGTCTGAATTAGAGGGACGTTTTTGTAAGGATGTGGCAGCTTGCATGGTGAAAATACATCTGCTAGACACATATCATTGGTGTAATTGGCCACTGTATCGCTTGCTGTGTATGAGGTTAGGTGTGATGAGGGGAGGCAGCAATAGAAATTGTTCGCATGAACTTCTGCAACCTTGTCCAAGCTCCTTTAAAAGGTTCTCAAATTGGGTCTCTGGAGTCTTGGGACAATATCTTGGATGGGATCTTGACAACTTGCTGCTGATGGGAAGTGAAGCCCATGCATCCTTGTCAACAGGGAATCACTGGTAGTGAAATGTTTGTTCCCTGTTGCTCTGTTTGCTACAGTGTTTTTCCCACCCTTGGCTGGGTTTTTAGCCACTTTCCGAGAATTGCATTGCAGTGATTGTTTCTGGGGAAGTCCTGCTTGGTTTGTGTAGCAGCTTGTCTCCTTTCTCAACTCGTTTCTTAGTTCTTCTCTATCACGCTTCCTTAGAGATGGCAGATACCAGGCAGATTATGGTGCTGAGCATGATGGAACACCAGGTGATTTATACAGTGTGCGCGGAATGGGAAATCACTGCTTTTTGGGGGACACAGGCCACCAACACTGGAGCAGCTAGAAGAGATTTTGTTATACGTTAACTACAAGGGCAGGTCACCAATGGCCATATTCAGCCTCCCTCATTTATATGAGCAGTGTCATTGGGATTGAATGAGACATGAGGAAGTTGGAGACAATCCCTTGTGAAGTAAGATGCTCTTCAGTGTGAGGAAGACTGCCAAAATCTGGCCCCTTAATAAAAGTATTTGGAATAACTTTATTGTGTATTAAGTTGCGGAGTTAGATTTAATTTTGTGTTTATTTTGAACGGAAGCAGTGCTTTGAAAGAGAAGAAAGGTGAGAAATATCAACGATAGCTGCTGAAATGACTGTTTTGACTGTCATGCTGGACTCGGAGTGAATGCTGCGGTTCCCACTAGCAAGAAGAAGATTTGCGTAAGGACCAGCACATGTGGAAGTGGAGGGAAAAATTCACATCATGCCTAATATAAGGCAATGTGAGGCAAGAGCTTGTAGTTGGTTGTTCTTCATGAGCTACATACTACTGTAATAGTAGATATTTACAGGACAGTGAGAGATGGTCTGGGAGCATTTGGTACATAGGACAACCAGGGGGAGCTCATCTTGAGAACTGCTCCCCACCACTCCTCGAGGATATAAGTATGTGGGACTTCTGCCTGGCTGACCAAATGCTCCTGGATGGATCTGCGTGGGGTTAGAGCCTTGTTTCTACATTCTCCCCAACTTTTCTGAGCTCTCAGAGGCACAGGACAAACTGTGGACGTCTTTGTGGGACCTCCTTCAGGTCGTGCTGGAAGTGGTGATATAGCACAGGATTGCTCCAGTTCCATTGGCCTGGTTTTGTAGCAGCTCTCTGAAGGGCAGAGGCATCTGTAGGTTGTTTTGATGTGATAACAACTCCCCAATTTCTTCTCCCCAATACCTAATATCTCTAATATCTCCTTGCAGGAGTTTGCATGAAAACCCTTTGGGAACTCTGTTTGAAACTACAATTTCAGGTTAACAACTCCTGGTAGAACATTAAGGTTTCAGGAGAGGCCAAAGGAGATGGGTTTTACAGGTTCTAGCAGATTTCTTGTAAATTGTGAGTGTTTTTGAAATGATAGCAGACTATTAGCAGAGGCAGCTCTGTCAGGAAAAGTTTTGACATTAATTGCATTAAGAAGACATTGCCAAATAGGTTCCTGGGATGGTTTAGAGCCTTTACAACTCTCCTAACCGTGTTCCTTTGAAGGTGAAACTGGGATCTGATTTCTAGCTCATCTTACAGTGAGAAAACCCATCTCCTTTCACCTGGCAATCCTTTATTGATTTTCTTTTCTTGTTACTAATGGTGCTTGAAAATAACTCCAAGTTTATATCTATTGCCTTATGCCTGTGCTTGCACTGTGTCTGCTGTTTTGATATTCCTGAAAATAAGCTTTGCTGCCTGTTCACACACCATCTGTTGGCTTTTAGAAAAGGTATTAGGTATGACTTGCCAGATAGTCATTGACTCTCCTTACATCTTCCTACAATCTCTTTCTAAAGCCTATTGCCCTGTGCTATTCCTGCCTCCCCAAAATAATAGTGTAACAGGGCAGATCCTTGAATAAGTGCCACATTGTGTGGATAAGTGTGTGTACATTACCTAACACAGGAATAATGTTTATGGAACCTGCATTAACCATGGCTATTTTTAAAAAAAAATATTTTTGTTGGAAGAGAAATTAAAAACAAATGGAGTGCAGAGGCCATTTCTCAGTGGATTGTGACCACCCTCCCTCCCTCGCAGCTCCCAGATGTTAAATTTTGGTAACAATCATCTTGAAAAACTTGAAATTTTACTGCCTTGCAAACTTGATGTGCTTGGTTTTGTAAGTGCAAATAAAACCCTGGTTAGTCTTCACATTTTTTTGGTATGCATATTAATGCTTTTCCATCTGCTTTCACTGCTAGGCAATGATTTGTGCAGGGTGCTGCAGTTTAATGCATTAGCACAGTAGCATTTTAGCATCTATATCACCACATGTTTTTTAGTTAATTTTCCTCAAACCACTGCAGTTACGTTAATGCTCCAGCTTCCTGTTTGATTTTTGATTTTATATGCCTATCCTATGCCATCCCATTAGTATTAACAGACAGCCCTGATACTCGGTGGCACACAAAAATATCATTTGATTATTTGTGGCTTTTTCCGATGCATGCCGGGAACGCTATATTGCACTTTTCCAGTGCGCTCATTATTTTATGATAAGCTCAGCTGTCAGTCTGGATTTCTATTTCCTCTGTATTTTGTGAAGCTCTAAGAATATCTGGCAGCTCCAACCTGCGTGTTTGCATTGCACTCCAGCTAAAACAGACTTCACTTACTTTAACCAGAGACTCATATATAGGCTAGCGCTCTACAGCAACCTACATGAGCTAAAACAAAGTAATCATCCTATTTTATTTCCACTGAAGTAAGTGGCAGCACAGTGAAGCTCTAATTTTCTCTGAAATCTGTTGAAAGCTTTTTTTCTTTTTGTTTCAGTGGACTTCTAGACATGTTGTAGGCCAACTAACATCCCCTAAATATTTATTTATTTAGTCCAGTCCTAGTTTTCCTCATACTCCCCTGATATCTCTTTACACATTATAGTTCAGCTGATTGCCAGTGCCCCAGCTGTGCGAATACTCACTGCTCTGCCTGGGGACGGCAACACAGCCTCTGCGGCACGACACAAACTCCTTCGCCGGGCTTCAGCGTTGTCCTCGCTCTGAGCTGTGCTTTATCAGCCAGTCCATTTGAAGAAAATGTCTGGGACATAATGAAACCAAATACAAAATATGCACAAAGAATGGCAGCAGTGAGGAAATCTTTCTTTTGTCTGTCTTTGATTTAGCACAACTTTGTTTTCATGCGTGCTTGCGTGTGGCAGGAAAGAGATGGTGAGTGAAAGCTGGCTGGGTAACAGCAACAAGGTGTTTGCCTCCAATTTGATCACTTTTGTCAGAGAGAACTGTTGATTTCTACCTGGAAATGTTTTGGGGTGTTGGAGCTGATTTCTGTAAGCATCCATGGTAAATTGAATTTGGGCTAAAGGAGGAGCTTGGATCCATAAGGCTCAGTGACTGCAGAATTAGGCACTGCATCATGTTTCTTGCCTTCTTTGCACCACGGATGCATTTCCTATAGTCCTGCTGCAGTCGCTAATTGCTGCGAATAACACTGGGTCTATAATTCACTGCTAATCACAAGAGTTTTTCTGGTTCATGTGTGTACTCGGCCACGCTACTGTGCTTCAGACGAGGAGTGGGCTGGCAGTCCCCTGGGGTGGAGAGCGGGGGGGGGGAGGGTGCACTGCTGTTACATGCTTACTCCCAGGACTTCTGGAAATGCTGACTACAGAGACTGCTTTTGCAAGGACTTACATCAGAGGTCTTCAAATCTATATTTGCTGGCACTGTGATTTTCTGCTTGGGGAATGAAATCCATAACAAGACAGTCTCATGGCATTGCCAGGGTACCCGAAGGCAGCTGCGAGGAACAAGACACCCTTCGCGTTCACCTCTGGTCATCTGCGTTGCTGTGATGTGCAAAAGTACAGGCTCCCTGGGGAGGCTTTAGCGAAAAAGGCACGCTTTCTTCAACAGCAAAGAGAGCTAACAGGCAGCGTCCCTCCTCCGAAGGGCTGCGCTTCTCCTCTCTGTACTATTGGCTGCAGCCCATCATCTGCGACTCCTGGCAAAGTTCACTCCTGAGGACTGCAGCCACGCTGCAACTTAAACAGCACTCACAGTAATGAAGATGGAAAAACGGGAGCAAAGAAAGGAGTAATGAATGGGACAAGGGAGACTACAATAAATCAACGTGTTTACAGCTACGCTGTGATGAGGGTTTTTTTACATGAGATACTGCATAAAAAAAGTAATCTTAAGGCAATTGGATCTCCTTAAAGCACTTGAAGTCAGTATGACCTTTGGCTTTTTGGTTTTTGCTATTTTTGTCTGCTGGGTGAGATGTAGAAATCCAGCTGATCTATAAGGTAAATTTTCAGTTGCCATGGCAACGTGTCTCGTTCATGTTCTCAGTTTGGAAGGGAGATTGTTCCACGCTGCTATTTCATGTCTAGGGCAATATTCTTTGGTGGAGAATTTCTTTGTTTCAGTACATTAATGCTACAACTCTGTTCTTCCATTCCCAGCTTATGGAAACATGGCTCAGCGTGAACATTCCCCTGTAAAAATACAGTTATTTGCATTTTTTTGTTGTAAGAACATTCCTTAAGTCTGGAGGTAAATGTTGATCCATTTTGATAGCTTGGGCGCAGCAACATCCTGACGCTGTGAAATTTCTCCATTAAGTGAAAACAAACTGGGATCACTCCACCTTTGCTTCCATGTGGTTTGAACAAACTAAAGTATATCCTGAACTAGCGAGTCTTTTATAAGAAGAGTAATTTAAAAGTACATCCTACCTATATCTTACATATTAGATTTCTACAGATCTCCATGTGCTTTCAGTCAGTTCAGATTCAATTTCTAAGTACTGCAAATACGTAATTTAGATCAATTCTTGCTTACGGCCACAAATGGAGTTGCCCTTGTTTCTTTTGCCACCTTTAGTTCTTTGTTGTTCCACACGGCACCTTCACCTTATTCCTAAGGTGAGGAGTCAAGCAGGAGCAGGCATCCTGGTTTCTGTTGGCTCAGTGCAGTCTGCAGTAGTGGGAACAGGCTGCTTACAACTCTGGAGGGTTAGGAAAGCACATAGACATGAGTTGGCCTAGTGTGATACAGCTTGGAGGTTTCACAGAACGGAGGGCTCCTATATTTGGGTAAGAAGGACCCCTTTCTGGTCATGTTCCCCATTTCAGTTGCATGTGACTTTTCATTGCCTAACCTGCTTGGTTTCATTGAACTCATCTCACTTTTCTCTCCAGGTGACTTCACACAAGGGTGCAGCAGCTGTGGCACTTTGCACAACGCTTCTTCTTCTTCTTGGGGTGGAAAATAGTCAGGATTGCTTCATCAAAGACAGTCTTAAGGCCTTTCTGCGTGAGGGCTGAGCACTCCAGATAGCACTGTGCTCCAATCTGAAAGACAGAAGAGAAAATGTGAGTACCCACTGCTGGGAAAGAGAGAGTGACCCTGTTCCAGCAACATTGTACATGCATACGTGTCCTGCCACAGAAGGAAGCCCAGACCTTTAGAAAGGGGGTCAGGTCTTTGCTCTGTTTTGTATCTGGCTGCCTATAGGATTAAGGGACAAGCTCAGGCGGTCATCCCGAGTGAGGGAGCAGGGATGAACATCAACACTAGTATCTCACCACAGGGGGTTAATGGGGAACCGGAATTCCCTCCTCGACCCTCCAGAGGCTGTAGTGAGGGGACCTGTGTGAGGCTGTGCCCAGGTTTGAGTGCAAGACCAGGAGCTTGGCCTCCCTCCTGTGCAGCTGGGGAGGGTTTCAAGGAGATGCCATGTTGTTACCTGAGCCCCTTCATATACTTGGCTCTTCTCCCCTGACCTGTCAGTCTTGTGTTCTGCCTCCTGCAATGCCAGGGAGCTGCTAGCAAGGGGAGGGCTTCCAGCTGACATTTGGGAGCTGGGAAGCATCATGGAGATGGGAATCTCCTGGGTGTGGTGGTACAACACAAACACGCTGTTTGTGTGGCCTGGAAAAGCAGTCTCAGCTTATTCAGCAACCTTGTAGCTTGTTCAGCTTATTCTGGTAATGGATGCTCTCACTGGCCTTTGAGGGCTAGAGCTTCTAACAGCACCTGCAACGTATAAGGTGGAAATGGCTGGGGTCCAGGTGCCCACATTTCAGGGTTTGGGGAGGGCTTTTATCTCCCTATCTTCCCAGGAGGAAGATCCAATAGCACAGAAACCTTGGGACCTCCTTCTCTCCTGTTTGAAGTGCAATGGGTGAGTGAGAATCAAGTTGTCTGTGCTTTTGCAAGGGATAGGGACAAGTTTGGAAAGAGGTGACTGCAGAGAGGGATTTGCCATGTGCACCTCCTGGCAGAAGCCTGAACAAGAAACACTTGACGTAGGTAAAGTAGGGCAGTGAAATCTGTTTTGCTGCCCATTTGCCACCTGCTGCCCTGTGTACCTTGCTGCTTTGCTTAGAGCTCAATAGGGTATTGCAGCAGGACAGCAGGCTCAGGAGCCACAAACTGGTTGTGAGAAGCCATTGAGAATGTTGGTTGATGAGAAGCTCAACATGACCTGGCAATGTGTGCTTGCAGCCCAGAAAGCCAACATCACCCTGGGCTGCCTCAAAAGAAGCATGGTCAGAGGGGATTCTGGCCCTCTACTCCGCTCTTGTGAGACCCCACCTGGACTACTGCATCCAGTTCTGGGGCCCTCAACATAAGAAAGACCTAGACCTGTTGGAACAGGTGCAGAGGAGGGCCACGGAGATGATCAGAGGGCTGCAGCACCTCTCCTATGAAGACAGGCTGAGAGAGTTGAGGGTGTTTATCCTGGCGAAGAGAAGGCTCTGAGGAGACCTTATAGCAGCTTTCCAGTATCTTAAGGGGGCCTACAAGAAGCTGGAGAAGGACTTTTTACAAGGGCATGTAGTGATAGGACAAGGGGTAATGGCTGCAAACTGGAAGAGGGGAGATTTAGAATAGATATTAGGAAGAAAATTTTCACTTTGAGGGTGGTGAGGCACTGGAACGGGTTACCCAGGGAAGTTGTGGAGGCCCCATCCCTGGAGGGGTTCAAGGCCAGGCTGGATGGGGCTTTGAGCAACCTGGTATAGTGGGAGGTGTCCCTGTCTATGGCAGGGGGTTTGAACTAAATGGTCTTTAGGGACGCTTCCAACCTAAATCATTCTATGAACCTATACCTGAGTTCAGCCTGTTTGCACAGAGGCTTTAATCTCTGGCTGGGATCAACCAATACACCCTGGAGGAGTTCACCTTGAATGGAACAAACCCAACGGAAAGCTGTAATCAGTCAATTTCGTGGGACCTCAGAAGAAGCTATTACCTCCTTTGCTAGCTTCACTCCGTGCTCGTAGGTGAGTGGTTTCTCCTTCATGTAAAGCAGCCGAGCCAAAGTTTTGGGATCATCCCGGAGATCAATCTAATAGAAAATACACAAACCCTGTGCTCAGTGCACCTTGCTGTAATTCTTGAGACAGATATTCATAGCTTTATGAACCCACAGTCATGGTCTCTCATAAGGGCACCTGTCCTCGTGGCATCAGATGATTCATCAGAAATTAATTGCATATGTATTTTCCTTCTTGTTCTTTTTTTTTTTTTTTTTTTTTTTTTTTTTTTTTTTTTTCCTGCTTAACATGAATTAGTTCTCACTGGTGGGTTATTGGGCCACAGCTCAGATGGCCGCAGTACAGTAAAGATGAGGTTCTCAATAGCTCTCACAGTGCTTCTTGGAAAGTGTTGGTGGAAGCCTGAACCACATTGGAAAGGGAGGCCGCTGCGACCCTGCACTGCATCACCCGAAAACCACTCTGACAGGGCAGACAGACGCAGCTCAGCCTGACTGACTTGAAACAAAATCCTTTGTTTCCATGGAAAACATCAAAGTGAAGCATTCTGGCATTTCAAACCCATCCATTTTCAGAGTGTGTGATCCAAAGGGTAATACTTTTATTTTAAAATGGGTGGTTTAGATTATTCCAGTGTGGAAAACAAAGGCGGTGTTTGAACGACCGGACTTTCCTATGGCATGAGGATTTTGGTTTTGACCAGAATTTGATCTGTTTCTCTAACTTGGCTTAGGTTACTGTCCAGTGTTCAGATATTTTCCAGACTCGTATCCCTGCTTCTTGCAGTCTCTAGCCACTCTGTGTCTTGGAAGCAAACCCATATTTAAGGCATTTTTATTTGATTGATAGATTCATAGATTTTAAAGCCAAAATAAAGTGGTTTGATCATTTCGTCTAACATCCACTGTAACACTAGCAAGACAGCGAGTCACTAATTGCAATGCTGATGTAAAGCACAAGGGAGGCTATTTCCTTCCCATGTCTTTAAGTAATTTGGTTTATTATTTTCATTCTTAAAATTTAGTTTGAAATTTAGCTTCTGCTTCTAACCACAGACTTGGATGTTGTTTTTTCCCCCCTCACTAAAGGCCTGTCAGAAATATTTTCTCCCTATAGGTATTTATGCCTCGATACCACAATAACGTACATTTGAATAAAAAGATGGGATGAGTTTTCCCAGTCATGACTAGCATGATGGGACATCTATATATTGGTTTCCATTCCCAGTCCATGAATTTTCCTCCAACGGGGAAGTCTGGCTGCATTTCACTTAAGAAGTGCATTTCTCTTAAGAAGAGACCTTTCCAGAGAGCTCAGCCTCCAGCCACCCCTGGGGTAGAGTAGGAGCCCCCCTCTCTCTGAAGACCCCCATGATGGCTGGCAGTGCCCTGGAGGAGTGTTACCTGTGTTCCTATGAGGACATAAGGCACGTTGGGCATGCAGACTTTCAGCTCGGGCACCCACTCCTCCTGGACGTTGTGGTATGAGGCAGGGTTCACCACGGAGAAGCAGATCAAGAACACATCCGTGTTGGGGTAGGACAGGGGCCTCAGCTGGTTGTAGTCCTCCTGCCAGGGGGAAAACAGCGTGTGTTATGGGTGGGGGATAATTGCAGATGAGGGCATCACATTGCCAATTGATGAACTGCTCAACACTGTCCCTCCATGCTCATGCACACCTGTAACCTCTGGGGAGCTGCTGGGGAGAAAATTACGCCTCGTGGGCCAGTATTGCTGTTTGTCAGTATCTTTACCCAAAAGAGCTAACACATACGGGTTTTTTTGGATGTGTGTGTATTATCCGTGGTGATGCTGGTGTAGAGAGTAATGCTGCATAGCAGCCATCACTGGTGGTGTAATAAAAATTGATCTTGAGGCTGCATGTACCAGCCTCAGCCCTCCAGCAATGCGATACCATCCTGGGAAGTATTATTTGACTGTCACCGCTAGCTAGTATTTGCTGATGACACACATCTCTAGGGGCCTTTCTGTTAATATTATGGGCTTTCTGTTCCCCAGTAGGCATTATAGACATGACCATATACAACAAATACAGGTCTCCAGGCTATTTGGTGCCATTGCAATCATGTATGGTACAGAGCAATGTGTCAGTTAGCAGAAGATGATCGTATTGAAAGCACAAAACAGATCAAATCCAGCCTGCAGTGGCTCGGTAAATCACTGGGGGTGATTTAGTGTTTCCACAGGCCCTGGACTGGGGTAGGAGAGATGTCTCCTCTCTGTGCTTGTTGTGAAGGGTGTGAATTTTCAAACAGCTCAAAGCGCAGCTGTGTCATGTCGCGAGTGGGCTTTCATAGCTGAGTTTCAAGGAAGAATTTGGGTCTGTTTTCAGGCTTGAGATGTTGAGAGCGAGCAGAGGTTTTGCAAGCTGTGTGAAAGGGATAGACTGGCTCTTTCTGATAGTGGGAGCATATGAAGTTGTGTCTGGTGGGTACTTTTCAATGAAACCTGTTAGAAAATTTCAGTGCAATGAAACAGATGCTTTTAGAGGGAATACACCTGTTCTGAAGAATGGGTCCAGAATTAAAAAGGGGGAAAGGGACACAAAGTTGGAGTGTGGGAAATGATAATACATGTTGCTGTCAAGCCTGACTGAGACCTAGGTCTTTAGTTTGTAGTTTCTGCGTTTTGGGCAAGCCTCAAATCTCTGCAGTATGGTCGCTTTTGGTTATAACTATATGAAAACTCAATCGGTGCAGTTTTGCTTTGCAGATGCTGAAACAGTTAATAACTCAATGAAAAGGGCGGGGGGAGATATCCAGACACTGTTGCTCAGCCTTGAGAACATTTATTAGAGGTGGGGAAAGCCCACATTAGGGGCGGGAACAATGCAACCACTCTCTGTCCTGCAGGAGAAACTGATGTAGGACTGTGTGCCCGGATTAGACGGTGTCTTAATTCAGCTTTGCTTCTGTTTTGCTTTGATTGGGTCAACAAATGAGTGGGCTTAATTATGAGCTGAGACTGGTAAATCTTTCCGAAGTCTTTCGTTCACTGAGTATGCAGCAATAAGATGACCCAGACTATTTCTGAATCAACACCAGTTTCTGAAAAATACTGATGGATTATGTAAAAACAGTCTGCTCCAACCTTTTCTAAACAAAAAAACCCTCCATTATTTATTCTGAAAAGAACTATGAGGCCAAATTTAGCTCTGTTTCATTAAAACAAAGTTTAAAGAAACATCCTAAACCATAAACAAAATGTTTTGTGTTGTCTAACTGAATGTTCATTATCCCAAACTCACTTCACAAGGAAGAGTAAATTCCCAGTTACCACCTCCAGCCCCAGAGCCACAGTATTTGGGGTAAAGCCAGAGTATTTGTCAGCTGACCTTCGTCTTTCCAGTGTCATAGAAAGTATCGATCTGAAGACGGATTTACAAGGCAAGGGGAGGTGTTTGGACATATCAGCCCCCAAGAAAAAGTGGATTCTCCATGTTCAGGGAATGGCAGGAAAAAAAGTCTCAGACATTTGTGGGAACATCAGTGATACAGGCCACGAAGAAGCAAAATCAGTGGGAGGAGATTTATATGAGGCTCTGGAGATGACACCCAGCGCCCAGCAGATGAGTTAAAGTGGATGCCAAGATAATGGGATCAATGGAGCAATTGCATTATAGAGACAGACGAGTTTTATGCGGATGTTGTGGGTTAGGAAGGCCTGGCCTGATTACGGGACATTATTTTAACCCAGAACATCAAATCTGAGATTAAGTATGTTTATGCCACAGTCAACGTGGGCTGATACTAGGTGCCTGGTAAAGGCCTTTCCTGTTTTCAGTTTAATTGCTGCAAATCAGCCTCCTAAAACAGCCACACGGTGGCAGCAAGCCCTTGAGGAATCGTGACAGGTTTTTGGAAGGAAATTGGCTAAATATAACCAGTTTCAATATTCCAGACGTGCATATTTAGAGGGGCTGGAACTTATTGTACCATTAAAAATACAAACTAAAAGCCACGAGCGCTCTGCCTGGCGGTTACAGCTCCAGGAGTGGGCATTTAATTTTATTTTGCTTGTTCCTTTGTAGCCCCTAGAAAATCCTTTTTTGGGAGGACCGCTCCTGATTTCTGCTAGCAGCACAGAGCATTATATAAGCTGTAAGGAGGGACAACCTCACATCAAGTAGCAGAGGTCCTGTCACCCGTCAGGGCACACGGGAGCTTGCATGGATGTGTTAAAGCACAAGCACATATGTCATGGATGAGAGTTATTGGGGGGGCCCGTGTCTGAAGGCTGGCAGGACCCTCCAAACCACATCAGACAAGGGCCCTATCTGTGTTTGTACCTGCTCCCCAGGAGAAGGCTATCAACCCTTGCAATGGACCGTTATGAGATATGGGTCATCAGGATCATTTCTCATTGAGAGATGGTTGAAGTCAAGCAAATAAATAGTGTGTAAAAAAAAAAAAATAAAAAATGGACTGGATATTTGCATGGGTATGGGGCACATCCAGAGGTGCCATAATTAGTGACAGTGGTGTTTGGCAAGAGATGTGAATCCTCATGGGATTGGGCTGTAGCTGATCATTAATTTGTTTCCCTGGCTTGTGCTTGCATTTAGGGAGTGCAAGGCTTCCCAGTTTTGCTGCCTGGCCACTGGTTTGGCAGGGAAATGCCAGAACCAGACCTGGCCGTGCTGAGTTACACGCCTATGACTTGCTGGGGCCAAAAGGCATCAACCCGTGTTGCTCCCTCCCTGCTCTCTCGCCACCAGCAGCCTTGCAGCACTTGGGCCCAGAAAGTACAGCCAAACTTGCTTTTTTTTAAATGTTGCTGCCGTGCTGATCTCACGTACGCTCCGTGCCATGTCAGCCTATTAAAGTACTCCACACCTGACTCCGACCTGAGGAAAAAAGACCACTCTTTTTTCCTCCCAGGACTGTTTGTGCCAGGGATGCAGAAAACCAGATCCCCTAGATCTGGGGTCTCTGCCAGCTCTCCCTTCAGGCTGACAGAGGGTCCTGCTGCAGGAGTACATTTTCCAATTGTTATTTCATTAGCATATGTTTTATAGCACCGTAATGTCAAGTGCTATTTTTGGCTATGACTTCACACCCATTCCTTTGGAAAGCCACGCAACACAAGGAGAAGGAGGGAGGAAACAACCCAGATGATCTGTTGTTATAGCTTGAGCATGTGGGAAGCATCATCCTTTCAGCCTCCACGGAGATACAATCTAGTCATCAAGAAGTGATTCATCCTCTCAGTTTTGACTAGATGGCCACGTCCTCCAGACCAGGGTCTGAAAGGGAAATGAGGCTGATGAGTTAGAAATGGCGCTTGAAGGCAGCTTGTGCTCCGACTAGTTTGAAGCAGGAGATGGCAAAATGACTGTGGAGGAACAAATGGAGGGGTGAAGTTTGTTAAAGAGAGAGATCAGTGTTTCTTCTGGCTCAGGAGGACAAGAGGATGTGTTGCTGAGGAAATGGGTGGCAGGTGGAACTGTCAGCCCTACAAAACAAGCAGAGATATTAAGGCACTGGGTAAAATCTGACTGAGAACTGAATATAACTCCAGTCTCATTTGCAGAGGCTTGCAGTGCTGCTGGATCATGACAGACACACTCCGAGCTCTGCGTTTCTGAGTGCAAAACAGAAAATTGAACATGCATTGAACGTGGGACAAGGATTTGGGTCACAATTTGGGACTGGCTTTTGGATCGTCTGTTTGTACCATGTGAATAGAGAGGATGGGTGGACTGTAGATGACACCAAGCTAGCTATGAAGTGACCATTGCTTCCTACAGACGTGTGATAGGAATAAAATGAAAAAAAGCGAAGCCCAAAGCATAAAAGCCCCAGTGCTGCTGAGTGCAGGTTTTTCTGGAAGTGACAGTCTGTCCTGATGCGGTTTTTGACCTCTCTGCATACTGCTGCAAAGTATATTCTTTATTAAATGGCCTTCTGCAGACAGGAGGGTCTCCTTCTGCACTGTTTATGCATTTCATAGCAGCCAGTCATGGCCAAAAAAAGCACAGCCAAGAAGTGCTCCTGAAAGCAAAGCCCAGCATCCTGAGCTTCTGGGTCCCAAAGAGTGAAGCAGGGTCCCAAATCTGCTTTCCTCTCCTGCTGCATCCAGTGACAGCACATCCTTGACTGCCTAGTGCCAGCTCTGACCAGAGGAGCTGGTGAATGTGGGTTCTGACCTTCCCAGGTGGGGAGGGATCTGGGACCTGCTCTCTCCCCTCTCAGCAGGTGGTTTTCTGCAAAGTTTCTGTGTGGATGGTGGTCCTTCCTTTATTCTGCAAGTTGTTGGCATTTGAAGGTAGGAGAGAGAAATTTCACCATGAAAATGTGTTGCTCCCTGTACCCTTTTCAGCCCTTCTACTGGCACAGCAAGGCAGTAAGAAATACGCTCTCATCCTCTCTATGGGGTGAAATCAGCCCACAGACCAGAGCTCTTCAGCAAACTTTCAGTGCAAGCACACTGCATCAGACTGTGGAGAGTGGAAAGAGTAAAAGCATTTATATATGAAAGTAAGCATGGGATACAGATTCTCCTGTAATGGACACTCTTGTCCTGGGAGAAGGATGCAGGGATGGGTGCCAACCTGGCTGGGTTACCTTTTAAAAAGTCAATAACTGGTGACTGATAGGCCGGTGCAGTATTATATTAGTTTTCTGATCTTGGAAATGGGAATTCTCTGTATCTTCAATGCCACCATGTGGTAAATGTAAGAAAACACAGACTTTATAGGAAATGTCATATTTGCAGTAGGAGGTGGATATACGGGAGGCTGAACAGCCTAA
Source organism: Charadrius vociferus (assembly GCF_000708025.1). NCBI lineage: Eukaryota > Metazoa > Chordata > Aves > Charadriiformes > Charadriidae > Charadrius > Charadrius vociferus. Next base: position 1,158,377 of record NW_009649929.1, read on the forward strand.
TCAGGTTTTAGATTTTTGCTTAAACAAAATGCAGTCTTAGGGATGAGTGTATATGTGTGTGTCTTTTCTTCCTGAACCAGAATGAATTGTCTCGCTGTACTGGGCACTGGTGAGGCCACACCTCGAGTATGGTGTTCAGTTTTGGGCCCCTCACTACAAGACAGACATTGAGGTGCTGGAGTGTGTCCAGAGAAGGGCAATGAAGCTGGTGAGGGTTCTGGAGCACAGGTCTTATGAGGAGCGGCTGATAACTTGATTCTGTCTTCAAGTAAAAAGAATTCAAAGCTGCATTTTGTTGCATGAGGAAGCAGATAAATACAAACATAGTCTGAGCACATTGTAGGAATTTCCTCTGAAAGGAGAGTCCCTGATACTATTGTAGAGTAGAAACTCAATGTACGAGTGAGGGGGTCACAGCCCATGTTCCGGGTGCCAGCTGCTGGGGGTGAGGCATTAGTCATTGGAATGCGTTAACCAGGGCAGTGGTGGAGTCCCCATCCCTGGAGGTATTTAAGGGTCATGTAGATATGCTCAGGAACATGGTTTAGTGGTGGGTTTGGCAGTGTTAGGTTAACGATTGGACTCGATGATCTTAAAGGTCCCTTCCAACCTAGATGATTCTATGATTCTATGAAATCTCTAAGTAGAAAACAAAAATGAGCTGGTCAGCAGTTCAACCATTACAACTCATAACTGATTGCTAATATTTGTGAAAAAAAACAAACAACAAACCTCAGTATATAGTAGTAAGAAACAAGTCGTGGAAAAGGAAACTTATAAAAGTTTTGCAGTAATTTACCTGCCCTGCAGTGTCATAAAGTCCCAGCAAGTGTTGTTGTCCTCCCACAGTCACAGTTACTGGAAGACAGAAACAAGAGATACTGTTTATGCAGAAACCAGTGGCCTCATTTTATGTGTTATATTCCTAAAATGCCAGTACATCCCTGTACTAGACACATTAGCACATACCTTACAACATACATCCTAAACCAAGCACATAGATTCAATCTAAATTGAAGGCAACCTAAAGTCAACAGAAGCAAATGCTTTATGCCAAGCTCTTATTTCTTCACAGACAGATGAGCTGCACCCATTGCTGCTATCAGGGACCCAGAGACTGGTGGAGTGTCTGCAGCCACCAGCAGACCCCCATGAGGCGCTAGGACTTGAGAGCACAAGATTCCTGCCTCCCCGTAGTGAGTGTTAGGGTAGGTTTGTCTTGGATCATTGAGAGGGTTTTTTTTTCATTATTTTATTTGTTCCAGGCTATGAAACAACGAAGCATTCGACAGTGGTTGATGTTTGGTGGGTCTTAGTGGAGGTGTGCTGCCTCTTGGGCAACCTGTCCTGTCCTGTGTCATGCAATCGCAGGTGGCAGTGCTCAACATCGGGGCTGTGTGGCAGATGCTTTGAAGGACAGAGAGGAAGAGCAGCATTAATATTTGCAGGGATGTTGAACAGATTCTGTTGCAAATGAAGGAAAGCATGGCTTGGTTTATCGATCACACTCAGCAAGTTTACTCCTTTAGTAGAATTCACTTTGAACTTCATTTTGAGTCCACTGACATTGATGAAAATATTTTCTCATTGCCTTTGGATGAACCCTGCTATTAGCTGATCGCTGTAATCAGTGTTATTTTGTATAAAAGATAAGATCTGTGTTAATGACACTTAGTTAACCAGTTAATCTGCTTAAATCATTACTACTCCACTGGAAAGAAAGGGGGGGAATCCAGTTCCAGCCATTAGCCAACAGGAAGACTTTACACACTCACCAGGGAAGTTGCTCAGAATAATGGTATTCTCAGAGTCCATGGACTACTACTTTTTTTAAGCATGAGGGCAAACAGCTGGTATGAACGTAGAGCTATGGCTGGGGGGAGGCTAAGACTGGTTCCCATCGGCCAATAACAACTTGCAATTAACGAGGGCTGGGAAAGATTAATAACTGCTTTGGCAAAGAGGAGGCTTGAGAACATCATGCAGATTCTTACTGATTTTTTTTTTTAAAGTGATAAGACTTTTGTAGGATAAAAGCACCTGCCAGTTTATAGCAGTTAATAGCTCCTGCACTGGGGAACAATGTCCTGTTTGAAATCTCTTAGACTTCAAGTTTCTGTCAGTGTGGCTGGACAGACTGATTATTCAGCAGCTTTACTTGCTTGCAAAGCAACACAGTAATTTTGCTTGCATATAAACAGAACAAAGCTGACATCCTGGAAGTATAAAGGCTCAGTGAGGACCAGACTTGCTGATGAGGGCAGGATGGGCCACACTCACCCGCTGCTGGGGCTGCCTTGTGATGTGCAGGGAAAAGAGGAGATGGGAAACAGGCCAAGAGTCTTCCTTCTGCTCCTCGGTTCAGGAGGTAGCTCATACACAGTGCAGCTCCCAGGAGAACTCAACATGGGGCTAGCTGTTAAGCACGGAAGTCCATGGGTGGAATTGCTCAGGGAAGACCTACCAGGGTGGAGAGATGGGTACCAACGCAGACAGGAGACTGCTCAGATGTCCCATCCCCTTCCTTCAACCTTGAATAAACTAATTTGAACAAAACCTCCTCAGGGCCCTGGTTTTCAACTTTTTGTGGTGTAAAGAGTCTCAAAATATCCCACTAGAGGTATGAACTGGGTAAATCTACTGAAAATATGCTTGCTTTTCTTAGCTCCCTTCTCAGAAGCAGTGACGACCACAGGTGGTCCTACACAGGTTACCCGAGGCAGCCGGGTGGAGGTGTGAGGTTTTTTCCAGGCAACCTTGGCCAGCCTTCAACCTGCCCTTGCGCCAAGAAGTGCAGGACCCAGACCTGTTCTGCTGATTCTACTCTGCTCAGGCTTTGACTGAAGGAAGATGTACCTTCAGCTGAAGAGCTGAAGGCACTTTTCCAGCTGCAGTGCATTAGGCCTGCAGTGCTCAGCTGGCCGAGGTGGTGGTTGGGACTGCACATGAGCATCAGTCGCACTGTCAGTGATTGGTTGAATTTGTTTGGAGCCTGCAAAACACCTCCAAAGCAGGATTGTATGGCAATTCTGTGGCCATGGCAGATTGCATGGAGATGCAAGTGATGTAATGTGTATGATGAATATGAAGAGATATTTGCCATATGTCAGTACTGACATAATTACCCAGCTTTGCCTTTCATGCTGGCTGACCCTGAGCACAGGCAAATTGAGCTGGACTCTGCTTGAAAGAGATCAGCTCAGGTATTCAGTGCTTTAAAAACTGAGAAGTCACTCTGAAATTTATTCTATCAAGGCTCAGGCTGCTGTGAAGCTTTGCTGGCCCGTCTCTTGGTGACATCTCACTGACAGAGCTACGCTGGCAAAAAGCCCTGGTGCAGATACAAATTGCTGCCTTGTTCCAGTAGTTATTGGGGTTTGGAGATAAGCTATTTGGTTAGAGGTCCAGTTCGTCTCTGGTGTGCTATGCTTTGCCAGAAGGATGTGCTGCAGCAGCTCCTAAACTATTATCAGTGGTCCATGAAGTCACGGTGGGTATTTTGCAAGAGGTCTGTGGAGCCACACACCGAACAGTTATTGATAGTTTGTAGAGTTCAGTTTGGCTCTTGGTGACCTTTGGGAAATGCTGAGGGGGAATAAAGAGGTTGGTGGTGTCCTACCAGTACTCTTCACATACACGAGGTCTAAGAAATGCAAGGGTTTTTGAAAAATAAACCTCGAGTCTGCCCAGCTTGCTCATCACATTTTAACTCTCCTTATACCATCCTGCCTCTCATGGGTCCTGCTGTGAATTTCTGCATGGCACCAGTTTTGCTCTGCTCTGCTCTGCTCTTTTCTCTTCTTTTTTCTTTCCCATCAACTTTTGTATTTTCTTTCTCCTTGTTGGTTGTTGTAAACTATCTCATCACCAGAAGACATTCTTCCAGTCCACATCACCCCTCTAAGTTTACATCATGCAAAACTGTCTTGGCTAAACTTCAGCAGCAGGCAATCTGCCGCTTTGGATTCCTGGCTCTGAATGCAGTGGAGACCAAATGGCTTACACTGACAATTCAAATAATCACTGGCTCTTGAAACAACGATGTCTAGATTAATGTATTGGTGCTGAAATTTCCACCACACTTTCATGCAGGCAAAACAGATGTCAAAATAAATGGCTTTTGCCTGTGAAAACATGATGGTATTTTTATGCTAAGAGTTTATCAGTACACCTCTGTCAGGCAAAAGGCTGTTCTGTGTGTCCACTTGGTAGATCATATTTATGAGCTGAGATTGCTCTGCTAGATTTGTAGGCCTTACTTTAGGCTTTATCTCAGTTTACTTTTACTCACCCTGTTACTATCTTTTCCTGTTCTCTCAGTGGCCAAGCCTATGGGAAGTCAACGTGGAATTCCTTCTCGGTCATTGTGGTAATGCGGGCTCCTTTACGGGCTTGTGAACTTGGCTTTATGAGCAGTCTTGGAGTAACAAGATAAATATGAACTCTCCTTGCTATTTACTGGCCATATTGATATATTGATTAAGCACTGAAATGGCATGGCCTTTAACACCAAGTGCCCTGGGGATTGCAATAGAATGCATAGCCCTGGTTCTCATTCGGCTCCAGTCTGGGTTGCATCAGACAATGTACAGGACAGGGCAGACATTGTCTTCCTTTCACTGGGTGGTTTTAACCAAGTGCAGGATGTGTAAAACACTGCTTTTAAAATGTTGATCATAAATTAGCTGGGTATTGCTTGCTAGAGTTTCAGTAACAATTTTGGATCACCTCCAGGGCTTTGTTACAGGTTTGTTTGCCTGGGGGTTTTGCTAATGGGCTTCAACACAGAGCTCTGAAACATGCTGTCTTGCTTGAAGGCCACAGCAGAAAGGCAAGGTACTAGATGGAGTTATTTTGCGGGTTGGATCTGGGGTGTGGACTGTGAACTGGTCTGAGCTGGGAGCTCTGTTTTTAAAGAAGAGATTAGTTTGTGTTCCTGGGGACAAAATTACTTTTTGTTGATATTCTTGTTGCTCAGGTTGCCTCAGATCCACCTGTCAACGGTCAGTCTTTGCCAAAATCTTCCCCCATTGTATTTCATCTGCTTGCAGCAAAGCCCTGGTGACTTTGTGGGACTGAATTTTCTCTTGGAAGAGCCCTTCAGCCACACAACAGCAGCATTCAAGGTCTGCACTGACAGAAAGGGGACGTAAATTGTCTGCTGCTCTCCGAGAATCTCTTATCCTTGATTAACAGCACAAAGCAACACTTAAGTCTCTGGTATGACACCAAACTCGGATGCAACAGCTCAGATGCACTTAGCTGTAGTACAGGAGAGTGGATGTGCACGTCACAGAGAATTTTTCCATGCTTGTGAAGAAGCGCTTGCAGAATCAAATGACTGTGAAACCACTAGCCAGAATATACACAATACCTTAGGCAATGTCTAAGGTGATACCACATGGGAGAAGTCATCTATTTATTCTTGTGCCTTCCTGCCAACAAATTAAGGTCCAGCTGCTTTGGTGAGAGATGCCAGGAGCCTGACAGCAAGCAGAGATGGTGGCACCTGCCTGGATGGAAAGGCTTTCTCATTTTTTTTTTGGCCAATTTGTCTGCATCAAGCCTCAAACTTTCACAAGAGCCATCTTCTGCCCTTGTCAGCAAGCTCTGACTATTAAGTTTGTGCATTTGTCTGTTCACTATGATTATATGTACCAGATACATGTAAATTAACACAGACTCATGGCCACCAGTATAAGAACAACTGCAATTCTGGTTGACCAGCTGGCAGCAGAAATGCCCAAGTCTGTTTCTTTTCCAGCAGGGAAAGCAGGTAAAACCAGAAGATCGAAAAAAGAGCAGTTTTTGGTTAGGTGCAGTGGAATTTAGTTGGAAGTTTGGGGTTCTTACCGCTTTAACAGGAAGACACTTGACCAAATTTTTTATTTCTAGGTAGAAAGCTATTTACATGTCTGCCTTATAAATTTCCTTTCACTTCCAAAGTTGCTTGTTCATACAGGCCTCACTCAAGAGGGAACAGTTTTAAACTCTTGGCTTCAGCTTGTGCCCAGTTTTACACTGCTACTTCAAACCAAACTTCTTTGCTCCTGCATGTATTTGTCAGGTGAAGCTCTACATGAAACTGTAATTGGATCTGATCAATGTGTTAAATACAGATCAGATACTAAGGAGGGAGGAGAGCAATCAGAAATAAACTAAGCAGTATTTTCGTCTTTAAAATACATATGCACACACATATACACACATGTATTTTACATACAAAATACACAAATGTATGTATTTTTTCCAGTTTCTTGTTGAACTAAATTTTCAGTTGTAGAGTTAAATATTTTGCTTTGACTTGGGGCACCCTAATCATGCCCAGGACATTTGGGAAGGGGAAGGATTCAAATTTATAAAGAAACATAGACTTTATTGGCAAAATAATGGGTAAACCTCTCCATAGTCAGTGGCGGGGACTGGAAACACAGTGTCACCTCGGAGGACTAGAGCAGCTCCCAGGAAGGTAAGAACTGAATCTCCTTCTCAGTTCTCGCAGTAAATGAAGAAGCTGATATGCCTTCTTCCTTGTGAATAAGCCCTAAATCTGTTGCAATACCGACCTATAAAATAAGAACATTTTCAGCAGCACCAGAACCATTTGTTCTCTGTGTTTTTTACCAGAATTATTGTCAAGTCATTCATATAGAGTCCACCTGCAATTATAAGGGTTTGTGGTTTTTGGTTTTTTTTTGTGTGTGGTTTTTGGTTTGTTTTTTTTTTTTTTTTTTTTTTGTGGGTCTTATTTCCTCAGCATAGATTTGAGGTTTAAGTTGAACTCCTCAGAAGGGGGCACCAGTCAATCATTTCCCCAGGAGGTTTTACTCCCTCTCTCATAGTCATCTTTGCAAGGCATGACTCAAGTCCAGACCGTATCTTCAAGACCAAATGCATTGTCTGTGGACTGCAGCAAATACCGGGGTGTCTCAGGGACCTCAAGTTCCTTCCTCTGGCACCTTTCAGAGTGATTTCTGTAGAGTGAAGTTACTGATATACTAAATGTGGTGTGTTCTCCAGCAGCTGATATCCCTGGGGATACTGACAATATGTTTACTTGCTGGGTAACATTTTCCTTCCTTCCTGAATGCAGTTTTGTGAAAGCTTTCGTAATGAAGTGGGAATCCCCCTCCTCTTCACAAATGTCTGCTGCTCTCTGGGGCTTACCCCAGCCAGGACAGGAGTGTTTTTGTAGGAGTTTCTTTGAAGAATAGCAATTTTTAAAATCTTGTTTAAAAATCGTCTTCTTTTTGTACTGCATAGCTCCTAAATAAGGGTCTCTGTGGCTGAAATGTGAGGATCCCTGTTCCGTTTCAACTAGGAACTGAAACTCAAACATGTCTCAAAGACATTTAGGTCTCTAATTCCTTTTGGTTCCTGTAGCAGCCAGGCATCTAAGTAACTGAACTACATATCCTAGGCTTTAAGAAAGAGCAGCTTCGAATATTTAACAGGAAAGCAAAGTAAATGCAGGCAGTGAATTTTTGTAGCACCATCTAAATGCTCCAGGTGCGTTTATGAATCCTACTCTGGGTCATATTTGTGTTCAGAAATATCTTTCTTTGGCTGATCCAGGTGAAGAAAATAGGGATAGGTCTACCAGGGATTAATCTCTCACATGCTGTTCTGCTTTTGATGGGGTCAATGTCTGGGGCACTTTATTTTAGCTGCTGTGGACCTATCTTCAGGAGATTTTACACAGCTGCAGCTGAAGCTGGGAACACTCAGGAAATCTGCAGGTGAAAACCCTAGTGATGCTACAGTCTGGCACGCGCCAAAAGAAGCTGGTCAAAACAAGAGTAAGAAAGACCTTAATGACATGTCCCCATCATTCAGGCCAGGAATGACAATCAACTCAGCTGAGCTCTAAAGACTGTTTGCTGCTTTAGCTAGAAGGCTATCCCTGTAGTGTTCCTCCTTGGAAACATTCCCTTTGCTTTGACTGAAAGCAATGCTACAACACTGTGTGGCCAACACACCCAGGGCAGATAAGAGCTGGTGTTACAGGACCCTTGGCTCACCCTGGGGGTCTGCAAGTGCCCCGTGAGTCAAGCCTGGGCCATTCTTCCCTTCCGCACGTGAGGGTCATCTCCAGGAAATCGAGTCACACATCGCTCATGGCGTGTTCCCCCATTTCCTCCTTCATGACAAGCAAGATTTGATTACAGCCAAATTGATTTCCTACCTCAGACTTATCCTGCAGCTTAACTATGTTCTTTCTGAAAGACAAATCAAAAGCATGCTATTTTGCCCTGTAATTGGCCTAAATACCTCACTTTAGATGCAAATTGTACTAAATGCTTTTCTTTAATTGCTCCTGTAATCATCTACCACTAGGTTGTCTGGGCCTCTGAGAGCCAGCATTTTTCAAAGGAAGGGCTCTGAGTAAACCACACCATTTTCTGTCACCTCATCAATGGATGAGATCTATGTTCTGCTGAGCAAATACTTTTGTCCATCTGATATTTACAATATCTGAAAAACATTTCCAGTCTGCTCTCCACGGTGGAAGCACAGAGAGGCCTCCGGGGCCGGGATTCAGCTGATTTCACTCAGTGTAGCTCGTGGTCTAATGAGGTGGTGAGGAATTCGCTGCTTTGTCTTTAGGCCACAGACATTTAGTGATTTTAAAGCCAGATAGGATTCATGGCATCATTTATTCTGCTCTAAATAGCTTATCTAGTGTCTTCCTACAAGGCATATTTTCTTGTTCTTATATCATTCTTGTAGCTCTTTTCCAAATTCTTTTTCAAGCAGTCGCTAGGACTAGACAGTGTGGTCTAGCAATGGTTTCATTAACGATTCAGCCAGAGGTAACATGACTTTCCTATTTCTACCTGTCATACCTCAATGGCCGATCTAAAGCTTGGATTGGTTGATTATTCTTGTTATTTAATGACTCTTGCAGTACTTTTCTTAAGGCCAAAGTCAAGTCATTCTTGGGTTTTGTATTTGTAAGCCTTTTTATTATATTCTTTTTAACTCTGCAGTTGTATGGAAAACCTGGAAACTGTAACTCAAATGCCCACTGAAGGCATCTCACAAAAGGGGAGGCAAATAGTCACGCTCCTGCAATGGTTTCATGATATGGAGGTCAATGCTACAGACTTTTGGAAGGCTGGGATTGACTCTGCAGAGGTCACGTGTCCTGTAAAGCAGGATGTTTCAGGTACTTCTGGAAGTACCAGAGAAGAGATATCTAAATGCTTTTCAATGTTTCCTCTCCAGACATTTCTCCACTGCCTATAGGGATTGCGCTTCACCTTGGACAACTATTTCTCGCACATGGCAAGGGGCACCCCCTCCCCTCTGCCTCATCCGTATGGGGTTGAGGATTCCAGTGGAATTGGTGGGAAAAAGCTCAACCCCAAGTTGCAATGTAGTCTCACTGGGGAAGCAGGCTGACACGAAATGACAGCTCTATTGTCCCATTCTGCAACGGGAATAGATTCATCTAGACAGTGTCATCCTATAGGAAGATTCATGACTTGTACTATGTGCTTTCTTAGCATCTTGAGAGGAAAAAGGCTACAGCTCTTCACAGCTGGGTGTTTGCTATGCAGAGACAGCAAACAGAAGAGATGTACCAGTCCACCAATCATTTTTATTCAAACAGCTGATATGAAACTCTGTAAATCTTTCAAAATACATTGAGAAGTCAGACTTCAGCGTTGGCCAGCTTACATGACAGAGAACACGAAAGCAGTGGAGGTGGATTAGGAAGATCAAGCAGAATGAATCTGATCCAGAAATGGATGAAAGAGAATGGAAATTCCCAAAGCTTTCAGAACAAGCACAACACTAAAACATGAGCCAGCTTCTTCCCAGCCTGGGACATTACTTATTTATAGACAGCATGAATGAAGTTGATTTATTGGAATCATTGACCTCGTTGTTTGTAAAATCAGCACTGGAGGATTTCCCCTGCATCTCAGTGAGTTATTGCTGTGCTAATCAATCCTTGAACAAATTCAGCTTTGCAGATAGCAGAGTCCAAGGAATCTTGGGATCTCTGTTTGCAAGAAAAGCTGTGCCCAGTTTCTCCAGTAATACAGTCCTGAGGGAGCTCTTGGGACCTCAGCGTTGTGCAAAGCTGTGCTAGGTGGAAAAGGCTGACATGATTATAGTGCTTGGGGAATTGCAGAACAATTAACATTGTGCCTAAGAGAGTGTTTTGTTTAGTTTTAATTCTGTCTTAAATGGAGGGCTGTGCACTGTAGCAGACTGGGAGGTGCTTCCTGAGTATTTCAGCTCACTGTGCACCACCAGCTGTCCCCGTGGAAGGCAGTTCTGCTCCTGAGTTCGAAACTAGTAATAACTGCCCAGGTAAATGCACTAAATTTGCAGGCAAATGGACTCTGATGTGTGCATTTCAATGATACTCTAATTGAGGGTCTTTTTACTCTTTACTGAAGGTAATAGCACCAAATCCAAGCAAATGCTAGACAGAGGAACAAATGTAGCATTAAGTAGTATAAAAAGATAGAACCTGAACATATTATTAAAAATATTACGATTGTTCCTAAACAATGAAGAATACTAGATATCTTCTTAACCTTGGTGGAGGTAAAGTGCCCTTCCTGAGACCATGTGATTGCTTGTGGCATTGAGATGAATGAAAAAAAAATAATTTGGCTGTGACTGCAATGTGAACCTATCCAAAAAATGAAAGGCAGAATGTAGATTATTATCTATATTTTTAGCTCTTCTAAATACTTTTAAAGCTTCTATCACTGTAGCACAGTATCTAGGAATATATGTTTATCTAGATCTGGCCTCAAGTCAATAGCAATGGTGGTAGTGTTCTGACATTATTAAAGTAACAGATAATTGGAGTAATCTTATTAGTATTTTAACCATCTGACCTGATCTACAAAAGACCAGATGCTATGGCATTCTCAGTTTATTTTAGCACAGATAAAGTCAGTCAAGACTCTTTAAATCAACTGATCACTGAAAACTAATTCTGTGAAGGTTGTATTTGGAGTCTCTTAACAGTGATGCTGAGATCATGGTAAGCAAAGCAAGGAGCGTGAATTTTACTCCAACGAGAAAAGGTGGGAATAAAGGGAGCCTCTGTCTCTTTGCCTAGCTCCTCTCTCCTGTCTGTGTAAGGCAACAAGTCATTCCTCTAACTGCAACTGAGTGCTGGGGAAAAGGCTATCTCCAAAGTTATGTCAAGCATTTGGTTATCAAGGGAACACGAGACTTGGTGAATAGCATCAGAAGAAATGGAAGATGAGTGGCAATATGAGACAAATTTCACTGAAATGTATCCAGGCAATACACAGGGTGTTTCACAGAGCGTGGGAGGACAAGGCTGGCTGTGTGGCTGGGGGGAATCAAGGCAGTTCTCCACTCTTGCACTGGTCAAGGATCAGAGGTAAGGGTGGGGTTTTTTTCTGCCTGGAAGGAAGAGGAAAGCAGTCTGGAGAGACAAAGCTGCCTAACAGCACTGGCTCTTTGTTGTAACAGTGTCTTCCCAAAAACTGTGGTGATCTGCCTTGGTCTGGGTTCAATGGCAGTGGGAGCAGATAATGCTGATGGAAGAGCACAAAATCTCTGCTCTGCAGTGGATGGGTTGTCCTCACTGTGGGTTGGATCTTCAGATGATGTAGTAGCTATATCACAGTGACTTATACTGGCAGAAGACCCTATGTTCTGAACTTGACAGAGGTCTCAGGTTGGTGAGAAAAAGACTTCAGCGAAAGTATTTTAATCTTCAGTGGCTACAATTTTAGTGGATTGAATTCTTCAATGACTTTGAGGCTGGCAAATCGGGGAGCTTTCGTTTCTTGGGTTCCTGAAGAGTTCCTGGCTAAGAGTGGCCAAGGGCAGATAGTCTGTGCTGGCCATGCTGGTTCTCAGTATTGCCCCACATTAATCAGTATTGGTAATTGTGTTAGAACAGGCAAGAGATGAGGAGCATGGAACTAAGATGGACCTGTCCTGAATGCTGGGTCAGGGTTGGGGAGAGATGCTACCCCATCAGAGTCATTAGTACAACAGCTTGCAGCGCACTACGGCACATCCTACTGCTGCTGGACGTGATTCAGGGGAAAAGTGGCTTCTCTGTTTACCAGCTTCTTCAACAAAAAGTACAGATGACAAAGCTAGAAAGGAAGAAAAAGTTATCTATAATATACACAGAAGGGTACAAGAGTGTGTCTTCCATAAGAACCTGATATTACTGGAAATATGATTGATGTGGAGGAATATAAACCAGGAATCAGTCACTAGCTTGGCTGCTGTTTGCGCAAATAGCCTGAGTCTCCTATTCCTTGCCTGGCAAGCTGACCAATTCTGCCCTGAGCTTGCTGTTGTACCTACTGCAAAGATGTGGCTAGTGACAGGCTGAGGTGTTTTGGGTGCTGCATTTTGGGCACAGACCTGTAGGGTATGTGTGTGTGTGTGTGTCCCCCAGGCGCTGCCACGTGCATTTGAGCACGACCCCTGCAGTTGGACCTGGTCTCTGGCTCAGAGAGCAGAGCGATGCCTCGGGCATCATTCCAGAGTTACAGTAGCGTAACTTAAAATAGCATTTGATCCTCTGAGCTGTGAACTGCTGGGGCAGGGGCACATTTGGCACAGTGAACCGAATCTAGCTGTCTCCAGTGTAATGCACTGCATGATGTGCTAAGGTAAGTGCAAGAGTTCAGGAGCATTAGATTTGCCCAAACTCCAACACTTCCACGGCTGACATTTTACATACCGTCAATCCTGTTTTGGACAGTGACATTTTGAGGGCCCTTCCAACACCAACCTCTCTGATGCTTTGTCTGCATCTTGTTTAAGTTTGACATTAATGCTGGCTTTTCCCCTGCGTGTTTTTGCATGAGGCATTGCTTGAAAAGGCTTTAAAACAAAGTACCTGTTCCTGAACCCAAGGATGACCATGACAGAAACTCTGCTTTGCGTTTCCCAGAAACAGAATCAGGCCCGTTGTACTTAGCACCAGGACCAAACTTCAGCTGCTATTTACCCTGCAGCTTGCAGATATTAGCCAAACATCTCTGCAGCAGCTCTAAACCTATATGCAGCTCTAAACCTATATGACTTAGGAAGCAGAAATGTTAAACACCGTAAACAAAAATCTTGGAAATATTTAAACCTTCTGATAAGAAAATCTGAAGTTAGGATTTATTTTTTTTTCTTTCCTTGGCTACCAGTATAGCTTTAAACACTGTTAATGTTTTCTCTACGTCCTGCTGAGAAGCCTTCCAACTTTCCTCTCCAGTGTGGCAGCTGCTGCAGACAATGAAGTGATTGTGATGTTGAAAAAGCAACAGCTGCCGATGGATGACATGCCTGGCCTTAACCCCCTGCGTGTTGGTGTGTGCACACGTGAGAGGGAGAGAAGGCGAGTGCAAACCTGAGTGTGGGATACCCTTATCCTTCATTCAAGTGTGATTGCATTCAGGCGGCAGAGGGTGAACCAGCCCCCATGATCTGAGAAGGGTGCTTCCTACCACCAGGGATGATTTGGTGGCCTTTTCAGCACAGACTGGCTCTCGCAGGAGAACGAGAGGCTGCACGTTGGCTGCAGCCCAGCCCTGGATGTACAGAAGAGGTGCTGAAGTGCCTGGTTGAGCTGAGGCCAGAGGATTTTTTCCTTTGGACAGAAAAAATAAATCCAAATTCCTGTATAGAGCCGGACAGGAATTTTCAGCTAGAAAATGTGATTTCTACAGAATCAGAAGTTTCCATGGGAAGCTGGCACTTTCAACAGAAGAGTTCAGGTGTTTCCACTGGGAGAAATGAAATGAGATTATGTCAAATAACTGACCCTGATCTGAACCGTTCCCTTTGTTGAAAAGATCTGAACCAGTTTCTGTAAAGCTGTTTCCCTGTCGTAAGGGTTACGCGTGCTGTGAGCGGTGACCCCTGCACCGGGAGGAGTAACTCTCGAGGGGAATCCAGCCACGCAGACCCAGGACACCAGGGAAGGACCGTGGGCATGGTGGCACCTGGTGGCTTCCTGGGCAATGGGCAATACAGCATGGATGGGGAGCGGGGCAAAACACAAGTACCTGGATCAGCCTGACAGCTGTTATGGAGTGCTTTTTACTACGGTGAAAATGGCATTTAATATAGAGTAAAAAAATTTGCTGGTTGTTGCAAATGCATTAAAACTAAGGCTGCCACAGATAGGTGTGACCACCACTTCCGTTTAAGAGTTTTGAAGTGAAATAGCTGAGTTTTTTTCCAGTGCATCCATTTATTTACTATTTTGTTACAGAATATACTTTAAACTTTCATCCTCACATACAATGAAAATTAATTTTGAAATGTGTAGCTTTTCCAAGAGACAGGAATTTATAATGGATTTCTGCTCTAATCAAAGCTCTTTAAACTTCTAACTCTTAAGTTACGATTAATTAATTTCCCTTTTCTGTTATTCATTCCATGCTTGAATACCAATTTTGTATCAAATCAAATGTTCTAATTCAGCTGAATTTCCAGGAGTGTCTTGCACTCTATAACTACATTTAGACTGTATTTACTCTTGAAAAGATTTATTAGGTTTCATTCACCTTTTCTTCTACCTTGTGAACATCAGAGGCAGCTCTGCTGAGCTCAGAGGAATTACTTTTTGTTGTGAGAAACATCAATCATAATGTCTTGTTGCTGGAAAAAAAGTGAACTAATTTTGAAACACACAGTTTATATTTTTTGTAAATTGCTGTTAAAATGTTTTGATCTTAAAAAGCAATGGTCACTAGTTGCAGAAGAGCAGAAATTATGATGAAATGATTATTTTTATAACATCCCTTTTCTCTTCCCTTAAGCAAGAAAGGAACATAGTCAGCAAAATACAGGATAGCAGCATATGCCTCAATTAAAAAATCAAAATATTAGGCCTATGAAATTTGGCATCTCTGGAAATTATTCTTTCATCTGGCAGAAATATTATTTATTTTCCACCTAGCTTTATTTAAGGTTGCATTTGCTTCATGATTGACTGAAATACGCGGCTCTTAAAAGAGGTTCATTCTGAGAGACCGTTTTAAACATCATGCCTGGTAATATTTTCTATTTCACACTGCTCTCCAGAAAGCCAAGTAGTTCATTCCCTCTTGTTTTCTGGAGCTTTAATCTGTATTAGAAAATGCTGACACACTTCTTCAGCTACATGAAAGTGCCACTAATGGGGATCACATTTGACTTCAGAGGAAAGGGACTTCGAAGAAAAACCACAGAACGTTGCAAATAAAGGAGAAAAGAATCAAGGTACAAAATCCACAGCTAATGATTACCAAATATGATATGAATAGTTCCTTTGATTTGAGTTACTGGTTAGCACAGTGAACGGATTTTAAGCACCGTATTTTACACAATCAGATACATGAAAAGCCTTGTTTTTAAGGAAGACATTGTTCTCTGTTTCTATTTTTATGACAGCAACACCTTGGATTATGACTCCATTGTATCAGGCCAGTGCAAACAGGCAGGCAGAGGCCAGCCCGGCAAACACGCCAACAATGAAGGTGGAGAAAGAAAATTTCCTGTTTCGCAGCAAGGGAAATAAGGTGGACAGAGGGGACGCAGCTCTTCGGAGCCACATTGGGCAGCCGATGACAGCTGGGGTATGAAACCCTGAGCCTTCGTCTGTGGCTTTGTCTCAAAAGAGTGAAGTCTTTGGGTTTGACCATTGTTGCAGGCAGCACATCCCCCTGGGTGATGCTCAGAGCCTGGCCATCGCCTCCTGCTCATCCCTGCGGGACAGTCCTGGGTCCTTTGCTTGTGCGGGTGCATGGAGCAGCAGAGAACAGGACAAGTTGCCCATGAGCACTTTTGGAAAGCAAGAACACCTGCAATATTTTATTTGACCTGATTTCCCTGACAACAAGATTAGAGTGGCTAAACATCGCTGCCGCTGGAAATTGATTTCGAACATCAGCGGGGCAAGCACTCATCTCGGCCGCAACTGCCTGGCAGGGATTGCTTCTCTTTAGTGGCTGGGGTGTTGCTGAGTTTTTAGGCATGCTGTAATTTTGCACTGATTTTTAATGAAACAGTGCCACTGCTTGTATAAAGAGGCACCTTGGGGTCTTGCGTTGACTTTGTCCAGAGCTGAACTCATCAGGTAACGTTTTTTTCCTGGTTCCTGCCCTCTCAGAGTAACATGTCTGACAGATGCCCAGAAATTCATTCAGAAAGTACATCCACAAAGAAATCAGGCTGCCAGATTAAGTAAAACAGACATTAACTCAGACACCTCTAAGCTCAGCTGAAGTGGACTCTTCTACATGCAGAAAAGCCAATTCATGGAAAAAAACCTGATTTTTTTCTTGTGCATTTTTGACAATTTAAAAGGGTTTTGAGCATCTTGGTGCAACCTCATAGGGACAAATTTAGAAAACATTGAGAAACCCTCAACTCTCTGCTTTGTTGCCACAAAAATGGAGTGAACAAAATAGTGTGCAGTGTTTCAAACCAAATCCAGCAAAGAACCAGTGGCTGTTTGAAGGGCAGCAGCAAACCGGGTGGGCTTGTGGCTGAGCACGTGCAAATCCATAAGGTCATTTCCCTAC
>NW_009649929.1:1175021-1204830 GCF_000708025.1 Charadrius vociferus
CCCTACAGCAGTGGATGAGCACTGTATCACCTGACCCTAAAAATGCTCGTGATAAAAGCAGGTAAAAAAAAAAAGGCAGGTAAAAGCAGGCTATGAGATTCTTGGGTGAGTTTAGCCATTTTGTACTGTAACTCTCGCTCCTGCTGGTGGGTATGAACAAGCTCTGGGGCCGAGCGCTGGTTTAGGAGGGCTGCAAGGGATGGAGCTCAAGGCTGCATGTGCTATAGTGGTGCCAGGGCTCTCCTGTACCAACCCCAGCCTTGATTTCTGAGGTCTTTGCTGCCGCCACGGATTGGCATTATTAAGGATATCTCTTTGGCTGCTTTCAAACCCATCCATATAAGGAAAGCTGCCACCAAGCTGCTTCGGGAGAGAAATGCAAGGGGGGGGTTGATGTTGGTTTTAAACCCTCTCTGAGGCTGCCCACATGCGGTGGAGGGAGCACCCTGTACATCTGGGATGTGTAAATCTGTCTGCCCAGCTGCCTGCTAATGCTCTGATCAAATGGGGCGCTCCACTCTGCAATTAGTGACCACACCATGGGCTCAATTATGGCTTGTGGCAAAACAAAGTGGAAGGAAAGGGGAAGCAAGCATGGCCTACAGAGCTTTGTCCAAAAACCCACAGACACTGCTAAAAGAAAAAAAAAAAGCATATTTTTTGTTTTAATTGCTGATATTTTTAGTACTTTGAGCAAAGCACCTTTTCTCTTTGCCTTCTGGCTATGTTTTTCTGTTCTCGTTTCAGCCTGAAGTTTGTCACAGGGAGGCAGGGTAAAAGATTTTCACTCTACAAAATGCTGAAGGTAGAATAAACATAGCTGCTTTCACCTAGCGCACTTTCTCTGTCTTTCTGTCTTGTTCTTCTGATCTCAGGGTTATCCAGGGCTCCTGCAATCATAGCAGAAGCAGGACAAAACCAGTGCATAAAACGATGTCTACATTTTGGCTGTTGATTTTACGCAACCAGGCAGGGAGCAGATGCAAGGAAAGGGTTGTGCAATCTTGACGGCATGGGAGCAGGGGGCAGGAGGGCGAGGATGGTGCCGCTTGGTGTATCTATTCCAGGCTCATCCTCGCAGCCCCTCCGCTCCCCATGCCGCTGCCCTTCCGCCCGCTCTCACAGCAGCCCTGCCATCAGCCAGAGCCCCCCACGCATCAGGTAAAGGAGCTCTGCCTGTACCTGAACTGACCCAGCGCTGCCGGACAACAAACACTTCACGTAGCCCTTTCAGGAGGCCACCATGCAGTGTAGACCGGAGAGGACCCTCGCCCAGCGTATCTTGCCAGCAGTAAGCTCTGGGTGCTCACGCAGCATTCGCTTTCGTGTGATGTGCTCCTTTGCCAAGTGACATTTTCCACAGATGCTGGCTGAGATCAGTCTGCACCTGCACATGTGTGTGTAGCCGAGGCTGCGATTAGCCAGTTTGTTTGAGCAACCGTGGTTTCAGCCCTAAGCTCTTCCCTCCCCCCATATGCTTAGAGCTCCCATTTCTAACAATTTGATCTCCTGCATATACCGAAACTATTCTGCAGTACATGCACTGCTATTACGGCCCTCTTCTACTGTACAAACCAAACTTGCTGTTCACCTCTTTCCCCTCGGGCATTCAGCCACTTTGTTTGTTGTTTGTTTTTGAAGCGTTTATTATCATCGCCAAAAAGCTGTACTACCTGGGAGATATACCTACATTATTAAATAACACTGAGAATACTCATGAAGAGCAGGGCTTTCTCTGGCTTGACACACATACTTTTATACCAGAGTGACAGGGTTGAATTTCATTTTGCTATATTTCTCGGAGTGGTGCTAGAGCAAACGGGCAGCTCTTTCAGTGGATATAAATATATCCTGAAAAAATTGAAACGCTTCCTGGTCTTCCTGGAGAATGACTACTTGGAGACAGAAGTCTGGGAGTGACTTCCTGGGTTGTTTCATCCTTGAAGTCAACTTAGATTGGAGATAGAGGTGGCCATGTAAGGTAGTTGATTAAGTGACTGTAGAAATACGTAAGGATTAGCGATCCTTTGTAAATCAGAACCAGGATTTGGAGAAGGATGGAAAAGAGAGAGCACAGGTAGGATTCGCAGCTTTCTAGCATTGCAGAATTTCTTCCTGCCAGTTGGCATAACTGCACGTGGCATTGCTATAAAACCAGCATGGGGAGCACCAATTGCAAACCACGGTGGAAATCCCCCTGCCCGAATCTAATGGAGGCAGCAACTATGTGGCAGAGGTATGCCACAGAGCGGCCTGGCATGGGAGCAGGATGGATGGACCCGTCTTGCTAGCTGAGATGCACAGTGCTATCTTTGGCAATTTAACTGCATGGTCAGTGATGAGTCTGGTCTAATGCAAACTGGCACGCTTCCCTGCTGAGGCTCATATGGTAAATACTACCACTTGGCATATATCTTTGAATCATTTCCCTCTTAACTTGCCATACTTCTGTCTTTGCTAGCTGTTTTTAATCCTGTTTCTAGTCCACATGTGGTGAGATGTCTGCAAGGCGGGGCTGCCTGTACCACTGGGAAGGATGGAACACCACCCCACCCTCGATATTGAAATGTTAGAACACCTCCTGCCATTCCAAAGAGTTATGCAGCAGTTCAGCCTGGGGAACTGGCGCCTGGTGCTACTAGGTGTGTCTGGACAGGCTGGTAAGTTGTTCTGGTCCTGGTTGCTACACACTCTATTTTTACCTAACTCCCACTGTGGTGTCTTTCCCCTTGCTTAGTGTAAAAAGGTAACATGCCTCTAGTCTGGTCATTAGAAGATCATCCACCTCCACAGGTCAATGTAGAGTCAAAAGCATCATTTAATACTTGAACTTTGCTGCTGGCCCCTGCCTGCGGCTGGTGCTTGCAGGGAATCCAAAGCAGCTGCAGCCGAGGGCCAGAGGCCAATTGTTTCTCTGAGTCGGTGGCATTATTTCTTCCAGGAATTTTGCTGCATCGTGACTTAAAGGTCATCTTTCTCTTGGCCAGGAAAAGAGGCTGACCCCAATCCCACCACTACTCTGGGGTCCTCTCTCAAAGGGACTGGTCTCATGATATGGGTACAGAGGAGGAGGGACAGACACTTCCACTAGGTTTATTCCCAGTTCAAAACATTACCAGCAAAGGCCTGATAAATCCCTTCTGAGGACGTTTCTCCTCAAACGCTGATATCTCATTTCCCCCCATCAAATTCCCCATGGAGTCGTCATCGGCATTAATCTTGCTCTGGTGGTTCACGCCGCCCTGGCCCGCACCCCTCCCCGCTGGGGAGAGACTTCCTGCGTCTGAGTCAGTCCGGCAGCGGGACCGGAGGGAGCAGATGGAAACAGAAATGGGCTCCGCTCACGCATCGCATCCTCCCCGCACGCACCGACACGGAGTGAAGCTCTGCCCCACTCCGCCACGCCGTGCTTACCTACATGCTGCGCGCTCACGCCGCAGCAGCCCAGACTTTTTCAACCACCGCTGCTCAGCGCTGGCTCGCAGCGCCGAGGCTTGCGTTTAGGGAACGGTGGGCTAACTTCCAGCACGGGGATCTGTAGATTTGTATTACAGTGCTTAGGAAATACCCATAAAATATCAGGTCATTAGACACACTCGGTAATGGAGGTACATCAACAATGAGTCAGATTTGCTGTTTGTCATTGCAGCTCGCGGCTGAGGCGCTCTGCCCGGCTTCCTCGGCTGCGTTGTGTACAAGGGGGAGAGGAGAACAGGGAGGTGGTTAATGTGCTTATGGCTCAGTCTAATGTGGCCCACTTCAAGCAATGCATCTTCTGAAGTCCCTCTGACCAACAAGATGCCCTGAGCGCCAAGAATAACTTGGCAAATGAATGCTGAAAAAAAACCCTTTCACTGTGTCTTATGCTGGCCTTTTATAACATGTTCTTTTAAAAGAATGGCCATTTCCAAAGAAATTTCCTTTTAAATGAAAGTCTATAAAAGGGAACGTTGTATTTGAAAGGTGAAACTGATTACTTTTCTCTAAAGATAGACAAAGGTGGAATTTTAGGTGTTACTTTGGAAAATATTGAATCAAATGAAATTATAGGGTGAAAAAAAAGAAAGCCTGCTTTTAAGCAGTTCTATTGAGAGTTGCAGCCAGTGCAGTTTCTTTTATCCACGCCTCAGAAGGAAGGAAGAACAGCCTTTGGTCCTGGATGGAAGATGTACGATGGTTTCCTCCTCCTGTGACACAGACTGCAGGTGCAGTCCAAATCCAGTTCGTCTGCAAACTGCTTCTATGGGCATAAATTTCAAAACTGTTCATAGGAAAGTTATTTGCGCATGGGGACTTGCAAACAGCTGACACTTGTGCTGACGGGAGAGTTAAAAGACAGCAAAACATATCTGACAGGCACGTCCTTCCTTGCACAAGGCTCTGACGAGATAGCTTTTATCCAACTGGATATGGTTCTTGTGTCTCTGGATTCACGTGGTTACGTTACAGTCTTTGCAGTTGCGTGACCGGCTGGGTTGCACTGTCTGTAGAAATATCTTTTGTCCCTTTAAATGTCACTAACTGTCAAATCATGGGAAAGCTTAGAAGCAATTGTTGACATTAATGCAAACAGAGCTAAAAAAATTTCTGGTAAGGTTCCACTGATAAACACTTTGGCCCTAATCTTGCGGTTGGATGTGTGTGGGCAGATGTGTGTGTTCCTGCAGAGCCTCTCTGACTGCCGGGAGAGGACACTTCTGTTTTTAAGTCAGCTCTTTGCCTTGAGATTTTTGCTGGACAGGATCTTAGTGAGGGGTTTTGAAAGGCAGCTGAATGACTGAAGAGCGAAAAGTCACCAGTTCTCACTGGGAACTATACTTCATAAGTGGCTTGTGCTCTTTCGAAACTCTAACCTCGTTTTATTTATTATTCAAGAAGTATTGCCTAAATATTTCTAGTTTTCCATTTTTCCCCTAAACATTCACACTCTTCCATCCCACTAAATCCTACCTTGCTACCAATCATGGGGGCCTGAATTTTGCTCTCAGCTATTCGTGTAAACCCCTTATCTTCAACCAACTAGGCACCAACCAGATAAAGGAATGGCCTTGCATGGAAACACACAGATATCCATGGGGTTTGCATAGGTGTGTTGCTTATGCAGTGAATCTTGGAGGATGAAAAATCGAATAAATTATCTAAAAATAAAATTATGCCTAACTGAATCTTGAATTTCACTCAGATATTTTTAATGGCCAACCCGGCATTAAAATAATAGTTGAACACTTAGTTTCAGATATTAGGACCTGTGGTGTGTGTGTGCACCCAAGTTTTTTTCTTGGCAGTAATGAGAACTGAGTGAACACGGTTTCTCTAAGGTTTGTGACAGTGAATTTTAAGTGAGAACACATCACTTCTGTCTTTCTTAAAGACACTATTGCTAGAAAATGCCCTAGAAGTTTGTCCTGCCAAAGAGGCTGTTTGTCCTTCTGTCAGTGATACATGTAGGAGCGGTGCTCTCAAGAGACGTCTGTTCCGAAAAGATCTCTTCCCTTTCAGGCTTTCCAAGGTCATGTTTCAACACAAGACTTGAAAATCTTAAATGTCAGCAAACAGTGGGACAATCTGTTAAGCACACTCTGAGTCTAAGTAAATTGTCTTTTTTCCATCACTGTGTAAGCTTAAAAATGCAGAGAAATTCCATCCGTTTTGCTACCAAATTTAGTGTTATCCATCTCGCTCTTCTCCTGTTGGAGTGACTTTTGCATATGTGCCCAGAGCACCCAGCCTATCACTCTGGTTATGTTTTCTGTTCTTTGGTGTTTCAGCATTTCTGAAGTCTCTCTTGGGTTGAATCCCAATGAGTCAATGGAAAAGTCCTGTTGGCTGCATTGGAAGCAGGAACTGGCTTTTAAGACTCCCTTCCTATTCCGAACTTGACACTGACTGTAATTCATAACGTATGTAACTAGAAGGGTAATAACAGCCCAGTAACGAGGGTTAACTGTCACCCTTAAAAGTGAAATCAGTATGTAAAGTAGGGTATGTGTGTCTATCCCCTCCGTACTCCGTTATGCTCTGGGTTTGGAGATCCTTCTTCAGGATAGGATCCTTCTTCAGGGGTTGGACTAGATGATCTCCAGAGGTCCCTTCCAACCCTGACCATTCAGTGATTCTGTGATAGTAATGATACTTTGCCCAGAAGGTTTAAGAGCCATAACTTTAAATATGAAAAGAAATCATGAGCCTTGTCAGATGGTTTAAATTGGTGTTCGAGGTCAGCCAAACCAGAAGAAAATGCTCGCTGGAGTTCAGTCCCATGAATAAATTAGGGCAGCTTTACATTCATTAGTGTAAAGCCTGATATGGGCTGATGCCCCTTCTACGGCTATATAGAAATCACCTCTCAAGCAGCACATGGCTAGTGTGATCCAACACCAAATGACAGCCGAAGTTAGGGCACTGCTTTGAACTCTCAAATCACCGGGGCAGAGTTTGCCCTTGCTCTGAAAATGAGCTCACGGGCTGCACATAATAATGAATAAAGATGATTACAGCTGATCTTGCTGGCTGGGATACTCTACTGGCTTCAGCTCAGGCACAAGAGACATTGCTCATCTCTATATATACAGCTGAAGAAAGTAGGGGAAAGGAAAAAAAAAAGTGCTTCAGGACAAAGCTTTCAGAAGTATTAAGTGCTGGAGAAAGTGAAGACTCATTTTCACTTCAGAAAAGAAGCGAATCCGGACTGTATGCTGTACACAGATGTGTGCATAATGCCTCTGGAACGTAACGGGGACTCCATCTGCTGCGAGCAGCAAGGCTGAACTTTGCATGATGTGAAAACAGCCAATGCCTCCACTGTATACAACATACTTAGGAAAATGGCTCTGTTGTACCCAGCTTTCCATACTTAATAAAAATGGCTGCATTGTCCTTTCCAGGCACAGCCTGAATGCAAATTCATAAATATGGTTAATATGGCTGTCTTGCTTCCACAAGTTTTTTCTTACAGTCCCTACTTACTAAAATGTTAAGTCCTTCATTGAAATTCCACCTCCAGTGGAACAGCCCTCCATCAGCTGTCCCCGGAAAAAGAGAGCGAGCGATGACAGCAAAAGCATTGTGATGAGCTTTTCTATGCTTTCCTGGCATTCTTTGGAAAATTTTCCATTATTTTGGCTAAGAGGTCAGTGCTGCTCTGGAAACTCAGTTGCGCTTTTGATTCTCTATTATCAAGCAAAACATAACATCATTTAAAACAACTACCAAAATCAGAAACTAGCCCTTGGATATCTTGGGAAGGGTCTGTTTTAATAATATTTTTTTTTTCAATGGTTCTGTGACTCAAGCAGCAATGAGTTACCGTACCCATCTGGCCATATATATTTAGATATAAATTGTTTTTCACAGAGGAGAACATTTGCACATGATTTTACAAGAAGGAGTGGAAGCTGTCGTAGTTTACTTGTCCTCCTCTCTCTCTTCTCCTCGTCTCTTTAGATTTAATTATTATCTTTTGTCCTTGTTCCTTTGACTAATAACCTTTAAATGAAAGCAACTGCCTCCGGTGCTGCACTGAGAAAGCTCTCAGCTTGCACAACATGGTTCTCTAAAGAGAACGATGTGAGAGGCTGGAAGAGAACTTCAGGCATGTCCGTGAGAAAGGATAGGGTAGAAACAGGGTCCGGTAGGGTAGAAACAGGGTCCCAGGAAGCTTCCTGACCACATCTTTACCTGCCAATTTAGGGCAAGCCATCAGAAACAGGAAAAGGGCAGACGGCAGGAAAAAGGCAGATGGCAGATACGTCCCAGATGTGTTGACAGGTAATTCAGGGTCTTTTTAATAGGCTCTCACACACTCACATACACATATAGAAAGACTTTCAGACAGACTTTGCAGACTTAAAGCACTCTCTTCTCGTGCTCACCAGTGTCGTTAACAACACTTTCCTGTGCTTGCTGCCGTTACTGGCCTTAGTCACCAAGGTTGTTGCCATAAGGTGGCTTTGACCCCTTCTCTGGCCATGAGCCTCCCTCACAGACTGAAGAGATCCACCTCCCACAGGTTTGGCTTCAGTAGAATTGCTCCTGGTTTCCCCAGTTTGAGGCAGGGAGTGATATTTTCTAGTTCTGAAACTGATTGGGAGGAGGAGGAGGAGGAGGAGGAGGAAGAGGAGAAGGAGAGAGGAAGAAAACACAAAAGCAGAGGAGGAGGAGGTAGGCAACACATCAGACAATGTGGACCGTTTCCTAGCATCATTTAACGGCTGCTTTGAATGGCTGAGAAATGACACCAGAAGTTTTACAAAGGCAGAATATGTGTTTCAATGTATAATTATACAGTTGCAATGTAGTGATATGGATAATTATCACCATTTTAAAACATCCTTTAATCCTCTCTTTTTGTCTCTCTTTTTCTTTTTTATTATTATTATTATGACAGCTATTTCATGGATCATAAAGTACTATCCACTACAGGATTTGGAAATTACTTGTTTCATTTTGTTATGTTTTTTTTTATTATTTATTTTTTTCATTCCGCATCAATCTCTACAGGTTGTCGCTGTATATTTGTTGAGAACAACTCCCTGGCAAATAATACAGCTGAAGACCAAAATAGCTCTACGTTGCATCCTGATGCATGAACTGACCACAAAAGCAATGGCAGTCCCAGGACAGGCAAAGGCTCACCCATGTGAGTAAGGCTGTCCGGATCTTGCCCAGCGCACATTTCTTACAATGAGTGGCAATCTCTCATCTGATCCACGTGGACATTTTGTGAAGCAAAGTCCTAAATTTCAAGCCTTGTAACTTGCACATATGTTCCTGCCACCCACTAGGGACAAGTAAGATTCCAGTTAGAACAGGCACTCTTGATTTTGCTTGCCTTGTACTGGGAGATATATGAGCGTGCTTGTTTATGTGAGACTGGGGAGAACAAAGGCTAATTAAATCCCACCCTTCCAATAGGATATATATTTTTTCAACCCTGAAGCAAATTTTCTATGTCTGTGTGTTTTGGCTTTTAAACTTAATAGCCTGCAGGCATCGGCCACGTCAGCAAAGAAATGGAAAGCTCATTATTACACTATTAGAAAGTTTAAAACTTAAAACCAGAGGCTATAACAGCGAGTGGGATATCAAAGACATGCCCTTCTACTTGAGCCTTTCACTGAATTCAGGCTGGGGGCATGCTGTGAAAGTTGTTTTACTGTGCCTGTGTACTCGCCAACCATCACAGTGTGTTGAGGGTATAATGTCTTTTTTTTGGATATTATTGTAGATTCCCATTCGACCAGATAAATGGAACAAAAATAGATAGTATGACTTTTGGAGGTAAAGATGTGCTGTTGGGTCATGTGAATGAGCATTCAGTCCCTGCCTGGGCTTGTTCTGAACAGTGTGTCTGCAATGATTGTGCCATGTGAATTTCACGGGGCAGTTTATTCAGTTTGACAACTGGCCCACAGATTACAGCATGTGCTTTACTAAAAAACCTGTGTTCTAAATTTTGGGCTGTTGGAGGTCATTTAGGCTATTCTGCATGTATGGACTCCTGAAAAAAAGTGTCTCTTCTTCTGCCCTGAGGTTCCTATTCTCTGCTCCTCACTGGTCCCTCTGGACTGCTACCTTGCTGCTCTGTATTATTTTTTTCCACCCAATCCCCAGCCCTGATGTTTGCAATACTGGAAGCTCTTTCCTACAGACCTTATTTTCTAAACCTCCTATTATTTTTGTGACCTTCTGGGACACTTCCTGTTTCAAGAGCATTCTTTGGAAAGCTGATTCAACATAGAGAGAAATAATTCCAGCCTCATCTTCCAGGACATGTGTTTCCATCCTTTTTAATCCCACAGTGTCCTTTCCCACACTCACGCGGGTGCTGTGTGCAGCCCCGGTTGGCACCCACGTGAGCACGCCACTTTCTCAGAGGTTCACAGGTTGCAGAGTCAGATGAGGAGTGCCATTTCTGGACGAGTGAGGATGCTGCCACCAAAAGCAAAATGCCTCTGTCTGCCATCCAACTGTTTCTACATAAGCAACAATTCTAAGGCTTTATCGGCATGTCTATCCTCTGAAGGGAGTCTCCTGTATCCTGCACTGTTGGTTTCCTAAGAGGAAAAAAAAATCTGCTTGGAGCAGAACCTTTGGGGGATTCAGAGTTCCCTCAAGGAATGCGGCCCTGAGCCAAAAGCGTCAGGTGCAGCTGATCCCAGTAAAGCTCGGGGCTTACGAGGGGCTGAGTCGGTCGAGGAGGGTGGAAGGATTTCTGGAGAGAAGCCAAGCCGAGGCAGGCTGGAGGCTTACAGCTCTGTCCTATCTGCACTGTTTTCTTTGATGCATAACAGTCGCTGAGGTGTGCAGAGGGTGGTTGGGGGCTTTGGTGGTTTCTTAAACACAAACCGCAGGTAGAAAAGCTGAATTGCAGCAGGGAAACTGCTGGGCCTGGATATATGGGAACCTCCAACATTTTATATGATTTCTGTTAGCTGCAGACAAGTGTACTGATGATATCCTTTAGAAGGCAAACCCTAGAAAGCATGGCTGGCTGGTGTGGGTCACAAAACCCTGCCAATGGTCTTTGCTAGTCACAAGAGATAAACGTGGTCGGTGCTTAGCACACTTCTAGTGCAAACATCAGCGACAGTCGATGCACCTTTGACTGTGAGACATGGCAGTGCTATTTAAAAAAGTGTTGGTCCTACTAAGAAAGGCTGCACATCAAGGTCCTGTTTTCCAGCATTTATTTCTAACCCTGAGGATGTTTTTTAGGCATTGCCATGTGCCCTCCCAAAGTTTCCAGCTCAGGTCTGGTGGGGCCAGAGATGCCAGCTGGTGTCTGAGCCTATGCAGAAGGTACAATGCTGGATTGTCACAAATGAAACTTGCTGGTACCAAACAGCATGGGGACTTCGCATCATTTGTCAAACACCAGGAATTAATTTGCTTTTCACTTCCACCCCACCACTGAAAGAAACTTATATCTAAGCCTTCAGTCCGTGGTAGTCTTGATGGGCAAACCCTGTATAATTCCTCTGAAACCAAAGGGGGAGGATGATCATTTCCACTCCCTGTAGGCTGACAAACAAAAAGGTTTGGATCGCTTTAATGGGCCCTGATGAGGCATGAGAACAGCATCATTTCATCTGTGCCTGAGTGCTTCAGCACAGACACAATATTGAATTGATGGCAAAAGTGTGTGGCAGCAATTATTGCCATGAGAGTTGCTCTGGAAGGAAACACAAAAATTTCATTTAACTCCCTCACTCACCACTGTAAGTTAATTTGGACATGCTATATTCCCAGCACAGTTATAAATTTAAAAATAAGCACAGCCAGGGCTGTAGCTGAAGAGGGCCTGGATGGTGTAAGACATCAAAATGTGCTCCAGAATAAACTGGAGTGTAGTTTACAAAATGCTGCCTTTTGAATCTTATGCCTACAATCTATTTCTTTCTGGAACAAAATATGGTGCTTCCAGCCTACAATATGAAGTGAGTCATAATATTGCCATTCTGCTCCCAGCACAATTGGAGCATACCTATGGTATGAAGTGGGAGAAATATTTGGCCAAGAAGAAAGCTCCAGAATTTTTTTATGTACTGTCAAGACATGCTTAATAAATGGAGAGTATTATTTTCGTATTGCGTAATTCAGACTTTCCTCATTCTGGGGTTGTTTCAGCAAAACACGCAAGCATGTGCTTATCTTGAATCAGTGTTTAAGCCCAGATGTCTGTTAACGTACTTATGGGAAGGGCTTTCCTAAGGGTTGGGCTTCCTGACATGCATGGAGGCAAACATTTGCTGACACCTGCACAGGGGCTGAATGAAGTCTTGCAGGTAGATATGGACAGTGGGTGTTAGTGGCAGAAAGCACCTGAGTTTGCAGTGGTCTGTGGTCTGTTATCCTGTATTTCTGCAGTTTTCCTCTGGACAGATTTCAGTGGTCTCCGACAGCACTCGTGTGGGCATGGACTCAGCCAGGCTGTGAGAAACAGCCTGAAGAGGAGCAAACAGAAAGCCTGGCTGCCCAGCTGGGAAGGTGTCAGGCAGAGAATGAAATCCTCATCCCAGCCATGACAACAGGCACGGTGCCTTCATCAGACCAGATTTCAATCCATGTGTATGAACAGGCACCGAAAGAAAGAGAGAAGCAATCACCATGTATATGGCTGGCTGAGAAGTGTTTTGGCAGAGGAAACAGGGCTTAAATCTTGAAGTCTTCCAGGTAAAAAATAAAGGCAGGAGCAACTGGTGTGCGCAGGGGATGGCAGGCGGAGCAGCTTGTGGGTAAAGCTTTGGTCCATGACATACAAGATTTGGCCCTGCAGCTGTGCGACCCTCCCAATGCCGGCGTTTCCCTCCAAATGAAATATAAGTATTGACACAAACCTGCTTTTATATAAAATCCGTGAGCTCTCATGTATTACTGTGCTTGTACTAGAGACTGTTTACGGGTTGAACTTAATGTTTATTTAATATACCCTACTCCTTGATATTAAATACTGTTACTATTAACTGCTGTGATGCCTGCTGCCCACAGGGCTTTAATGATCGAGATCATGTAAAATAACAGTGATTCATTTTATTTTTAAGCATTCTATAGTGTGCAATGAATTGTTTAACATTAGGCAATGTATGCATTATTATGCTGTGCTCATATACGAAGTGTGTTTTTTGACCAAACAGCCCAGAAATGTCTCTTGCTCTTGGTAATGAGAGCTCACAGAATCGGAGAGCTGATGAACATTTGAACCCTCCAGAGTGTGAAATAATAATGGCCAGCTGGTGCCATGTCAGTTGGGAAAGCAGTGAGCCAATGGCAAAGACTTAAATCTTGTTCATACAAGATTTGTTCATACACCACTGAGGACCACTAAGAAACTGGTTTGGATTGGTTTTAAGAGGATTTCAGAACAAAGAGGTTTCTCAAAATCTCTGCCCTTTCTGAACAGCAACATTCCTCTGTACATGCAGGATCTTCGGGCTTTGAGTTTGGGAGAGGATTCTGGAAAACAGATGCATCTAGCACTGCTGAGACCCTCTGAAGAAATTTAGATGAGAAAACCATCAGGAAATGTATGCCTATATATGTCTTCAAACTCCTTTCCTTCCGTTAAAATGCTAAATTGTTACTGCTACATTCATAAGGCAGCTTGGGGTGTCTGACCAGAGTCCCTGTTGTTTAACAAAGAGATT
Organism: Charadrius vociferus; assembly: GCF_000708025.1. Classification (NCBI taxonomy): domain Eukaryota; kingdom Metazoa; phylum Chordata; class Aves; order Charadriiformes; family Charadriidae; genus Charadrius; species Charadrius vociferus. Next base: position 1,188,167 of record NW_009649929.1, read on the forward strand.
GATAAGTCAGACACTTTGCAGGATAGACCTGTCAATGGCTTGGTATCCAAAAAGCCTGTGCTAAAGTAATCTGGGGGCTGGTTATAGAAAAAATATATGTCTTCTTGTAATCACAAGAAAACACTGGGGACAAGTTAATTTGATCCTATGTATCGTTTCATCATCATAAGCTTACTATTCACTTTGTAATTCTTTAACAAGGTGAAACAATACTTTCGAGAAGAGTCGCAGGGCTGTATTGTTTTGAACAGTCTTTCAGCCTGTGTTGCCACGTATGCCTATGTTCACCCACTTTGAAAAAGCTCTTTCCTTATCATAGAATCATAAAATGGTTTAGGTTGGAAGGGACCTTCAAGATCATCAAGTTCCTACCCCCCTGCCATGGGCAGGGACACCTCCCACTAGACCAGGTTGCTTAAAGTCCCATCCAGCCTGGCCTTAAACACCTCCAGGGATGGGGCTTCCACAACTTCTCTGGGCAACTAGTTCCAGTGTCTCACCACCCTCAGAGTGAAAATTTTCTTCCTAATATCTATTCTAAATCTACCCTCTTCCAGTTTAAAGCCATTCCCCCTCGTCCTATCACTACATGCCTTTGTAAAAAGTCTCTCCCCAGCTTTCTTGTAGGCCCCCTTCAGATACTGGAAAGCTGCTATAAGATCTCCAGGCAGCCTTCTCTTCTCCAGGATGAGCAACCCCAACTCTCTCAGCCTGTCTTCACAAGAGAGGTCCTCCATCCCTCATTTTTGTGACCCTCCTCTGGACCTGCTCTAACAGGTCCATGTCTTTCCTATGTCGGGGTCTCCAGAGCTGGACGCAGTTCTCTAGGTGGGGTCTCACGAGAGCGGAGTAGAGGGGCAGAATCCCCTCCTTTGACCTTCTGTCCAAAATTCTGATGTAGCCCAGGATATGGTTGGCTTTCTGGGCTGCAAGCACACATTGCCAGCTCATGTTGAACCTCTCATCATTCAGCACCCCCAGGTCCTTCTCCTCAGGGCTGCTCTTGATCCATTCTCCCCCGAGCCTGTATTTGTGCTTGGAATTGCCCTGACCCTTACCCAAGGGTATGTGGATGATGGCAAACTGCAGAGTTTTTTCTAGCAAATTTGCTTTCCTTCATAAACATTTTTCTCTGGATTTTTTCCCACCCTTATTCCTTCAGACATATTGATCTCCACAGGATTACTTCTTCCTAGTTTAAGATCTGTTTTCTTTTAAGCCAGCTACATGTCTGGGAAATATACACTCTGGTGTTCCAAGAGGGCAGAGGGAGGTATTTCTAGAAATAGCAAGATGACAAATAAATAGAGAAAAATTCTGGTCTTGGCTACCTTACTATAAACTCAGCCCATAGATCTCTTTTTCTTTTTTTTTTTTTTTTCCCCAGAACTGAGGTTTCCCATCTGTCAATGGTCGGATATAAATCCCAGCAGACGTTGAAGAGACATCTGGAGTGTATCCATTGCACTCCCAGTGTCAGTAATCATCACCCAGTTACCACACATTTTTGCTGAGCTAAGGGAATTTGGGGTCGTCCCTCCAAATGGGTGATTGCAAAAATTGCGGTATGTCTAACATCCTCTTCTACAGCTACTACAAGTCTCTGATACCAAGACTCCTGTTTAGCACTTGTGTTTCCATCGCCAAAACTTTAATGAGCATACGAATGAGCCATTTTATAAACTAATGGGGTGGATTGCTGCTGTCTTGCAGAGAAGACCGTGATGTCGGTGACAACACCATGGGCAATGGAGGGACTGGGAAGCTTCAGCAGCTCAGGAAGCTGAACAAGGGGATTCAAACCTCTTGGGAATCAAAATGAGGGGAGGGGATTTTCCAAGGAACACAAAATGCTTATTTTCAAATTGAATTTGAAAGGGGTCCCCAGGTTTACAAGGTGGCTTCAAAAACTCCAACTTAAGTTTTCATAAGTGTGTGAGAGAGAGATTTTCCATCCTCTCACATCTGGCCACAGCCCAAGGTGCCCAGACAAGACAGAAGAGTCTTCCAGCCAGCTACATTTTTTCTACCCCAGGAACAACTTAATTGTACAGCACAAATGCCAAGGTCCAGGTTCCTTCTGGCCTTTGCACATTTTCTCAAGTTGGTGTTTATCTTGTGTGATCTGCCCTGACTGTTCCTATTAATGTTTTCTCTTATTGTTGCTGGTGAACTCTGGCCTTTACCAGGATTACAGTGGAGTTACCTCTGAGGAGGTATATGGGAGATTTTCCAATACTGGATTGCCCCTGCTCCATGCTGAGATGGCATCTGTATTCCCCAGCTGATCAATCGCTTTTTCTTCTGTATATATTATTTAAAAACACGGAGGGAAACAAAGCTCATTTACTTGCCCTCATAATCAACAGGGGTTGCATCTGTGAAATGGCGAGTGGCATTAGGACTGTTGTCTTTGCTTAGCAACAGGCATCTGTGCAAATGATTTGGAGTAAAATTCCCTGAAGCGCAAACTATAGGCACTTCTCTAACTGCTTATATAAATTAATATAGCAAAAAAATTTTGGGGAAAAAAATTTGGGAAATGAAATCCCCAGACGCAGGGCTTCTTTGTAATCTAATAAATGTTTTTTTGACAAAAATAAATTGCGCAATTATTAATATGTGAACATTTCCTTGCATCTCCCACAAATATATAAGGGGAAAATTGATACTTCCTTCTAGAGAAATTATCTGGTTTATGTCATAAGTATCTTCAGTCTGATTTCCTGGGAGCTTAGCAGTTTGCACCGAAATGCATTATCTGCTTCTTTCACTTACTTTATTCATCTACTTGTTGGCCTTTTATTCTATGCCACACATTCCTTCACTTCAAGGGTTTCCTGACTTAGATTTCCTTGGCCTCAGCTCTGTGAGTCTTCCAAAACCAGATGAACCCATCAGTCTGTGTGAGCATAGCTAACCTTGAAAAGGCTTGCCGAAAAATCTATTATTTCCTCCGTTTTCAATATCAAAATGTATTTACCATGATTTCCTGATACCAAGGATCATCGGACTAAAAGCTATGTATTATGGCAATAGGCATAAATATTTACAACTAATAGAGACTATGTTTAATCTTAGGTATCCACACCCACCACGCTCACTGGGAAATGAAACCAGGTTACGCTTCCAGATCTTCTAAGGAAGAAAATCCATTAGGCACTGTTGGTAGTGCCTTCTCATTACCTCTGATGACTCTGTTTTTATTCTTGCCTGACAGCTCACAGTAAGAGCACATTTTGCCCATATAGGAAATCTGAAATTCAGTGGTCCTCAAACACCCCAAATGAACTTCCTTAGGTCAGATGTAATTCATACTAAGACAGGATTTTGAACCCTCTGTTGAGAAGCTCCTGGGAAGGACAGACCTTTTTAGCTCCTGGCTGACGGAATGCACCCTTTCTATCAAATAGCAGTGGCTTGTTTAGTTAGTGTGACAGATAATTGAAATGCAGCTATATAGGGGGGGTTCTGAAAGTGACCCGACAGTAAATGACCTCAGAAGATGGAATACAGGTTGAATTTAAAGCTCAAACTGATTGCACACAACCTAATTTCCATAACCACAATGGTGTCCTTTGTAACTTAATATGGCACGAGCTCCCAAACAGGTTCTTTACTGTATATTTCCTCCATAATCTACAAGCAGCATCACTAGAATGTGGCCACAGACATCTCCCTCCACATCCACTAGGCATCACAGCTGAAGTTCTTGACCTAGTGTTATTAACTTCAGGAACCCCTCACTGGAGCAAGGCTGTGTCTGGCTGAGGGAAGATGTACTTTGAAAATTTTTGAGAGTGCTTGGGCTAACTTCCTTCTTCTGGAAATCAAACCTATGTTGTCTTATTAATTAGAAATGTGGATTTATTAGACAGTAATGTAATGACAAAAGTCATCAAAGGAGAAGAGGAGAAAAAACCTCTCTGCAGGTAGCCTGTACCAGCGAGATTAAAGACAAAATGAATGACACAGTTCAGACTTTTCTCACTTGCCTGGTTCTGCCAGTAGGTTTGCCAAGGCTTGCAAGGATTGCCAACCTCTCCCTGCAACCGTTGTAGCTCTTCGTACTGACAGAGCCGAAAACCACACCTGAGCTCATGCTATTTGAGGCATTTTCCTTGGAAAATTTTGTCTTTGTTGCGCACACATTTATTTTAGAGGAAGTGGGAGTAAGCCTGCCCTTGGATAATGATGGTTACAATACAGTAACTGTAAAATGGATAATAGCAGTAACCAACTAGAACTGGCCAGGGCTATGATAATTCAGCTTTGTGACAACTTCTGAGGTTTTACAATTTGTTTTCATTTTACGATGGAATGAAAACAAAACCTTCAGATATTATGTTTTCAATTTAGGTCTTTCTTGCTGCACTGTCAGAAATAACCAGAGGGCCCTGGACCTCAAAAATTTGTCCTTCCAAGTATTTAAAAAATGCTTCAACTTTCATGAATCAGCATTTTCTCCTGGTGGGATAGTTCATCAAAAATGCTCTGGCCAGAACTTTTGCTAACCCCAAAAGTTCAAAATCATGAGTCATATCCCCCAAAACATAGTTTTTACAAATTACTTGTTTTATGAGTTATGAATTGTTTCTGGACTGTCCTCTCTTAAACATACCTTTCCTCTCCATCCTCTAAGGACGTACATTTCTTCCCACACTCCTCCGGTTCTTCTCTCCTATTTTCTTGGGCTTTTTTTTTGTGTTTGTCATGCAGCTCCTTGGCTCTTTTGACCTTCCCTAGCTTACGCACAAGAAGCAAAGCTGAGATAATGTTTTTATGGTATGCTGTGGCAGGGGTTTGCCAGGAAAGAGGTGGTTGCTGGATGGTGTCTGCAATGGATAGTGGTCACTGTGGGGTGATCCCACTATTGTCCTGCCAAGCCCTGTCTGGCTGCTCATTGGTTTTCACTCATCTCGGATGGCATTTTCTGTCGGGAGGAGCTGACATCTGTCAGAAGGCAGGAACATCTGCTCTCATGCCCTGGCCGGCTGCAGCCCTTGCCAGCTCGGCAGTGCTTGAGGAAATCAGAAGAGACACACGGTAATAATTATCACTCAGTGCTTGTGAGGCAGCCGCTATGTGTGCAATGTCTGTGGTTTGGTTTTGGACCCAGCTGGATCAGAGATGGCTCTGCAGGACCCATATCTAGTTCTGGCCAGCTCCATGTCCCATGCTGTACCCAGGCACGCTTTGGAAAGACAAACAGTCTTTTTCTCTAACATTTCAGGTGGGAAGACCCTATTCTTTGAGAAAAAAGCAACGTGGAAAACAAATACCGAGCAAAGGATATGTGGCTATTCATTCTGAAAGACAGAGGGAACTGCAGAAAGGGGATCAAGACTTGGAAGGACCTAATGTGGTGGAAAGTACAAGGTGCTCTCTATTCAGGTGGTCTTTTTATGAATAGTCTCATGCACCTCACCATGATGTACTGTAAATGCACTCAGCCAGGGACAAGGTTCCCCTGTGTCCTCAGGAGTTTCCAGCCTACGGGGCATAGTCTCAAAATACCGTTTTCCTCGCAAAATTGTTGCAAGACAATTTTCAGTTGCTCACATTCATGCATTTAAATAGAGGGAAGGGGGAGAGAAACCCAGTTGGGAGCACCACACGGAGACAATACAAGTTATTCTTCTTCACCATTTTCTTAACAAACATTAACTCGGCTTGGGGACCTCATTCTGCATTCACACTCCCCATTGCTTCTTCCTTCCTTGGAAGCATCAGGAGGGACTTATGGTATTGCTACAAGCAGCTCTTTACAGGAAAAGAAATAAATTGGGCAATACGATTCAAATAATGGAAGAATGAATTATTTCACCATTTTAGCAGTTTCCCAGGAGGGAGAGTAGAGGGACAAAATGCACTTAACACTCTGAAATATTAAAATAACAAGAACCACAGCAACCTCACCCCTCTGGACTTGAACCAAACTGAATGGTTTAGGTAAATTCCCAGCAGATCTCCAAGTGGCACACTCCATCAGAGAATATTGCTATGCATGGCAAGGGAAATTCTCCTTATTAATGATATAATGAACTGGCTCAGCTAATTTGGAGTTCTTCTGTAAGACCCGGTTTCTGGCAGATTATCTGAATATTTTTTGGAATATGAACTCTGCTTTTAATGTTGAGTTTGATCCTGTTTTCACGGACCATTTTCCTGCAAAATTACTTTCTTAAAGCTGTATTTCACATATATTTTTTGATGAGAGAAGTTACTCCCTTGTATTCCTAGAATAGGCTTAAAATATTCCAAGCAGTAACTAGAAGGCAATGAGGTGAAGGGAATTGTACTTGATTTTTGAGATTTACTGGTTATATATACAGAACAAAGCAAAGCAGCAATGTGAAGGTAAAGGGTCTTTCTGAGAGATTAAATAAGACCATATAAATGCCCTCCTAAATTTTGTTCATACTTTTGCTGAAAATTTTAATGGCAAATTTTCAGAGAGCAAAAATGGGATTAAACTAGACAGAAACTACAAGCAATTTTATAGCATCCTTTGTATTCTGATACAGCTGAAATGGTCTATGTGTAGTTCTAACTAATCAAAAATAAAGATGCAATTACAAAATACCTCTAGAGAATATTTTGTAGTCTATACGTAGATAGACCCTGAGCCCTCAGTGTAGACCCTGAGCCCTCAGTGAAGTTAGTGTGCCCAATTGGAGCCATTTGGGAAGCGGGATCATACAACCCAAGCTGTCAATAACAGCATTGTCATCCAAGCTTGAAAGGACATCACAGGTCCTGGGCGTTACTACCATAAGCCATTGCTTGATATATATATAGGCATAAAACAGATGGTCTCAGGAGGCATTTTCAGTGTGAGTTTGTTCCACAGCTGAGATTCCCTGGTGGAAATGCCTCACCTTTTAAATGAAAAATCAGGTCTCTGCACTTCTGCTGCTCATGCACAGGGTCTCAAGCAACTGGGCCCCCAAAATTAGAAAAAGACATTGTCTCTACACCTGGTTATTGGAGAAAAACACTCCAAGGTAAGCTAACCAGTTCTGAAATGGAGCTGGGGAGGTTGCTCTGAAACCGAGAGCATCCGAGACAGGGAGGGTCTGGCCTTTGAGGACAGAGCTGCTCACAGCAGCTGGACGGCTGCTCGCTCTGGAACTGGGGCATGAGACAGTTTGTGAACTTAAAACACATTTTCCGAGCTTATGGGATTTTCCTTATGGTCTGTTCTCAGCAAAGCAACATTATTATTGTAAATAGATGCTCTTTTTGTCCCATCTCCCAGGGGATAAAATTTAATGTTATGTTTGAACATGTATGTTTTCCCACTCATTGCTGAAGCTGTTCTTTCCCTGAAAGTCTGCAGAAAGCCGAGCATTAGCAGATACTGTTAATATCATTACTTTAAAGTTATAGCTCGATGTCTGTGCCAGAGAGTCTTTAATAAGAGACGTGGCCTCCGTCCCCTCAGAATTGCAGGGGTTGGAAAGTAGTTTTAGTGAGTCATCTCAGGCATCCTCCTGCACTGTGGCAGGACCTTTCTGTCCAGCCCCTCTGCAGAGTCCTCTTTAACTCTTTCAGATGCCTAAGTGCTGGCTCCTGTGCTCACCACCGGGACTGCTATTTCCATGATACACTTGCATACTGTCCTGAACTAGGAATTAGGATCCTGGTACAGCGCTGCACTGCTCTTCCCCTCCTGCTCCCAAGCCATAACCCTCCTGAGTGTGCCTCCTGTGCCACTCTGCTTGGGAATATTTTTACAGCTGTCCACCGCCCTCCTTGGTTTTTTTTTTTTAAAGTTTTTTTCCCAGTGCTTCGCTGACAGTAAATGTTTTTTCCAGCCTTCTCTTCCCCTGAGGCTGGTTGGTGCATTTCATATTTATGGATTCATTGCTGTGTCAGTCCCCGAGGCAGAAAGGCAACCCTGGGGCAACCCCGCTGCTGGATTTGCTGGTGCATTGGACCCACGCTAAGACTGGGCAACTGGGCTAGCTGAAATACCAAGCTCTCATTGTCTTTCATGCCTTCAACTTCGCTGGGATCCCAAATACACCACTTTGGCTATGGGGACTAGCTGGGGACAGCACTCCCCAGCAAGTGCCACAGAGTGCAGAGGACACTGTGTCCCCAAGGGTCCTTCCGAACCATCTTTCGTACTCTTATATGGTTTTCCATGTCTGCAGTGATATCTGTTTAAGAAGAGGGCTTTGGTCTTGGTCGTAAATCTATGAATATGTATCCTACAGAACAAACACTAAGGAAAAGCCATCACTGCATAATGAGATCTGCATCCATTTCAGCCAAAGGTGGTAGTGACCACATGGCTGGATTGTGTCATTGGGTCCCTCTTCATGCTATGCTCACCTGGCTGTATCCTCACCGCTGAGACATGATGGATGGTGCTTGGAATTGCAGTAAGGTATAACGATTCATTCTCAGATCTGGGAGAACTTTCCTATCCACCTGGATACACGGGAAAATCATTGGCTGATGAATGGCATTTGAGCATTTTAGCACATGTAGAAGTTGCATGTAAGGTCTAGTTCCTGCATTCAGTCACGGCTGCTGGCAGCATGGCTTATCTTGGGTGAGAGATTTCTGAGTTTGAATGTGAATAATACTTGGCAGTTAATAGGGTAAATTCATGTTTTTCGGGTTTTTTTTAGCTTTTAATTATTAGACATTATTTTAAAACCCATTTCCCCTGATCTTATTTGGGAAAAATGACAGATGAATACCAGTTCATAAATCCAGTCTAGAATTCATTCATTCAGTGTCTCTTGGGATAAAACTTGGGGTGACAATTCATAAAGCTTTCATTCTTCAGTAACTTACTCCCTGACTTAATTGGAAGACCCATAGCTTGGGATACAAGAACAATATATCTGACAGGAGACTGGTGAGTGATTACTGTTAAAAGCAGAGTAGAAGTATAGTAATTTGGATTTTTTCATTGCAAAGATAAATAATAATTTGACAGGAGATGTCATTACTGTTTAATGACTTTGTCTGAACAGAACAATTGAAGGAAATATGTTTGCTCTTCCCCATTGCTTGCCATTTCCATGATGTCATTAGTTCTGGCCAAAACAACTGGAAAGTTAGGACGCAGGAAAGGGCAAAATATACACAGCGATGCAGGGTAGCAACAATGTGTATCACTAGTACAGACATCAAGGTATCAAGTTTTACGAAGAGAACAGAAAATGAGAAGGACGTTTTAGTGGAGGCCTTTTGCATTGAGTTAATCAGTTAACTAAGCCATTGTAACAGTGCCTTAGTGAAAACACTGCCGCATCCTGCAGAAATGAAGAAGTTTGTACATGTCTAGGAATTTTGGTTGCTTAGACTTCTTTGCTAAGTTTTTGGTTTTTTCTTTGCTACCTGTGGACCATGTGTTGTTGAAAAACATCTACCTGGCTGTCAGCACGTACCTGGTCTAGCACCACCTGTATGTGGTTTTGCCCCCTGGTGTGGATGTCTGGCCACAGGTACTGAGTCCATTATTGATTTGAAGACAGTGGATGTGATTGTTAGTTCAAGCTGTAGAGATTGTCCTTCAAAGGCCAGAGGCCACAGTTTCAGTTTTGGTTTTGTCAGCTGATGTCACCTCCTGCAATATTACACTGATCAGAAGGGGAGGGAAAGACTAAGAGTGACTGTCTCGGAGTTGTGGAGAAGAAAAGGCTCATTTTCTCATCGCTTCCCCTGTTAACCCTTTTGGTGCTCCAGACAAATCCCACCATGTCTCTTCTCAGCAGTCCATTGCTGCATAAGCAAAATTTGAAAATCTCTTTGCCCATCCATGTAGCAGAAGAATCATTCCAAAAAGTCCCTTTCTGCAGCACCTTCGAAGTACAAAAGTACTGGATTGGGCCAAACACACAGCCCAGGGTGTCAAGTCTTCATCTCTGTTGTAGCAGTGAGCAGATTTAAGATAATTTGCCACTCATCAGACCAAATTTAGGCCTTAATTCTGGCCTCTAACAGAAGGTGGTGTCAGCCCACATTTTAGTATCTCTTGCAGAAGTCTTTTTCATTAGGTGGTGATAGCACTCAATCTCCCTGATATCTGGTCCAATCTTTTTGTAAACCTTGTTAAAATTTTGTCCTCAGTAACTTCTGTACAAGGATAAGTTCCTTGGGTTAATCACATACCATGCAAAGAAATATTTCTATTTAAGCCATTTGACTTTCTCATCTTTCCAACTCATTCCCTTAGGACTGTGGTTGACCTTAAAAAAAACCCCATCATTCTACAGCAGAACCACCAATACACATTCAAATGGTCTAACTCCTTGCTTAGTATTCTTTGTGTTTCCTATTGCTCTCTAAACACCTCACAGCTAATATAAAATAGTAGACAGAGGGGCTTAGGTGGAATTTAGGGTGGATAAGTCTGGATAAAGTAACATGGCTGCTTTCTCTGCTCCTCTAATTCCTGGCACTATCCTTCCTGATGCGCGTTGTAGTTTGCTTATCCTCTACATCTAGTTTTTAGTCTGTAAATGTTATTCACGGTGCAGTGTTGTCCCCTGCTGTGCTTGATGCACAAGGACATCCATGGCCTGCTGATACTGGATGAAGAAATAAGTTCTCTGCGTCGGGCTGCAGCAGCTTGTGGGCTGTGGGTTGAGTCCTGGGTGATCAGCAAGACGCTGGTGGGTATGGGAGGGATTGGTGCAGAGCTCTTTTGTGTCTCTTTGTAGCATAAAGCTTTTGTCGGTGTAAAATCAAACCAGGAATGGCAACAGTACAAAGAGAAGCTGTATAACAGAGCCAGAGCTAAAGGGAGGAAGCAGCTCAGGTGCTGCAGACTCGTCCCCAGCCACAGCTGCATTTCAGTAGTGCCAGGGGACAACCGGGACCTTGTCCCAACAGCGCTCAGAGTACTGCTGCAGAAACGATCTACCCTGAGTAAATAGGATCACAAAGTGTGCACACACCTCTGTATCCATGGTCTTCAAGTGGATTGTGCACCCGCAGGACAATACAGGGATGTGTGTGAGGAAGAGAGATACGAGCGATAGCTATCTCAAGTCTTCACATACCATAAAACACCTTCAAAAGGAAAAGGTCTTAAGATGCTTGGGGGTGTATGTGGTGCCTGTTTCATTTGAATGTGGAATAACCATGGCGATTAGGGAAAAAGCACCTTTTCAGTATAAAGACTGTCTAGGCTTCCTGGATGTGAAAAAGCCTGAGGATCACTAGATCTCCTCTGGCTTATGTGACACAGGACACAGATTTAAACCTTTTGTGAGGAACCTAAGAATTAGTGGTTCTGGAGAATTTATCTTCAAAAAAGCCGGCCATGAAAACCTTTGAATTGCACTGGTGGGTTTCTGTTGTGTCATACCTTGAATGTTTTATTGAGATCCCTGGTTTATTCTGGATAAGACCAGTAAGATTGGCAGAGAAGTCGTTTTAGCTCCTGAGAGGCAAAATGAACAGATCTGTTCTGTGGCTGCTAGTCTAAAGAGCCAGATCTTAAAAGAGTCAATGCTTTCTTGTCTCAAGGATAAAGTTCAAATCTGTACAATTAAAATTGGATGAACATTAAAAGGAAAAAAAAAAGCACTGCAAACATCCATGCAAATAAACATCACAGTTCTCTTTCAGTGCTATTTATAGTTCTTTCAGTTTAATGACCCCAAACATTGCATGAAGGGTTTCTCTAATGTGCTACCAAGACTGTTTATAGGAGACAACTGTCTCAAGAATGTGGTAGTGTGAAGACTCCCACGGCAGCACCCATGCAGAAATTGCAAATCTCTTTGGGCAGTCTCTTCCTGTCTAATAAAGTTTCAACAGGGGAAAAAGTGATAGTATGGGTTGTAAGTCATTGCTTATACACCATGGCAAGCAGAGATGGGTCAAAAACAGTGTGCATTAGCTATCAATTAAAAATAACTAGCACGTCAAAAGTGTGGACAGATGTGCTCTTGTGCCTATAGCCGGAGAAATTTGGGACGTTATGGCTCCCATCTGGTTTCTGCCATCTCTTGGCTAGTGTTTCCTCCCCTATGGGGAGAGGCTGCAAGGCAGAGTTGCTCAGTGCATGGCCTATAGATGGTGTAAGGGTGGTCCCAATCTCCCTTGGGTGCTCCTGCCTGCCCCAGGACTGAGAGTGGCCAGTCATGGGCATCCCCATGATCAGTGACAGCCCACTTCCAGTCACTCTGTTTTGTGGGAGGACACGAGGAACAAGGGATTCGAGTCAGTGCTGTGGCATATGGGCAGGATATAATAGATTTATGGATTTGCACACGTACAACCTGACTGCTCTGGGCAAGAGCAACAGGACTGCTCCTATGCTAACAAAAATGCCAGTGCAGAAGACTCTCCCTTCCCCCATGGCTTGCCTGGCCACCAACGTTGGAATCACTGCTCTGTGAGACTGGTGAGTGTTCCAGCCCACTTCAGTGTAAAGTCAGACAGGTTAGACTGAATCATCATCAAAGAACAAAAAATGTGTCTCCAAACAGTAATTAATGGCTGTCTTCTTCTATATTGCTTTTAATTTACAGAGCTTCAGTCATGGCTGAACTATTCTGTATGCTATTCATTAGCTGATCACATGCCACTGCTAATTTTTTTCAAATGGATTCACTATTTATAAATGTTCACCAGTTTGTGCCGACACATGAGGGGAGGGAGGGACATATTTACTACGTCTGCTTTATGTCTTTAGGGCAGATGCTTTGCAGTCCTCCTTTGGAGTGATTGACCTCTCTCTTTTACCAAAGATGCAACTTTGGCTCCTAAAGGTATTTGTATGACATTCATCTATGTTCTATGCCTGAACTAGACAGTTTAAGACTCACCACCCTCTTCTCCTTAGACCTCAACCATCTAATGAGCCCATTCACCTTTGTCTGCACAGTAGGCCAAGTTAGTTGCATGGCATTGGTACGGCTCCTCAATCATTGATTTTTTTTTTACATTTTAATGTAAAAAATGCAATTTTAGAATAGAATAGAATAGAATAGAATAGAACAGAATAGAATAGTTCCAGTTGGAAGGGACCTATAGTGATCATCTAGTCCAACTGCCTGACCACTTCAGTCAGGGCTGACAGAAAGTTAAAGCATGTTATTAAGGGCATTGTACAAATACCTCTTAAACACTGACAAGCTTGGGGCATCAACCTCTAGGAAGCCTGAATATAAATTTTAGGGTGAATAAATTTCATGCTAAAAATGTCTGTTTTTTCAGAGCTCATGAATACCAAATGGCTGCCTAAGTAACAAATAACACACACCTCCCTCCTGTGTTTCACAGGGCAAGATAGTTAATTTTGGTACTATTAAACCAACTCTGCTAGTAGTCGAACTTAATTTTTTTGTTGGCACAACCTCAGCCCTAATTAAACATTTCTAACCTCACATAGCTAGACACAATACAAGTCAGCCTGGCTGAGAGACCTTTGCTCATGGAAAATCAGCATTTGATGTTCAAAAGATGGAATGGAACCAGCATGTTAAAGCATCTACTCACTATCCAAACAGTCCTTATTGTTACAGTTATTGCCAGTAATATCCTGTTTGTCACTGGGATAGCACTTTGGTTTGCCTGCCCTAGAAATAGCCATTTACCTCGTGGCTAAACCCTTTCAGTGTGGGGGTTGGAAACTCACCCAAGGTAAGGAAACCTACTCAGGGCTCTGGCCTCCAGCAAAACCTCTTCAAAATGCCTTGAGAAATAACTAGACTCATAAACTTCCACACATCCAACAAAAGAAACCATTTTTATACCCAAGTAACAAATTTGTCTTCCCCATCTGTCTGGCATTGCCTCTAACCCTACTTTACATCCATCAAATCTCAACCCTGACAACAGGCCCAGAACAAATTCATTTTTGTGGACTGTGGGCAAAAATCTGTGGCAGAATATTACTAGTGGGGAGCTAATAACTGGTTTGGACTTTTGTACAGTGCAGCTGCAATACATGGTGAAACACCAACAGCCTTTGGTCCTAGGCATTGCCGTATCTGAGTTGTAAATGTTGTGTGAGCTATCTGCAGGAACTCATTCCTTCCCAGGGCAAAATCCTTTGATTTTCTTAGAGGCAGGTTGGGCCCAAATTTTATAAAGTGGTTTCAAGCCTTTTCATGTGAAAGGCACTGAATAAGTACTGTACAGACTTAATACCGTTGGAGCTCAGCTCTCTGAAATGCTGGTTGCTTCCTCTGGGCCACCCTTGTCAGTACGTTCACCTGCTTCACCTGCGCCTTTGAAACCTGCCCCAGGTGTGCAGCTACAAAGATGCAATGCAGCAGGGCAAATAAAAGTAGCTGGTGCTGTGGGGCTGTGAATGGTTAATGCCTTGGCTGTGGCAGTGGTGCATCTGGAGCTTTTCCCAATGCTGGGCTGGATAGCATCACTTTCTCCCCCGAGTCACTGGAGTTGTGGTGGTGAGAAACTGCTTTGAGATCAACACTGGAATTCTCGATTTTTAATGCTTTGCCTCCCTCTTCTTTTTCCATTAGAAAGAAGGAAATTGGTAAATGCCCTGGGACTCAAAACCAGGTTGTGACCTGGTGAGGCTAGAGGAAGCGCTTACTAACACACCACTGCTGGTAATAATGCCTGGGTGAAAAACCTTCAATGGAAAGTGCAGCTTTGCAAAAAATCTGCAGTAATTGATTGCTTTTGAGCATTTCCAGCACGGGAGAGCTGAATAAAACAGTTTCAGCTTGTTTGGGAAAGTTGAAATGGTTGGTTTTGGCAAGGGCAGGGTCAGACAAACCAATTCCCTGGGGTAAATTCAAATGTGATTTTTCCAGAGCCTCAACCATCCTGCAGGATCTGCCTGGATGCGAGGCCTCCCTGTGTGCTGTTGTGCCCATGGTACTGCTGTGCCACCGCTCCTTTTGGCCACGGGCTGCCACACAGATAGATGTGGAAGGGGCTGTTGCCACAGAATATCCTAAAAGCTGTGAGCCCAGGGCTAAGGTTGCCCCAGGTGAGCTCTTTTCTCTTTCAATACTCATAGTATTTTAAATAGGTTATGTTATACTTTATGCTATGTAATATTTTTATTTTATATGAGTGGGATTTTTTTCTGGCACTCTGCTCCAGAAGTCATTTCCACTGCTCAATTCTGTGTGCAGTTTTGTAGTGAGAGTGGTTTAATAAATGATGGGGTTTCTCAAAAACCTGAAATTCCATTTTTGATCAATGCTAGTTTTGACCACTGCCGCTGGACAGGGTTTGTCTCAGAATAGCATGTTGATATACAGAGCTATTTTTTCCCGTTATCTTTCTGAACTTTCTCATTGAAAACATTCGTAGTTTATATTTATGTGCTATAATAGTTAAGGAGGCAAATAAGAATAGCTGGAGATATTTTAGAGGTCTAAATCTTCAAACCCTGAAAATGTAGCTTGATTTAAAAGTGCATACATACTGCTTTTAGCTGGCACCCTGAGGAAATAAGGATTGCGCAGTTACACTCTTCGTCTTCCCATCCTTCTCTCAGCCCTCCTCTCCTTCAGTGACTTTTGAGCCCCCTGGAAATTTCTATCGCTTCTGACAGAGAAGAAACGAAGTCAAAACAAGTCCCTCTGAGTCACCTGGGTAGGGAAGAGGAACTCCGCGTGGTGCCCCCACGGAGCGGCAGCCTGACTGCCATCGGTGCCTGTGGGTGTGCACAGCCCCCGTGCACAGACATGTGCTCCCACGCTCACACCAAAAGCACCGCAGCCCACAGGCCCATGCGTACGTGGTCTGATACCAGCTATCGTATGGGTTTGTGCATACACAGAGGTATTGGCAGGGCATGGGAGAGACTGAAGGGCAGTTGGTGCTGGGACCAGCATATTGCCGGGAGGGAGGCTGTAAGGGAGAAGCAGATCTCAGCTTATCATGGGAAAGTGGGTGCTGTTGCAATATAAGACGTAAATTCACGCAGCGAGGCTTCCTTAGGGTTTTGGCTCATGGAAGTACGTATTTACACCATGAAATATTCTTTCTTGTATCTTGTCTGGGTAATGTGTTTCTTTCTAAAATGGTTGTTTAACTGATCTGGTGGGAAGGGTAGAGGAAAGAGAGTGTTGCTCGCATTAGAAGTGACACTGCCCACTCTTGTGGAGGAAAAGGTCTTCACATTTCCATGGATCAGATTCTGCAATTACACAGCTTTCTTGTTTGGCCAGTTCATCTGCTAAATCTGACACGAAGCCAGAATGAAAACAGAGATTTTCCCATTACAGAATACCAAATCTATGATAAGCCACGCCATGAAAATTCAGTTTTTAAGGAGGCAGGGAGAGAATGAAGGAAACTCCAACTGCTGCTGCAAGATAAGCAATGAGTTTTGCAGTGCTTCTAGAATCTGTTTTTCATGGATCTCATAAACAAAAACAACCGTAAGCCAAAGGAGCAGTGAGAAGAAAAACAGCAGAATTTGGGATAGGAAAATTTAAGCAGAAGTTTGAGCAACAGTTTTAGCCTATCATACCATTATTATGATAACTTTGGACACAGCTGGATAAAGAAGCAATTGCTACAGAAAGAGGCCTGTGAATATTGTACTTAATCTGTGGGTCTGTTTTGCACAGTGATGCAGTGAACATCATAAATGATCTTCATTATATTCTTATTTTTTTCTTATACCACAAATTCCCTCACTATAAATTACTCAAACTAATCACTACTTCTGCTTTCCCTCCCCTCAAGTT
>NW_009649929.1:1204859-1206139 GCF_000708025.1 Charadrius vociferus
TCCCTACCATCAAGTTATAGTATTAAATTCTATTTACAGATGGAGTATAGATGGAATATAGACGGAACACTGAAAAAGATTATGCTGGTTTTCTCAAGGATTACTCCTTAAATAGGATATAAACACTGTAATTTATGCATCATTTTCTATGAGGCACAAGATCACCGATGACATATATTTTTATGTGTGTGTTTATATACATAGTCTTCATCATAACTGCAGCCTGCAAAGTTCAGAACTTCAGAATTTCAAAAACAAACAAAGTGCTCAATATAACCTGACAGAGGCTGAATTGTATTTGTTGTCCCCAAAATCCAGCGGACTTAATTGCGTCCCTAACACTGCTTATTTGCCAAAATGAAAATAAAAATTAGAAGCAAACAAATAAGTTCTCTGAATAAATCCTGCATTGCCCCAATTGTATGAGCTGCCATCTAAGCTGCCTGGCTACCGTCCAGGCCTGAATCACATTCCCGGACAAGAAGTAACCCATGTATCCCCTTTGAACCGTCCTCTCCTCTCCATGATCTTCCTCTACCTCCCACCTGGCCCTCCTTCAGCTCTCAATTAAATACCTTCTAAATCACTTTCTTACCTGCATAGTGGTCAAACACAGTGGGCACGTACTCCTCTGGGAAGGCATCATTGGCATAACTCATCAGCAAACAGGTTTTCCCAACTGCACCATCCCCAACCACCACGCATTTTAACATCTTCTTCGTGTTATTGCTGCTCCCGTCAGTGCAGTTGTCATCTTCTTCCTTGCAGTTCATTCTTGCTGCTGCTGCCGCTGCTCTTGCTGCTCCCAGGACTTCCAAGTGCACATGAAGGAAAAATGAAGTGCGATTGTATTGACTTTTCCTGAGTTTGGAGGTGGGGGGGGGCAGCAAATCTCTAACTCAGGAAATCATACTAATGTTTCCAGGCTGTCACAGCCGTTTCTAACAATTACCAGATCAGTCAAGAGAATCATCGAGGTGAATAAATTAAATATACAGAGAGAAATATCATAAAAAAGCAATCTGTCCTTTCTCGTACGTCTGAGTCAGGAAATCCTCATCCTGCCCCGGAGTTCTCAGTTAGTTATTGCGACTTAAAAAATATCAGCAGCCTGCGGCTTTGATTCGCGTCTCCCTTCCTCCAGCTTGGCTGCAGGAATCAGCGATTCCTGTTAAATCCACTCCATTTTCCATTTCATTTCTAACATGGAGGAGAGCCTGGAGGTTTTTAATGGAGTTTTTCCTTTCTTTCTCCAGCTTGCTGTGTGACAGGAAATCATG
>NW_009649929.1:1206185-1232280 GCF_000708025.1 Charadrius vociferus
CAATGGGAGCTCTGTGTGTATTTGTACTTTGGAGGAACTCTGCCAGGACATGGAGAAAGAAAAACACTAGAGGTCTCTCTGCAGACCGAAGTTTTTAGGCTTCCTGCTCCATCCCGCGCTCGAGCTGCTCTCCGGGCTGCCGGCACCGAGACCGGTGAGGAGGATTTCGGAGGGGTTGTGAAAGACGCAGGTGTTGGACGTCCATGGCCAGGCGGGGTGCAAGCTCTGCTCGAGTCTCAGGGTTTTCTGTTGTTCCCAGGTGCGATCTTCTCTGATCTTGGGACAGGTTTTTTCATATATTTGGGAGGGAAAGGTGGGAGGTGGAAAGGCAGACAGGCGGTATAGTGGGTAGGTAGAGTTTAATGTCAACTTTCTCGGTGTCTACAGCTCTTCAAAGAACTTTGTCAGAAATAATAAATAGTAAATTTTTCAATTCAGGCACTCAGAAAGTATCTCTTGCATTTCCCCTCATCCACCCAAAAACAGAAAAAGAGGGATCTTTCCCCTCCTAGTATAAATATGTAAACACAGACAGAGATAGATAGAAAAAAGAGGAATTAAGAGTTACAGGAATCAACAAATTTTACAAAAATAAAAACACTGCATAGCAGTGGAAAAACAGCTCTAAACTGTATGATTCCTACCCCCTCATCTCTTTTGTTCTGGTGTTTCACATGCATCCTGTCTTCTCTCCATTTAAATGTATAACAGTCTATATGCACATGAAGGGCCAACTCCCTGCTCCTTTCACAGGAAAGATTTTGCAATTTCCAGCAGAAACGAGCCAGACATTAACATAAACCCCAGTACAGCAGCCCAGCACATCCTGCTGACTGTGTTTCCCTTCCACCAGACTGGAAGGCTTTGAAAGGGGGAACCAACCGCCCGCTGGGGCTCCACGGGGCAGCACACCGGTGCTAAATGCTTCCCTGCCTTGCTCATGCCTGGGTAGAAAGAAATGCCCACAAGCACACACAGCGACGCACACCTGGAAGCGTGAAGACCAACACACCCTTAAAATGAATTGTCTTATCCCCAAACTGCATGTCCCTCACTGTTTGCAGTGAAAGGGCTCAGCAGACCCACTCACAGTCTGCCCTGGACATTTTCAGCCCCATGTCTGTCAGAGGTCTTCAGTGATCTAACTGTATGCTGGACCAGCTCTCAACACCTTCCCCAAGAGGTGGTAAATGGATAAAACGTGTGAACAAGGGTGAACAAGGTTTTTCTGTTTCCCTGGAGATCCCCCAGGTCTCTGTTTGCCATCTCCTATCAGCAGTCTTGGTCATTCAGTAGTAGACGCATCATGCCACATGTTCTTCATCTTCTTCATGTCCTCCTCCCTGTTGACAACAGGGATCTTAGTAGGTGGTGTTAGGCCCAGCATCACACCTGCTGTCACAGCGCATCACAGCAGGGTTTCCCACAGTTAGGGGTTCGGGTGGCATTCTCTTAGGTTCAAAACCACAGCCCAAGGCTGAAGTTTATCCAAGAAAACTTGTGACCTCTAGGCATCTAAACCCCCATCCTCCAAACATTTACTTTGCTGATCATTTCCACCATCAGCAGCACAGCTGGGTCATCCTGGGGGGGCGTCAACATTACAGGGTTTTGTTCTTTAAGCTTTTTTCTAGTTGCAGTTTAGGTGAACCTCCAAGCCCGTGTGTCTGTTTAGCTATTATGTAGCTGAGTAGGTACCAGCACACTGCTGCCCTCTATGATTTTCCTTACCAACCTAGTGACCTTGTTGGGTAAGTTTGCCAAATATGTGAGTAAGTGGATGCTGTTGCAAGGGAACTGCAGAGCCTGAGGAAGCAAAAAATTCCAATAATTCATGGTTTAGTTCCCCATTGCCTCTATCAGACAAAAGCAACATCTATCATGCTTCCCATTTTACACAGGCATAATCTATCTGCAAGCTTTTTCAACATCAGGCATACTGTAGTTAAAGCAAACTTTAATGCTACTTAGGGCAGATTTAGGCCTGCAACAAAATCCCCATGTCTCATTCCTCCAAGGTCATAAAGCTGAGCAATTCTCAGCAGGACTGTTTCCACCTCATTTTTTTTTTTGTGCAAGAGGTTAAACAATGAAATTCCCTTGCTATTTCTCTAGAGGCCTTAAGATACTTTATTCTCCTCTCCACCTTTTTTAAAAGGTCTTTCAAAATTGCTTAAAGCTTTTGTGACATGCTATCAAGGGGCTGAACCGGAGGGTCCTTGCAGACCCTTCCAATTCTAAGGTCTGATGTATGTGAAGCTTTGTGGGGAACCAGTTTTAGTTAAGATGCATCAATAAAAGAACGTACATCCCTTAGCATGCATAATGGAAGTGCAGTTACACTGTTAGAGCCTATCTAACAGCCTGCCTGAAAGAAGCCGACAGGATGAGTTTATCTTGAAGGTGAGGAAGGCTGACATCTTGCCTGTACAACTCAAATTCAGTGCTGCATTTTTGCTTTACCTATATAGGTGATACGTACAGCTTTAGAGGAGTTACAAAAAAGTTGAAAAATAAGACCTGTATCTAGACTAAAAATATATATTTTCTTTAACCTTATTACTTTAACTTGGTTTGGTATCATTCAGATCAGCCAGACCAAAACATCTTAAGAGCTGGTTTAGTTGCAGCAAAGTATAATCACATAGTTTTACACTTTTTTTTTTTTTTTTCTTTCTCAGGGGACTGAGACAACATTAACCCCTTTGCCACTCTGGTGTTGGATCTTTTGCCCACAATGTTGGCACTGCCTTTGCCGTGTGAATTAACAACCAGTCCTGTGTCTAGCAGTCTAGCAAAGTCTGAGACAAACCTGTTACATTTTACAAAAGATTTCTTAACCTGCAAATTGCAAGTGTCAATGCTTTAGGTTAAGCTGACCCTCCCACAGGTGCTGTGCAAGTTTCAGCTTCCTTAGACTACTTCGGCATGACCGAGCTGCCTATGAGCCCTAGTGTGGAAGTCACAGTGTTATTGGTAATGATTAGCAAAGCTCAGAAGGTCTGGTGATTTAATCTGGATGCAGGGCTTTTTTGCGCTTTCACTAATCAGGCTAGAAATGGTCAGATTTGCTCCCAAGATCTCAGTTGTTCCCACCTCACAAACCCAGTAAGAGCAGCCTGGTATCAAGCCATGAAGTTTGGAAAGATGTGCCTGAAGTAAAAAAGTGAACCCAGCTAGCCTGAATGCTTGGAAAGCTTGTTTAAATGTGTGTGGTTTCCTGGTATCTAACCCAGTTTGTTTCCTACTTATTTTACAAGTTTCTAGCCAAGACCACCATGGCAAGAAGCGAGGCGAACAGAGACCATAATAGATATGGGCAGGTGCTATTAGCACTGTGGAGTGAAGATGTCACCTGAGGCACTTTCTAGCAAAGTTTTTCAAGCAAAGAGCTCTGCTGTAGATTAAGTGTGTCTGACCTTTTGTTAATTAACAAATTAACTGGCAGCAGATCTATTCCTGGGACTGCAGAGTATGTCCAACTCCCACATGTCTATGTGGAAGCATCAGCTTCATCTTCATCAGCACAGGTCTGACAGGGCAGTCCTTGGAGCTGCTGCCTTATTATTAGCAAGTTCAAGGCTGGTGCAAGAAATTTGGGTGGGAAGATCTGTAGGAGATGAAGGACTTGCAAATTTGTTAATTAGCTCTGCAATGAAAAATATGTTTGCCAATTAACTCCATTCTGTATTTCTCTGCAGGCTTGCAGAGGGAAAAAAGGATATGATGCTCTGTTGTGCTCTCCCTGCTCTCTTCCCCCGGCCAACCCTGCCGCTCCCATGTTTCTCCAGTGTCTCCTGCAATGCAGTGGTCTTCCTTCGTGCAATCTTATGAGCTTAAAAATTGACAATCAGTGGAATTTTCTCCATTAACTGGTTTCCTCACCAGACCAGACCACCTTGATTTTACAGGGGCCTTATATTTCCTTAGGTCTTGTCCTCCTAAACCCTTCCTTTATCATACCCTCTTGGCCTGAACTGAGCAGATCGGTCTCTACATTCTCACCCATAAGAGGCAGCTCCATGGGATGGGGGATTTTGAAGGTGGCTGCACTACTGTTAAGCTTTTCTCCCCACATGTTGCTGCTAGAAACAGCTGTGTCCAGCCTCTCTCCTTCCACCTACCAGCATTGATGTGGGAATGAAGTTTCTGGCACTACTTCTGAACTGTAAATTGACTTCAGGCAAATCTTCTCACATTTTTTCTTACCCTTTGTCTAATCTCTTTAGATTGTCAGAGTTTTTTAGGGCAGGGATTGTGTTGGTATTGGTCTAAGCATACCAGAACCAAGCTTAACTATCACTGTCCTGTTCAAAACCAGCTTTCTCTGGACCTTTCCTGCACTACGGTACAGTTAGAGCCAGATCCTTGCAGTAAAAAGAATTTGGGAATTTAAGACATCCCTACCATCACCATATTCTCAGGGGAGGACCCCAGTCCTAAACAGAGCAGCCTTGGGGTGGCTCCTCTTTGTTCTTGGGTAGCCTGTACGGCCCTCAATGTTGTGCGAAGAATAATTGAAATGAAGGCACTTTATCCTTATTCCCTCCATCCTCTCTTCCCCTTCCTTGCTGGCAGCCCCATTCATCAGTCTCCCACCCCAGTGAAGTGGTCACTGAGACCTCAAGTGAATTTGATATATTGAAAAGCAGAAGCAGCAAATGAAGGAGGAAAAAAATAACAGTTTAACAGTGACGACAGGAGGAGTGGAAGTGCCCTGTGTGAAGCCTTTTTAGAGGCAGCTTGCCGAAGGGCAGGTGCTGATGTTCAGCTTTGAGTCTTGTTGAGTGAGAGCAAGCCTCTCTACAGCCATCACTGCCACCATTAGTCGTGCTGCCACCATCACCACCACCATTGTGGTCCATGCCAGCGACACGGGGGTCCCTGTTTCATGCTGCTGCCATGGATATAATTAGTGTCTTTGGGTTTCCCTTTGGAAAGACGAGCTTATAAAACAGATGACTTTTGGGAGATGAGGTCAAGCAAAGCACAATTCATGTCCTGTGCATCAGAGTACCCTCTTGCTTCCCAGAGACAGCTGCTATATGAGAATTGCACATGGTATATTTGTGTTTGTGAATAGGGAGGGCTGTTTTCAACTAGGAGAGATGGTGATCAGCTTGTTACCTTACAGTTCATTCTGTATCACTGACTGTAGATAGTGCTGTGTTACTTACCCATCCACACAGCTGGTGGTACTTGTCCAGCATCTGTATTTCCAGCTGTTCTGTTCAAAGGTATTTGTATTTGGACTTTGAGGATGAGACTTCCTTGGAGGTGTGAAAGTTATCTCTGGATGGTGGAGTATGTGCATCTGGCACACAGTCTGGTGCATCTCTGCGTTTGCATCAGGGTTCTCTCGTTTCCTTCCAGAAAATTGCTGGCTGTTGTCTCTGCCTTCTCTCCTTTCTGGCTTTGTTCTTGCATGGCTGTCTCATTATAATTTTTTTCCTCCCTTCTCCTTCTCCTTCTCCTTCTCCTTCTCCTTCTCCTTCTCCTTCTCCTTCTCCTTCTCCTTCTCCTTCTCCTTCTCCTTCTCCTTCTCCTTCTCCTTCTCCTTCTCCTTCTCCTTCTCCTTCTCCTCTCTCCCTCTCCCTAGAGTAGAGCAGATGTCTGACGAAAGCTGTTTACCCCTCTCCCTATGACAGTGGAGAGAAGTAGACTTAGGTAAGCATTCAGCCTGGGATTAGCATAGCAGGAAAAATATCACTTTAGGCAATTTCTTTCTCCCTGTGGGGTTTTCCATAGAGGATTTTTTTTCTAAATTACATTTATTTTAGGATGAGCAATACAGCAGGAGGCTAAACAAGGGAGAACCTCATCTATGCCTCTTCTGCATCTTGAAATGGCATTTGCCTCTGCAGATGTTGGACTGCTGGGAATGTAAAAGGGCTGCAATCAGGAAATCAAGCTGCACTGAGGGCACCAAAATTGTGACCAATTAGCACTGTGCGTGCATCCACTCAGTGAAGTCATTAAAGGGACAAATCTATTTTGTTCACCTCTGACTGATGCTTGGGACATAATCTGCAATTTCTTTAAAAGCGGAGAAAATTCCCTGAGTTCGATGTGACCAAACTTAATGTTTCCAACACAGGGGAAAAGTTTATGTCTAAAACCATGCCAGTTGGAATCTTTAGGTTTTCAGCTTCCCCCTTTTTGGGCCAAATTGCCAAGCTGGCTTTATCGTTGAAATGAACACACGGCTGATTCATAAAGCAGTCATGCAGCGTTTTTACTCTCTTGGAAAGAAGGGAGCGGGCTGCTTCCAGGGAGGGAATGTGCTTTTGTGCTTCATGTGATCCTTCTGCCTCTGTTCAAAAACAAGCAGAAGGCTGGCGCTGCCTCCACGTTCCAGGAGCAGGCAGGCGGGAGGAGGACCAAGGAAAAAAGCAAAGTGATGTCAAGATTGGGTTTTCTGCTGTCTCCTTGCAAAGCAAATCCTCAGCAAAGCCTTGTGGCAAAGGCATCGCATTGAGACCCGGGAGCACCCTGTTTCCAAACCTGCTGCTCAGACTTGCGCAAGTGGAGCAGATTGTTTAAATGATGCCCTTATCTCATGTGTAAAACAGGAATGAGGAATGCTTCTTTTTTTTTTTCTGTCTGTTTATACTGCTAACCTTCAGGGCAGGGACCAGCTCCCGCATTGTTTGAAGGGTGTGGTGGGTCCATGACAAAGCTAAACCAACTGACTTGCTGACTGTCACCAAAAAATGTTTGGTCTAACCTTATAGTGAGCTTGTTAAAGGAAAAAACACGTAGGAAACTCTTCTACTCTTCTTTTTTTTTTTTTTTTCCTCTTCATGTTGGTTTTCTGCTGGCTAAACTCCCCCAGCTTGCTATGGGGACAGCTTGGCTTTCCACCACTGACAGAATTATGGGAGGAGTGCTGGCAGCAGCAGGTTACTTTGCTCCTTTTGTAGCAATTGGATGTTTTATTTGCATTGCCAAATCATCCTCTTGCTTTAAAGGTGCCTGGGTGTGGTGGTAAAACAAGTGAGGAATGTGGACACCCTACCTAGGCTGTTGAAATGTATGTCCAAAATTGTGCGAGGCCTAAGGTTAGAGCATTAAGTCAATGCTTTAGGACCTACAGGTACCTGAACATGCAATGGAAGGGGGAGGAAGAGGTGGAAAAATAGTCTAAGCCTTAATTTGCAGTATCTGTTTCCTACTCGAAGGTAATTGTTGCAGCCACAGCAAATGCAAAGGACTTCTTATCAGCTCATCAGGTGGGGGAAAGAGGGGTCAGGCCATGGGCTGATACCTCAGCTTAGTGGCTGGTAATCTTTTTGTCCTAATGAACTGCATGCCAAGATTTTTTTGTGGCCAAAAGCCGTCAGACACATAGTGGGTACCTTGAGCTGTCGGAGATGAATATAGAAGAGGTCCAGAGAGTGGCTGCAACGATTCTCCAGAGCTCCCTGCAAAGGGGACAACCAGGTGCCATCACCTTCAGCAGATCCCAGTGGCTCAGCGCCTCTCTGCCATGGATGCTCATGTTACCAACCCAACCGCACTAGCACAGCCCCGCATCCCTCCTCAGCTACCTGTAAAGGGTTTACACATTGCACCCAGCTCCCTGATCACAGCCGGGGCTCTCTGAGCTTGTGCTGTGGAAATGTGTTCCTGTGCTCTCTAAAGCATATACCCTAGTGCTTTCCAAGAGATCTACATGGGGTTCGTAGTGCTCAGCAGAGCTTTGGCTGCAGATAACACAGCTGTTAATGTACCTGTGCCAATGTATTTGGTTGGTGTGTGGCATAAGCTGCAGTCACAGCTTTGCAGATGTGCCACAGTAGGCTTTCCTGGCTCTCTCAGGCTCATTTAGAAACTCTTTCACCCATCTGTGCCTCCTCTTTGTCATTGCTGCCTGGCTTATTCCTCCTCTGAGAGGGCTCTGACATCTCTCATGAGGAAGCTCTGCTTATTTAGCAGTGGCCATTTGAGAAATTTAGCTATAG
Organism: Charadrius vociferus; assembly: GCF_000708025.1. Classification (NCBI taxonomy): domain Eukaryota; kingdom Metazoa; phylum Chordata; class Aves; order Charadriiformes; family Charadriidae; genus Charadrius; species Charadrius vociferus. Next base: position 1,214,150 of record NW_009649929.1, read on the forward strand.
TGTATGATTGAGGAACTGTGACTCTTAAATACTGCAGTGTGGTGCTGTGCTCTGCACTGTGCTGCAACCAAGTGGTGCAGCCCCATGAAGCTTTTAAGGGTGAGGGCTCCCTTTCCCTGCTCCCCTTTCTCCCACAGTGGCACCTTTGTGTAAAATGAGCCTGGTTGCACATTTGCCACAGTCTCAGAGCTGTCTGGGTTTGCTTCTGGTGTCTGCCACTAAATGGCAGGACTCCCTGTGGGTTTTTTTCCTTAGCTCAGAAGCACTTGAGATCATGCTGTCTTCATGAAAGTATATTTTGCAATGGTGACATCTCAAGAGATTTAGCAGGCAAAGCTGACCCCTAAGAATTTCCAATTTTGTTTGACTTCATTAGAGTCAAAGATCCTCTAATGCATCAGAGAGGTTGTGGAGTGTCCATCCTTGGAAGTATTAAAAAGTTGTCTGAACATAGTCCTGGACAACCAGCTCTATGGGGCCCTGCTTGAGCAAGGGGGTTGGACCAGATGACCTCCAGAGGACCCTGAGAACCTCAGCTCCTCTGTGATTTTGTGGTCAGATGCACCATGCAGCTTGACCTCTTCCTCTGTCTCCATGTACAATCAAGTGCCACCACGCATAAGTATGTTGTTTGCCTCTTTCCACATGCACCTCTGAGGAGCAGCACTGCAGCATATTTCAAGAATTCATACAGAACCCTCTAGTCACAATGGAAATCATGACTTTTCTATCATTAGGGTCTCATGAATATCATTGTTTCTGTCAAAACAAACACGATGTAGACTAAAATTACAGTAAATAATATGGGGATCAGCTCCCAGTGAACTATTATTGACTGAGTTTTACTCCAACAATTTCTTTGCTGTCTTCATGACGTATTTGGTAATAGTCAGATAGAGGTTGATGTTTGTTACAACAAATGTCTAGGAGGTGACTGGGGGATCCGTTATCTTTCTTGTCTCTCTGATTTGTACCCTGCAGGCATCAGACCTGCTTATTTGGCTTGAGCTGGGATGAACTCTACCTTTTTGGATATGCAGAGAAGCATGGAAGCTCTCCTCTTAACCTGTGGAAGTGGCTTTTGGGCAGAGGCCTCTGTGTCCTCTCTCCATGAGGGGATCAGTACAATATGGAGATGAACAGACCTCTCAAAACAAGTGGGTTTATTCAATGTATGAAGCAAAACATTAGAGGAACTAACATGAAAACAGCCAGCAGCTGATAAGCATCTGTAATTTAAACTTCAGACTTCTTTGATGGACTTTTCTCATCAGTGACAGAAGCAGAACAGCCCCAATTTACGTGCTTTAACTAAAGCAGGCAATCTGAAGACAGAGTTTGCTCTCAGTAGGCATCACCCAGTAGGACTTTTTTTTGGAAAAGCTTTTCCCAAAGTCCTGGGCCTGCTGTGCTCCTCTGAGTCCTGTGACCATATGTTGCACTGGCTTTTGGCAGGGGACCCAGCTGTGAGGCCTTCCTTTTGTCTGACTTTTGCTGACTTCTTTTTCCACCCAGGCATCCAAGCAGCCTGAGAGCACACTACTGCAGGAACCACACTGTAATCACACCCTCCAGAGCATCTCGTCTTTAACACCTTGGCCAGAGAGCTTGTGATGATGGTGAAGCACAGCCAGGCTCCCACATCCACCCTGAGCCCACCAGCCTTCATCACCATCGTCAGCTGAGCTGAGAGCCCCACGTGACAGGTGCTGTTTAGGTACACAATTGCAAAGAAACCTGATGGCTTACAAAAGCATTTCAATCCTTCCTGTCCTCTCTGCAGGTCTATCAATCAGCCATGGCTCAGCCCTGTCTGAGAAGGGTAAACACTGCAGTCCTGGAAGACATCACATCTTTCCCTCTGTCACAGGTGAGAGCCCTCTCTTTTGGTGGCAAATGAACATTAGGAATAAGATGCTTCATTTCAGCCTGTTGCCATTAAGGTTTTGAAATTACCATTACTGTTTGAAATGCTCCAGTGATTTTTAATCCTTCTTGTGGATCATCTTCAGAGCTTCATCCACTTTCAAAATGGCCATTGAAATCAGTTTTGCCGTGTTAGTTGCTAAATAAATAATATAAAAAATAATGCCTAGTTAAAATTATTCGCTAAACATCTGAATAATGGCATGGTGCTTATATACATTTCTCCTCTTTCTCAGGTGTCTTGAGCACTGATAATTTTCTAACAGGTTGCCACCAGAAATTTCAATCTCTCTCTCAATTTCACCTAGACCACCTTGGGCCATATTTTGATTGGGCGGGGGGGGTGTATAAAAAAAAAAGAAAGAAAAAAGAAGGAAATTTCCTTGATATGTTTTCCCAGAGAAGGAGCTGCCAAGCTCCTCAGAAAATCTGTCCCCATGAGATTTCTCAACTTTTTTGACCAGATTCAGTTATCATTCCTTTTCCAAATTTGCACTGAGGTAAGGGGGATTGGAAAACAGTCCATTGGGAAATCATACGAGAGTGGGTTCATGTGACAGATCTTTCTGCGACTTGTCATGCTGTGAATAGCAGAGCAACAGCCTTTCAGCACTCAACCATGTCACTGCCTCGCTTTTGATGGAACTGGGGTGAGTGCGTGCTTGTGGAAACAAGGAAAAAGTTAACTAGTGCTTTTTATCTCAGTAAAAAGTCTGGTTTGTGTTCTCATTCAGTGTTTGCATAACGTCTTAATTTAATTGCCCTCCTGTTATTGTGGCTCGTGCTCCAATTGCTCTGTGCTGGCGTGTAGGATTTGCATTCGGCAGTGCTTAGAAGACCACAGTGGAAACATGCTCCTGTTACATTAAGCGTTGTACAAAAGTACAGGAAAATTCAGCAGCCCCACGGTATTTGCAGTGTAAAGATGCAAATGACAGGAGGGGAATCAGAAGGGAAAAGGTTGTCCAGCTGACGTGTGAGGTCGCAGTGTTGCTAGAAATAGCACCCGATGCCCTTGACTCATAAATCAGTGGTTATCTCCTGCTAAGTCAAATGCCTTCGAGTCATGTGCTGTGCCTACAGCAGGTTGCTCCGAATGCAAGACCAGGGCCAGATTAGCTGTTTGTAGGATTTTCCTGCTATGGGATCTGTCACTCTGCAGTATTTGTGGAGGACTGAGTGTAAGGTGCTAAAACTATCCTCCAGGTGCCACTTAGCTGCAGGGCAGACAATCTGTGTGCTCAGGCTGGGAGTCCTCTGAGTCTCTCCACAACAGCAGAAATGTTTGCTTGGAAATGTCATTTGGAAAAGTATATTCCCTCTCCCCACCCACCTGTATCAAAGCAATGAAAATCAGATGACACAGGGGCCTTTCCCTAGTTCAGTTCTTTCATCCTCCTGCTGTTGCCTGTCCCTGTTGAGACCATCCCTGTTGGCTGGTCTTGAATTTGGATTTGAAGCTGCTGCATCTCATGGTTCACACCAGCTGCAGCCATTCCGCCCCAAGAGGCAAAGTCCAAGTCTGGACACTTCCCTGCAACTGGATTTCCTTGGCTGGCAAGTCCCTTGGCTCCCAGCTGACAAAAATCAGTCTGGGAACCAAGAGGTTGGTAAATTTTGGATTTTGAGAAGAGTGGATGCAACATGGGTTTGAAACCCAAGAGGATATGACAATATAGCTTGGAGATCTTCTTAGGTGCACAACCACATCCCACCTCTTCTCCTTCCTTCCAGAGCATAGAAACCACATTTACGTCTGAGCGGGACTTATCTGATCGGGCAAGCAACTTCACACAAGCATGAGGTTACCTCTTGCAATAGGCAGCTGCTCGCAGCTGTTGTTTCCCACTGTGGATACACACAGCTTTGTTTTTATGATGCAGGGGGAAAACTTTAGGGCTTTCAAGCCCTAACAAGCTATTTGCTTCGCCTTCTCTGTCTCTCGCACAGCTGACCTCCGTGTCCAGCCGTGAAGGCATTTTCCCATTTAAGAGTACCGTTGTGCAGAGTGCCAGCAGGTGATATCCCAGCCTCTCCTGCCACTCTGTAATTAGCAGCCCCAAACATGGAGCAGTGTCTGACCCTTTGACATTTTTTGCTAAGGCTTTTATTAATTTGACACTAGTTTTCATAGCAACTCACCAGGGAGCTGTAACAAACATTCAGCTGTACCTGACAGAAAATGGTGGGTTTATCTGCACAAAAGGTTATATCAAGCGTCAGAGTCAACTGCGGTTTGAATCCTGGGGTACGTTCCAACTGTTTGATGGAAAAAACATGGAGAATTAAAATGGAAACATTACAATTTAAAAGCATGATTTGTGTCACCTTGAGCTACTGAGCTCTGTTATTGTGGCCTAAACTCAAAAGTCAAAACTCCTACTCTCTGGGGTGCAGGCAGGTAGGAGACTTTCAACATCCCTAATGTCATTGTTCCTGAGGGGACACTGCCTCGTCACCTGTAAACTAACTTAAAATGAAGGGTCGTTTTGTTTGTTAGCTGATAGAGAATTTTTTCATCTTCTGAAGTGAGCTTTTCCATTATTTCCACAAAAAACTCTTTTCGGTGCTCTTGTGATTCCATTTGCTTCTGCTCTGCCCACTTCTGGTGGGCACACTTGCATAGTAATGCTTGAACACCCCAAATTGTCTTTTTTTTTGGCCAGACACTGTGATGATGACCATAGTATATGCAAGTTTGGGTATTGTTTTCTTGGTGGACTTATACTTTTGGTTTCATGTGGTATTTTGTCTCAGGGTCCTTTGCCCTAATGCATTTTGATGGCAGTGTTCACCCAGCATAGGCTCTACCTGGACAGCGGGATATCCTTTCTTCCCTTCCTTGACAAACTTCAAATGCTCTGGCAGAAGATACTTCTTCATTCACAGGGAGTCTCTTGATTTTACCCCAAATTCCAATCATGAACTGGTTGCTGTCAGTCAAGGACTCCATCCTCCCCATACTGATCCTTCACTCTTCAGTAATTTACAGCCTCTTCTCTCTTTTCTCATTGTGTTGCCCAGTTTGCAAACACCGCCTTCCTCTGTTTTCCCTTCAGCATAGAAGGGGGCGTTATTCACCATGAAAACATCATTCAGTGCTCAGCGTAGTACAGTACAAGCCTCCATCCAACAGTGAGTATTGTATATCATTAACCAATTTGTTTCAGGCATTCCTTGCAAGGCTCATTTTTCCCACCCACCTGCTGAAGGTGGTTTTAAGGTATCCATCATACTACCCACATTTTCACCTGTTCTTGGCTCATACGTTGGTTCTTCTGGCTAGGGATTTCTCCTCCAGCATAAATGAAAACCTCTAATTCTTTTAGCCTCAGGCTGTTGTTCTGTTATGTTTATCCTTTGAGTCTTGAGTAAAACCTTGATCATTTCTGAAAAGCTTTGGATGCGCTGGACAGTTAGGTGTCACACCATGTCAGTGGTCAGTGCCTGTTTATGAAGCACTGTAGTTGTTAATGCTGCATTCCCCCTATGCAGATTTAATGGTAGTGGCCCCAGATCTGTACATCCTATACTTTTACTATTGCTGAACAGATAAATCTTTGGTTTAAATTGTCTCAAAAACTCATTAGTTTCTGTCTCAGCTTCACTTAAGATCTCAGTGAAGCTTCCATAAAATGGCTTGCAGTTGAGGTAGGAGTTCATTTTTCTTTTACACCCTATGGGGACAACATATATGATTATGTGTGCCTGTTAACTTCAAGTGGTGTTACAGTGGTCTTCAGCTCGCTAGGACCTGCTGCTCATTCTGGTAAGTAGGTAAATAGGCCCACGCTGCTATTCTTCCCTGGTTGCTTCTATTTGCAGTGAGGTGTAATTTGAGGGACTGCACCTTGCACTCATTTGCAAAGCAAAACCATTCCTAGGTGTAGGCAAGTTTGGGATGAAGGAAAGGACAAAGAACATCCAGAATCATAAAGCAGCAGTCTGTGTCCAAACCATACCCTGATGCAGTTTCACAGCTGCCAGCAGAGAGGGGTTAGCCAGCCATGTAGACAATAGTTGCATTGCCAAGGAACAAAATTACAGAGCCAGATGTTCCTCTTGGAAGTACATTACACTGAACTTGGCAGATGAGCGCGGTAGCTGCCAAGTATGTCTCTTATTTGGTCATAGGTAATGATCCCTCTATCAGGGAATGTGGAGGAAAAAGACCACACAGAATATCCTCATCAAAACGTTATAGCTGAAACATTAACTTCTCCTGGACCAAAAGGATTTGGAAGCTCCATGGCAACATTCACATCTTGTTTGAAGGATGATGTTGTTTACTACCAGGCGTGAAGTGAGAAACTTACAGAAACTGAAGCCAAGTGCTTTCAAGGTATTTGTTACTGAAAGGTGACTAAGAGGCTGATAGAATTTTTATAGCAACCACAGTTGTTTGTGGGCACTGTTGTAGTTCTCAGCTAAGACTGCAAGTGAGAAGGAGAACTTCTGGTTCTGTCTCTAAAGTAAATACCGGGAGTTCGGGTTTCTGAGGACATGTTTCTGCTGCAGCCATGTCTGCAGCACAGAGTACTGGAGACAGACCCAACCTGGCTTTAAACTAGCCAGCCGGGTGTGAGTAGAGACTAACCACTGTGGTGCAGTGCACCTTCATCAACTCACTGCTTGTGTTCAATCTTCAATGGAAAATTTTGAAGCCTGGTGTTGCCTGTATTGCTCTCTAGAGCTAACATTGTTAGGGTCCATGGTGCTCTGCAATGGCAGCATGTAGGCACGTAGGCCCAGATTCATGCCAACTAGTGGGATGCAATTCATAATAGTGCCTGACTTGGGGATCTGGCTGTGGTGTTGCCCACGGAGAATGATTGATACCTCCTTAGGGAGATACACCCCCCCAAAGACCCCAGACACCCCTGTAAGTACTTATCTAGTGAGAGCTTAGATGACTGAATCTTTGGGAACAGGTAACATTAGCTTCTCTGAGATAACTGGAGAGATAATTCATGTCTTGTGTCTCTTCAGTCATCTTTATTAAACTTTCTGAATTTGATCCTTCTCTCCTGGGACTCTCAAGTTGCAAACCCAATTCTTTCTTTAAGTACCTTCTGTTTAATAACCAAAGAAACTAACATTAGCCTAAATCCCTCTGCCAAATAAATCTCTCAGTAAGGAACTTACCCCTAAAAATTACTTTGGCCCAACATTTCCCGTGCGTAATATTAAACTCTCTCCTGCACCATCAACAAATTTAAGATCTGATATCTCAGGGATTGCAACAGAGCTCAGAAAAGCTACAAATCTTAAACGAAACTTGCATGTCATACCAAAAAAATTTCTTTGTCTCTGGTCACATCTAGTTCATGGCCCCCACCACTCATCCGCAGTTGAGGGAGGGAAAAGGTCAGGGTTTGGAGCTTACGCATTTTCCAGGGAGATAGGGACAGTAAGTTTCTCTCCCCACCTAGTGGTCATTAAGAGACTTCTAATAGAGCAGTAGCCTAAACCACAGTGCTTAACAACCCTCCGTGAGTGATGCATTTTGCATTTTTTCCATGCCAGCACAGGGAGGAGATGGTTGCTCCCTTTGTTGTAGATTATCTAGCTGAGATGAAAGCAGAGAGGAGGATTTCTGGAGGATTCCTTTTGTTTCCAATACACTTAAACAAAATATGACGAGGGTCAGATGCTGAACTGATGGTAGGAAATGATTGTAACAAAGGAGCAGGCAGTGGTCGCTAATTTTTCTTTCCTCTGTAATCCTCCTGCTGTGGGTTTTGCGGTGAGTTAGAGCAAGTTTGAAATGTGACAGGAACAGAAATATCTTCATTGCTTGACGGCTTGTTTGGCCTGGCTGTGGTTAATTCTTTCTGCAAACAACGTGACATTGGGTGAGGGAAGAAGAACATGAAATTAAAATGAATATGGATGTTAAACAAAACTGATACCAACTCTTCTAAATTTGAATAAGGGAGCTAGGAAAGTAAGCAGTGAAAGCAAATGGAACTGTTTGAATTCTTCCTATTCCAGTGCCCTAAGGTGTTATCAATAACATGTTGAAAATATATATGTAGCAAAAATGTGGTCATAATACTAACACAAGACATTCTACTACCTTCCCTGAGACTACTCATACAAACACAGCCTGCAAGACTGTTAAATGGGGAGTGGTCCTTTTGGGGAAAGTGGTGGGTTTTTTTTTTTCTGCTCTGCTTTTAGAGTGGGACATGAAACACAGTAAAGAGAGCAGCCTCAGTGGTACTTCACTCTGACCCTGGGTTACCCACGGACGGCTCTCTGCTTCAGTGCTAGACATCTCTTGTCGTGTTTTCCAGTGCTTCATTGTAGTTCTATTATTCTGTAACTGTGAAATGAGGGTAACAATATTTTTCTTTCTGTGAATAAAACTTGGAAAATGAAAGCTGAGAAGTGTAATTAAAGACTGCAGCTGCATCAGAAGTGCTGGCTGAGGCTTATTATCTACAGGGAAGCTCTGGTGTCCTTCCCTCCAGCTAGACAAGCTCAGAGGAGACCTGGTGGCTGAGTCCTATTTCTGCACACAGAGGCTGGGCCGGGGCAGGGGTTCCAGCTCATGCTGCTGTTGTTTCCCCCAAATGGCAAATTTCCCAGAGAACCCTTACAGAAAAATCCCTGGAGCTTAGGGCTGCACTGAGCTTATTGTTCTTTACCTGTGAATACAGACACAGGTGACCCATGGGGATGCTGGGTGGAGGAGGGACGCAGAGATGGCTTGCTCACAGTGCCGCTCCACCAGCTTACTCCAAATATCCTCTCCAGCCCTTGCTGATGACCTTTCCCCTCCTGCACAATAATAAAGCCTTTTAGCTGAGATTTGAACTGCTATGAGCTTTAGCAGATTGGGACAAGCTTCCCTGGAGAGGAGATGGGTGTTTCCCCTGTTAGAAAAAGGGTTCCCATTGCCATGGACTTCCCATCTTCCCATGGGCTGCCTCGTTTATCTGACTGAGTTTTTTTTTAATAAATCCCTAAAATAGGAAAGGATTCTGAAAGCACTGTGGCACCACAAGAAGGGATCAGATTGTTCTGTGGCTCAGGTGAGGAGGAGAAAGAATTCTGGCTGAGGGTTTCCACATGTGACACCACCTTTCTGAAAGGTATTGTGCGATGAGTTTGTGATGGAAGAATCATAGAATCATAGTATCCTAGAACAGTTTGGGTTGGAAGGGAACTATAAAGGTCATCTAGTCCAACCTCCCCTGCAGTGAGTAGGGACACCTTCAACTAGATCAGGTTGCTCAGAGCCCCATCCAACCTGACCTTGAAAGTTTTCAGGGATGGGGCATCTACCATTTCTCTGGGCAACCTGTGCCAGTGTTTCACCACCTTCATTGTAAAAAATTTCTTCCTTATCTAGTCTAAAGCTACCCACTTTTAGTTTAAAGCCGTTAGCCCTTGTCCTATCACAACAGGCCCTGCTGAAAAGTTTGTCCCCTTCTTTCCTGTAGGCCCCCTTTAAGTACTGAAAGGCCACAATAAGGTCTCCCTGGAGCCCTCTCTTCCCCAGGATGAACAACCCCAACCAGCCTATCCTCACAGGAGAGATCCTCCATCCCTCTGATCATTTTTGTGACCCTCCTCTGAACCTGCTCTAACAGGTTCATGTCTTTCCCATGCTGAGGTCTGCAGAGCTGGATGTAGTACCCCAGATCAAGGCTCACCAGAGCAGAGTAGAGGGGCAGAATCACCTCCCTCAACCTGCTGGCCACGCTTCTTTTGGTGCAGCCCAGGATATAATTGGCTTTCTGGGCTGCGAGCTTGCCTTGTCGGCTCATGTCCAGCTTTTCATCCACCAGCACCCCCAAGTCCTTCTCCTCAGGGCTGCTCTCAATCCCTTCATCCCCCAGCCTGTATTGGTAATGGGGGTTTCCCTGACCCACGTGCAGGACCCTGCACTTGGCCTTGTTCAATCTCATGATATTCATACGGGCCCACTTCTCAAGACTTTCCGTCTTTTTTCCCACCTGTCAGGTACATCAACCACACCACTCAGCTTGGTGTCAGCTGCAAACTTGCTGAGGGTGCACTCGATTCCACTGTCTATGCCATTGATGAAGAAATTGAACAGTTTGGTCCCAATATGGACCCCTGAGGGACACCACTTGTCACCGATCTCCATCTGGACATTGAGCTGTTGACCAGTACCCTCTAGATGCAGTCATCAAACCAAGTCCTTGTCCAGCAAACAGTCCACACATCAAATCCATATCTCTGCAATTTAGAGAGAAGGATGTTGTGGGGGACTGTGCCAAAGGCCTTACACAAGTCCAGACATCTGTAGATCTTCCCTTGTCCACTGATGTAGTCACTCCACTTGTAGAAGGCCACTAGGCTGGTGGCAGGACTTGCCCTTGGTGAAGCCATGCTGTCTGTCTCAAATCACCTCCCTGTCTGGCATGAACCTTAGCATAGCTTCTAGGAGGATCTGTTCCATGATCTTTCCAGGCACAGATGTGATGCTGACACATCTGTAGTTCCCAGGGTCCTCCTTTCTACCCTTTTTTAAAATGGGTGCAATGTTTCCTTTTTTCCAGTCACCAGGGACTTCATCTGACTGCCGTGACTTTTCAAATACGGAGAGTGGCTTGACAATTACATCAGTCATCATCAGTACATCAGTTCCCTCAGGACTCTGGGATGCATCTCGTCAGGTCCCATAGACTTCTGTATGTTCGGCTTCCTCAGGTGGTCACAAGCCTGATCTTGTCTTGCAGTGGGAGGGACTTTGCTCTTTCAGTCCCTGCCTGGGTGTGGGGAGAGAGGTTGTCAGTGAAGACTGAGGCAAAAAAGTTGTTGAGTACCTCATCCTTCTTGTCGTCCGTTGCTACCAGTTTGCCAGCCTTGCTTATCGGGGGATTATGCTTTCTTTGACCTTCCTTTTCTGGCTGACATACCTGTACAAGCCCTTCTTATTATTCTTTATGCCCTTGCCAAGTTCAGCTCCAGCTGTGCCTTGGCCTTGCTGTCCCCACCCCTACACAATTGGGAAGTGTCCCTGTACTCTTCCCAGGATACCTGTCCCTGCTTCCACTGCCTGTGCATCTTTTTCTTGCCCTTTAGTTTGACCAGCGGGTCCCAACTCAGACATGCTGGTCTCTTGCCTTTCTTTCCTGGTTTCTTACACCTGGGGATCAAGGGCTTTTGTGCTCTATGGAAAGCGTCCTTAAAGTTCTGCCAGCTCTTTTCTGCTCCCTTGTCCCTGAGGGCAGTTTCCAAGGGGATCCCATTGACTAATTCCTTGAATGGCTGGAATTTTGCTTTCCTAAAATTCAGGGTCCTGACTTCACTCTTTGCCTGACCCATATCACTCAGGTTTGCAAAGTCCACCAGTGCATGCTCACTGCAGCCCAGGCTGCCTCCAATCTTGATGTTACCAATTAGCTTACTTGCGTTGGTGACCATCAGGTCCAGTATCGCATCCCCTTTGGTGGGGCTGTATATTACCTGTCTTAAGAATTTATCTTCGATGCACTCCAGGAATCTCCTGGATTGCCTACAGCTTGCTGTGCTACTTTTCCAGCAGATGTTAGGGTGGTTGAAGTCCCCCAGCAGGATGAGAGCCTGCGAGCGCGGTGCCTCCTGTAGCTGGAGTAAGATGGCTTCGTCAGTAGTCTCCCCTTGATTGGGTGGCCTGTACTAGACACCAGCCACAGGGTGCCCTTTGTTGCCTCGGTCTCTAATTCTTACCCATAAGCTTTCAACCTGCTCTCGGCTATTCTTCAGAGACATTATCCATTTCTTGATGTAAAGGGCAATGCCTCCACCCCTCCTTTCTTGCCTGTCCCTTCTGAACAGCCTGTAGCCATCAATAGCCACACTCCAGTCATGGGATTTGTCCCACAAGATTTCAATAATGGCAATGGAACCATTACAGAAGTGCAAATTAAATTTCTTCCTTGTCTCAAATCTCCTCTCGACTCTACAGAGACCTTTCATGCTGTGCCTTACAGTGGTATAATAAAGCAGATGGAGAGAAATGTGCATCTTCCCTCTAGCTCTTTTATCAATACCTCTGTACAACAGTAAATAACAGGAAAACAGAGCTCACTTGTCAATGCTACCAGCTGCTGTTGCTTTCTTTAAACATACAGTCATAGATTTATTGCTGACTTTTCTGAAATAAATAACAGCATGGGATAGAGCTGTGGACACATTATCTTACCTAAATAAGACCTTAGTGACATCCAAATGTTAGAGATCTTGTTTTTTAATTTTTATTTTTGGTAGTTTTTTTCCTTTTCAGAGGGTGCCAGAGAAGCTAGACAAAGGCAGCCTAGGCCACTAATTAATCTCAAATTAGGTGAGGTTGACAGCTAACCTAATTTGCACCTTCACATATAGAAGGCATATTTATAGGTGAATGTGCTTGGTGATATATCTGGCATATATCTTGGTTTGGCATAGCTCTGGAAGCATGGTAGGGAAGTCCATCCCATTCCCCATCAGCATCGCGTTTTGTGCCCCTTGCCAGGTCACAGCTAGTTCCAGTTTGTCTGTGGCCTCCGCTTGATCAGACATCACACTCACATCCTGCCCTCCTTGGTGGGTACAACTTTCTTAATTGAGGCTACCAGCAAGTTCCTGAAGTTTTACTTCCCAACCTTAACAGGATTAATGGAAATATTGAGTACAATTGAGTACAATTGAACAGGACAGACCACCTCAGGAGCCCAATGGCAACATATGCTGTCGGTCTGTGGACAACTTGCTGGGACATGTTTTTGCAGGCAGGTGCTCCTGGAAACCAGCTTTCCTAGTTTCTCATGACTGAAATCAAGACATCCAAAATCTATTACCCTCTTCTTTCCCAGTCATCCTGTGAAAGAGGGAAATGAGTTTGGGTTTGGTACAATGTGTTCTTGACACATCTACTCTGGCTTATTTTAATCACTTTATTGTTCTCCTGGTGTTTATAAATGGATTGTTTAATAATTTGTGCTAGTCTCTTTCCAGACTGACGGTTTTATGGTTCCCCAGATTCTCATTTTCCACCTTTAAAAGGGAGAGGTACTCTGTTTACCCTCCTGGTATGCAATGCAAGTGATTTCATGTGAAGAAGCAGCAAAATGATATTGCACTATGATGACAACTATTCTGAGTCATCCTGAGGATTAATCAGAAACAAGGGCAGTGACGGGACCTGAATGTTCAGAGCGATAACAAAGCAGCAGGGAGAGGCCGTGCAGGCAGCGTTGTCCCACCTTTGCAGAGGGCACGTGGCAGCAGCGGTGGCTCAGTCAGGAGAGGCAGCAAAGAGAAAAGCAGCTGTCAAAGAAATGCACACATTAGAGTATCACCGGTATCCAAACATTTGGGTATTTGGCTCCTGGTATTTTGGTATTTTATAAGTGCAATGTTGACTTGGTGTACAGCTGTCCATCTCCCAGCATGGAAAAGCCAAACTTTCATTTTCCAGCATGCACTGGTGGCCTGAAAGAACCGAAAGACCAATGTACGACATGTAGTTTCGGTCATATCCATGTTAATCCCTGGTGTTCAAAAAAGGAAAGAGCCCTGGATTCTAATAAAAAATGTATTAACTTCCCAAACAGCTTCTTTAAAAACAAAAAAGTTCCTTTTTTTCTGGCATTGTTTTATTGACCTATTTTGGTGGATTAGGTACCGGGACATGATGCTTATATAAACTTTCTCAGTAAGCTATGTTAGGCACAAAGATCCCTTAAGAAAACTATTCTGTTATTGCTGCTGATAACTATATCTTTTTTATGATTCAGAACATAAGAACACAAGGCAAAAGAACAGAGAATCTAGAAGACACCTGTATCATTAATAGCTTTATAATTTTCCCTTTGTCTGTCTTTGCATTTAAGAAAGAAAATGTTGAAATCCAAGTGTACCATTGCTAGTTTGGATCTGTGTTTATAGCGTCTGTTTCTCACAGCTTTGTAAATGAAAGTTTAGGGAAATCCCATCATTCTGATGATAATGAATTTCAGTTTCTAACACCCTTGATGTGTAACATCACATGAAATGTTTGTTCATTTAACACCGAGCAGGTGTTGTGATGGTATTGTGGTTGTTCTTGAGTTGAATAAGAAGGTTTTCTCTCTTTACAGCAGGATTGTCTCTCAACCTTACCCCCTTGCTATGAAACGTAGGCCCTGTGCATGGGCATGCAAGCCAATACACTAAAGGAAACAAAGAGATGATGGAATTCCTGATGGTGAGGGCATATTTAAGTGTTTGCAGGATCAACCCCTTAATTTGGCATTATCTTTTTAGAGTAAAAAGTTAACACTAGCCTCGTTAACTACAGTACATATTGCAGTGTGTTGGGTTACTGCCTACAGAGGGAAGAGAGCCATTGAAAAGGCATTACTATTTCTATTATCAATTTTATCTGTATAGACAACCACCACAGAAAAAAATCTTCCATCTCATAGTAGAACGTGGATTTCCTTTTCCTTACTTACTGCAGCAAACAGAAAGTAACTAGTACCTGCTTTCATACTACTTCTCTGAAGAATATAACAGTATTATGTGCTATTCCATGTTGGGTTGCACCAGTTTTGCATGACAGATAGACTACTTCTTTGGCACAGCCCCTGGAGAGGCTGCGCATGGTCCGTGTCATGTTCTTGGTGTTGCTTGTAAATTTGCTGTCCTATGTCATGCACGGACGAATAGTGGGGGCCAGGTCCTCACCTGGTTTAAAGCAGTCTGGTGAGCTGAGGTTGTGCTGAAGTTGGTGGATATGGGGTGGTTTACATGAGTTGAAGACCCATCTCCCTCCTCATCCATTTGCCTCCCAAGCACTGAGCACTTCCACCACGATGGCTAACTCCCATGCCCTATCGCCTTGGCCACCCTCCCTGCGTCCATCTCCTCCCCAGCCTCTGGCACCTCTTGGTGCCCCCTGGCACTACCTGCACCCCACCAGTCCACTTTGGGCTGCCTCTGCTTCGCACTTGATAAGGTATAAGGAAACATCTGCCACTCCACGCAGAGCTCCTCTCCTGAGAGCTGCCAGCAGGAGCATTTCAGAGCTTGTTGGGCCAGCTCGCCTGTCATCGTTGGAGCTCGTGAACTGACAATAAAGAGTGTAAACCTATGCTGAGGGATGATCAAGGTTACCTAACCAAATCCCCCTTTTAATTCTGCCATCACCTTCTTTCCTTCACACCACAAGTTTTAAGTAAACTTTGCTGATGGCAAATAGCTTTCTTTTCCCTCCCCCTTTCTGCAGTGTTTCATGGACAAAAGCATTTAAAAATAATTATTTTTTTCTCAGTGCTAAAGCAGCTGCATCATGTTTCCAAGTCAAATATCCTGATTATTTAAAACAGATCTCTTCTTCGTTCCCTTCGTATTTTGTCAAGCAGAAATTAAGTCAACAGAAAAATGTGATGGTCACAAAGCCCAGTTTCCAAATATTTCCATTACTGAGAGCTCTCTGTCAAGTGTCTGCAGACATAATGAACAGGAACTGCAGCCAAGTTCACAGTATATTGGAGACAATATAAAGGAGTCTCACAGGAGAGACTGCAGCTCAGTTGTGGAGGTACACCCCTTTGCTCCCTTAAAAACTACTTAAAAGTGAAAGATTTGACTTTAAGGTCACTAGAACTATTGAGAAAGGAAAGTCCTTCAGAAAAACCTATCAGTATAGGTTTTTTGCACACCTGTAGTGTGCAATAAATGATTGGAGGTCAGCTGCAAAATATACTTACCTTGGTTCTTGGGGAAGCAACCTAAGGGTAGACCCAGAAAAACTAATCCTCTGCTTTTAGTGGGAGCAGGGTTACTGGGCTTGGTACTCTTATGTCCTGTTGTTACCTTCTCCATGGTAATGGAGAAGTGGTGTAGGTCCCCATGGTTAGGAATGACTATGATTATAGCAAGATCTGTTTCAGCTTTTAACAAACCATAGCTGTGGACACATCTTGCAAGATATACACAGTCACTTTTTTTCTTTCTTTTGTGGCCCTGACTGAGGAAATGGCGTATTGCATCCTAAGAGTGTATCTAAATAAAAGAGAGGTAAAAGTGGGCAATAACAGCAATGTTGCTGTGGTGGCACCGGCGCACCTGGGATTTTAGGAATATCCTAGAGATGTTGAACTGCCTTTGGTGCAGAGACTCCTCTGTTTTGGTATCTGACCTCACTAATGTAGTGATGCAACACTTCTCTAAGGACTCAAGAAAGCAACTGGCCCTGATAACATGAAACATCAAATAAATAACAGAAATCAGCCATGGAGTTTTACTCAAAGATGATAAATTGACACTGACTGCCCAGAAGGAGCAGGACTGAACAAATTACACTTTATGAAAGAGGGTGTTGAAAAAGCTGGAATATGTGTAATCTTTCCTATGTGGCAGAGAATCTCCGCCCAGATGGTAAGTCAATGAAAGGGATGGGAGGAAAAGCTATTTTTTTCTTTTCTCTTGGTTAATTGGTTTGCCCTATCCCATAGAGTTATTTTAAAAAAAATCAACAACCAAACACAAAAAAAACCCCCAAACTAGTTAAGGGATGTTGCTAGTTGAAGAGTCAGGCCATCTATAACCCAGGCTGGCAGGTTGCTGGCCCACTGAAGCTGGCTCAGGAAGGTGTATATGGTATACAATTGGCAATCTACAGAGGAAACTGAAGGAACATTTCTCTCTGGCTTTGTGGAGGTGCAGAAATGCATAGCCTGATGATAACCTACAAAGAACATGAAGCCCAGAGCCTTCTCCTCTGCCAGAGGGTGGAAATCCATTAGATACCTCCTGAAGGCAGGCAGCAAGCTGTTTGCTGGAACTAAGACTCTTCTTCATTTTTGCTCCCTTTGAAGGAGTTGGTATCACTGTGAAGATCAAGAAGGAGTGATGGATAGGAAATTTCAAAGGAAATTCTAGGATATATTCAAAAGTTAAAGGGCAGTGTCTGAGCCAGAAGGTGTTTAAAAAGGGGAAAGGGGAAATGTATCTAAGAAAATAAATGAGTATTGACTGAAGATTTGAGGGGGAGGACTAAACTGACCCAGAGTGTCATTTCACTGGCTTCTTTTATGTTGCTCCTGGGATAAATTCGGCTCAAATTCTATAAATGTCAAAAACAGGCTAGAAGATAATTATCTATGTTATTTGTACAGAGCTGTGCTCATGGTGGTTGCTGCTCACAGCTAAGGCTCCTGAGTGGTTTAGTAATACAACTAATGAAGACTAATAATGCAGGTAAATTGTTTTGCATCTTATGAAGAGGACTATTTTTAAAACTGTAATGATGTAACTGGGAAATCTGTGCTCATTTTAAAGTTTCATGTGGTTTTAGAATTAAGTCTGATTTTCTGAAAAAAGTGCTTCCGATGCATCATCTCCAGAACATCTGTATTTAAATTGTGTCTGCCTTGTCACTTACGATGAGCAAGGTATGTAGTTTCCTCTGCTGTTCCGGGAAATGTGATTTATGGTTTTACACTGACTGAATGAACTGAGGAAGAGGCAAGCTTGGGTGCCGTGCAGGAATGGGGTCCGGATTTGGTTAATTACTTTGCGCTGAAGGGAATGACCACTCTAGCAGTGAAATCATTGCCTTGCATGCTATTTGGCAAGTCTCCTAACAACCAGTTCGTACGAATGAACTGAACTCTTGACACCGCCTGTCCAGTGATGACTGTACAGTGGGATTTTTCTCTCTCAGTCCCTGTTTTCTACATGGACATTGTGTTCTTGGTTGGTGCTTGGGGTCTTGGTAAGATTCAGGCTGAACTTCCTTTCATCTTACTGAGTTTGGATAGATAGTTCCCCTGGGAAGGGGGAGGCAGGCAAGCAGAAAAGATGAGACTGCAGAACAACACACCCTCATCTTCCTTCCTTCGTGCTTTTTTGGGGGATTTGTTATCGGGATAGGGAACACTCCCATGTTGCCTTTCAAGAACAGGGTTTTTTTCAGCACTTTTCATATACAGATTCCTATACTTTTTCTGTGATAGTGCATTTAAATGCTCTGATATTAGTCTTATTCTCTTTCTGCCATTTGTGACTCCTTATAAATTAATCTGCAGGCCCTGGGCAGCAAGATGTAAGCCACCGGTTGGAGTATATCCCATGCCACATTGTTTGAAGCAGCCAACACAGCGTCTGCAGGCTTGGCTCACCCTTCCCATCCCCGAGCAACTTGCAGCGATACAGCAAATAACCCAACTATCGCCTATGTACAATTTGTGCTCTCAGACTCTCCTTGGGTAGGGAAA
>NW_009649929.1:1232336-1233789 GCF_000708025.1 Charadrius vociferus
CTCTCCTTGGGGAGGGAAAGTACGGGCAGAGCAGTGTTTTGTTTGGGCGGGGGTTTTTTTGAGCATATGTATGTAAGGTCTTTACGGAAAGCTCTTCTCCGGCAGCCAACAGCACCTGTGTGTGATACACATCCAGGAAAGGACTTGCAACAGATTTCCTGGTGCTCTTGTTCACAGACCCCAAACACCCTCGCCACTGAAAGAAGGGCTCAGTGGGAACTCTGCTTTGCAAAATTCCTGGATGCCTCTTTGTCTTCCTGATGTTAGTTTACAGGAAAGCTCAGCGTGGCCCTTTGTAACATTAGGAAGTTGTGTTGGTTAATATGAGTTACCTGTGTGTTACTTTTAGTTTAATTTCCAGCCCCAGCTGAAAAATGGAACAAATTATTGCAAGAAGACTAGTAAACTCCTATAGTGTAGCAGAACTGCAAACAGCAGGTCACAAAGCTTTTAAAGCCAAAGTCGTGATGATCGGAAAGTAAAACCTCAGGTGGAATTACAAGAAAAAATTCCCAATGGTGTGTTGTACCAGGCCTTTGAACAATCCATGTAAGGAGTGTCAAAAGTCCAGTAAAAAGGGTTATTTGATCCTGGGTGAGAGCAACCTCAGTGAGCAGGCAGCAGGGACCAGCCTATTACGCGAGGGTGTAACATGGCTCGTGCCCCTTTCTAGTGTGTCTGATTTTGTTTGTGAGCAATGACTACTGAACATCTTAATCTTTGCTTAATTCTGGTTATTGTTAAATGATTTCTCCTCTGTTGTTTCTCCAGGGAAATGTTAAATTATTCTTTTTTTTGCCCATCTGTCTACTGGTGTTTATCTCTTCCTGGAAGAAATCCAAGTTCTGTAATTAAGGCACTGGGAACAGTAAGAGGTTTGATCAGTAGATAAAACATAATTATAACAGACCTGTGAGTCTCTCTGCAGTAAATATTTTAACACCTTGGGCCAAATCCACCATTAACATAAACAGAGTTACTGGAGATCACACTGTCTTACACCAACTGGGGATCTGTGTCAAACTGCACAGACAGCTCAGTTGTGGTTGTGTGGGAAAACTTTAAAAAAAAATTACCTCAGGAAGATGATGGGGTGCAATACTCTGTGCTCAACAGGCAGTTTGGATGAAATGTGGGTTGTTTTTCTTTTTTTTTTTTTTCACATCCTGTGATGTATCCTTGCTTATCTTTTTCCCATGGCTGTTTTCAAATATCCTGAAATATCCTTATGTCTATATGGGTAAAACTTTCAAAACTAATCTCTTCAGTCGCAGTGGCGAGTATGGTCTGTCTTGTAGTTGGATTACGTATATTAATTAGGCAAGTGGTGTGACATATTCCCTAATTTGGGTGCTTAGGTGAGGGTTTGTGGTAGAAACATTTCACAGACAAAAATCAGAAGATCGTTTTGGAGAACAGCACCAAATCGGCTGAAAATTACCCAAATTTCACT
>NW_009649929.1:1233859-1238048 GCF_000708025.1 Charadrius vociferus
TTTCTGGCCTCCCTGACCTCAGAAAAAGCTCTAATGGGACATTGGCCACGTTCCCCAAGGTCTTCGTCAGCCGAGAGCCCTGGGGGAGCCTGAGGTTAAGTATTATCCACTGAACCTGCAAAGTACCAGATGTTGTCCTGCTGACTCCTTGCCCCTCCAGCGGGGATTGAAGGCCGTAGAGGGATATGCAGGAAGGTCGCTTGCCATGGACATGGGAAGAGAAGGACTTTTGGGTGGAACAACACCCCTGCATGTGATGGAAGTTTCCAAGGCGACTGTACATATGAACCATAACAGAGTTTGAGAAGCTGTCCTCACCCCGGGCTGTTTTTGCAGTCCTTTCATCTAGTCAAGACTTACTTCCTAAAGGATTTAAAGATTTTACTGCTTAACAAATAAAGGGAGCTGATGGGGATGATCAGCCATGCTGCCATCCCCACAAGTGGTGCTTGTTGTCCCTCCATGCTGCTGCCAGGTAGAGAGGCTGAAATGTTTCCATCAGCGAGATCTTCGCTGAAGGAAGGGAGCTGAGCAATCAGCTTTCTGCCTTGTCACGGATGGCCTTTATGGGGCTCAGGATCATGCTCAGAAGTAGTGATGGGATCTTATACAAAAATGAGTGTTTAACTCATTGGGGAAACCTACTTGCTTCAGTCCTGCTTCAAGCACTTGTTTGAAGAAATGGCCTGATGAATACTTCGGAGGTTTTC
Organism: Charadrius vociferus; assembly: GCF_000708025.1. NCBI lineage: Eukaryota > Metazoa > Chordata > Aves > Charadriiformes > Charadriidae > Charadrius > Charadrius vociferus. The sequence continues at coordinate 1,234,570 of NW_009649929.1, forward strand.
CATCTGATTGCATCTCACTCCACAGGGGTTGTTCAGAAACTACAAGGCATCAAAAGCAAGATGAAAGAGAACAAAGATGGAAATTAAAAAGGAAGTGAACTTTAAGGCCATTGAAGCCCGATGGCAATTCCTGCTTGCCAAAATCATGTGGCACAGGTCCTGCAGGAGGGGTTGTGCAGCAAAGGCAGCAGCAGTTATTTGGGAACAGACAGGTTACAGCATAATAAAAGAACGTAATTCCTCAATGTGTCTTGCTTCAAAAGCAGAACCAATAACCTAATGTCTTCCAAACAATGACAGCTCAACTAACACAATAAAGAGTTTAAAGAAAGCATTGAATAAGAATGTAACGTAATTATAATATAAAGAAAAATAGTCTTATTGAAATGTTACGTATTGGCTTGATCCTTTAACAAACAGAGTTCCAGGGAGCCGAGGGTAAAAGTTGAGTCTATAACTCTTCCTGTATTAAGATACAATATAGTATAATACAATAAATATAATATGAAAAGATTTACTTCTGTGCTCCAAAACCAGGGTCCAAGGCTCAGCTGGCCCTTCTGGGTGGCCTCTTCTCTTACGTGGAATTGATACGAAAACTCTTACCTCAAGTTTATGTCTGCACTGTGCGTGTGATCAAAGAGTAAACCGCAACAATCTTTAAAGTCATCGGAAAGCCACATGTCTATAAAAGAAGTATTTCATTATGATTCAGAGATGCCAAAAGAATTGTTTCCCTTCAAGGTTTGCCAATTCATTTGAAACAAGACGTAAAGGATGCATCTGTGCAAAGGCTTGGAGTTATACAGCTGCAAAAGGGGGAAACCAGTTGTTTATCCCTTCAGAAGTCTTGTATTTGCAAAAGTAAACAATGCACAGATTGGAAAGGATGTATCCCATACCATACAGCGACGTCCGTCTATGTCTAGCTGTGAGCGCTCATACAGGAAAAGCTGCGGTTGGCTCTGACCATAAGCTTTTGGAAGCAATAATGAGAAAAGCTTGTGGCAGGACCAGCACATCTATAAAACATAGTGATGTTCCTGTAGAAATATGCTATTGTGGTTAAATACAGACCAAGAGAAAATATACCCCATACAGACTTCTTGATCAGGTGGTTTCTGGCAGTGGAAAACAATTAGAAGGAGATATTTTCAGGCATAAATTAACTTTGTTTGGGCTGAACAGCATTTGGAAGGTAAAAAACGTAGAGCCCAGCCATACCAGATGCTCAGCTGTCCTTGGCCATTTCATTGCATTTCAGTGGTACAGTGGCTGTCCTGGGAGGAGTCAGCAGTTGTGGGTTACCTGGGTTTTGGGGATCCTCATAAACTTTGTTCATTTGGGGAACATGAGTTTCACAAACAGTGAAGAAAGATCAGGAAATGTGAAGTGACATTATATCTCTGACAACCTACATTTCTGTGGGATATTTTTGACCTATGAGACAGAGCTTAGTAGTGCTGATTGAAATGGGATGCTTTTTTTGTTGAAACTAAAAAAGTATAAACTGTCTGTAATTAGAATTTTCAGTTGTTTTTGTGGTGGTGTGTTTTCTTTTTTTCCCATTAAGCTCAAGGACTATTATTGAAAATTGCCAGTAGGAAAAAATTTCCATAGCTATAGAAAAGGGTCTTATTAATTACAACTTCTTTTTTTTTATGTATGTAAGTGTTAGCTTTTTGAGAAATGCTGATTGTTTGTCATGGTTTGGTTTGGTTTTGTTTTCCTGGAAGCCAAATGCATCAGTAATGAGCTTTACTATACTTACTTGGTTTTTTTCTTAGAGTCAGTATCGATGGCAGCTGCTGCCCTCAGATTAGCTATTACAAACAAACAAAACTTTTCTTTCAGATATTTAGCTCAGTGTTAAAAAGCAGCTAGACAAATTCATGGAAGAAGAAACTGCCTGTAGATACTAAATGCAGAGAAAACACCTTGGGCTTAGGAAGCTTCAGAACTGCAAAATATCGCAGCTTTGGAGAGTAACCTGGGACTATATCTTCATATGCCTGCTATATTCTTGTATTCCTGCTATGTTCTTGCATTCCTTCCCATACACCTGTTCTTGGCCAGTGTTGGAAATGGGACAATGGGACTTTCACCTGAGGTAATATCTCCATTTTTCATCCTCTTGTTTTTATTCCATGTCATAAAAACACAACAATTTTGCTGATTTTAACATGTTTCTTAGCAGCAACACACCTGATTTTCAGAGCTACTTCGGCTCTACATCACGACAGAAAATAAAACAGCTTGTTGATACGGTAATCTGCATGCCAAAAGTTGCAAGTGAAACAAAAAGAATATGGTGTATTGAAACAGAAAGGTGGTGCAGTTAGGTACACCCCCCATGTAACTCTGGAAACTGTCACATTTTGAAAGTAACCATTAAAAATTAAAAAGACATGTCATAAAACCTCATGAAAATCCCTTTAAAAGCTTAATACTGGTTCACATATTTCATTAAATAACAACCAGAGCAGTAAACCATTTGCGGTTGGTTCTGGTCATATGAGCTCATTTGTGGCTTGACTTTCTCTTGATGAAATTCCTTTTGAGAGCTGCTCTCAAAGGCAGAAAAAAACAATGAATTAGTTTCATATATCTGATTTAATCAGATTGTCCAAATTATCATTTTTCACTGCTGCCAGGGAATCAGAAACATCCCTGTATCCTCCTCCTTAGGCTTAGGTGTCATTCTGGCGTGCACAGTGGTTGGACCAAGTGAGCATGAAGAAGCATGTGGTAGCAGCAGTCCCGTGGAAAGTTTGAAGAAATGGTTCAGACCGCTACAGCATTTACATGGGGTCATCTCACTATATAAGACTTGGAAAAATTAATATTAGAAATACTCAGTGCATCCCCAAGATGTTGTGACCCCCAGCTGAGGAGGCATGTCAGTGCTTCTCCAGCTCCTTGGTACAGTTGCTGGCAGGACGAACATCTGCTCTACTGGTAGTGCTTCAAAGTGGGTTCAATTTGGCTAAAGAAGTACCCAGATGTTAGGAAAGAAAAGATGTCTCTGTAGATGGCTAAATAATCTTGTTTAACAGCACTGAGAGGCTGTTACCCTTACCTGATGCTATTTGGATTAGCTCTGTTCACATCGGTGGAACTGGAGTGGCGTTATTTGGACACTGTCTTCTGTTAGCCTGCCTGGAAAACATCCCAGCTGTCTAAATGAACCTATACACCTTTCTGTTCTTTTTTGCTTTTTTTTTTTCTTCTAAATTTTATAGTCCAAGTTTCAAGTTTGATAAGTGAAAAAACATTTAATCAAATCACTTTTCAAGAAAGGAAACTACAACTTCAGAAGACACGTTACCTTAACAAATGTCCTAAGTTAGTTTGAATGGGGCAGTGGCTTGAGGAATCCCGGAAGGACATAAAATAAGGCTATGCCTATTTTTTACCAGCACCCTCCAAGCAAGTTTACCAATTTTTCTACTATTTATTAATTTCTTCTGGGTTCTTTT
>NW_009649929.1:1238068-1250147 GCF_000708025.1 Charadrius vociferus
AGGAAGCAGTACTTGGCCTCTGCCTCCAATGGCCCAGGCAGAATGCATGCTGTCTTTGACACGCTGGTCCCTCAGAGTCTGGGAAAGCAGTAAGAAATATGAGATATCCTGCAGGAACCTGTGTCTTGGAGCTTGGTGAAATTCTGGCAAAATTTACTTATGTACCAGGTTCATATTAATTCCTCAAAATCAGCCATTTGAGATGCTCTGAGCTAAGAAAACTGGAGGAAATTAAAAATCAGTGTAGACTGGTGTCACCCTTGCACACAGGGTCTGAGTTATTTGGGGCCTCCTAGCTGAGGAGAAAAGCTTTAGATATCCCCGTGAACCTTGTGAAAATGTCTCCACAATGCAAAGCAGCTGTGAAAAGCTAACAACTGTAAGTAAGCTGTGTTAACAAGGGAATAGGGAGTAATACAGAAAGTCTGGGGGCTTGACAAGTTAATCAAAGCTGGGCAGCAGTTTAAGAAACCTCAGAAGGATATAAACCAGAGCTGCTCAAGTTATTTCTACCAAAAGCTGCTGGATAGATGTAAATACTGCAAGTAGTCGGCTCATTTCACCTCCAAAGTGATAGCAAGTTATAGGTGAGTGCTGGGGAGAGGGAGTGGAAGTTGATTTGCAGCATCAAAGAGAGAAGGGGTGATGCTCTGGTCCCATATATGAAGTGGACCTCCTGTACACAGGACAGGGAAGGGGAGGGATTAGATCATGTGGGGAAATGTATGGGGCTGAAATGGGATTTAGGAAAAGGAAGAGGAGGTGTAGGGTTGTCCTCTTGGAGAGGACGTAAGAGAAATGAGATGAAGAGAAGTTTCTAGAGGCGTGACAAGAGCAAATAGAGGCAGATTGTGAAGATAGCTGGTGGAGGAGGAGGCGGCCTACAGTTGGATTTGGAGATTGAGGAAGTAGCAATGCATTTCACAGTCAGTCCTTCTTCAATACCAAGTGAGAGCAGTAGACCTTGCTCCCATCTTGGCAGCTGGGGAACCAGAATAAGGGAGCATCACCTTCAAAACCCTAGCACAACGTGCCAGCCATGAAGAAGCATTTTCAGGACTATGGGAGCGGAAGAGAGGAGGAAAGGCAGGGGAGCATGCAAAGTGGGCGGCAGAGAACTACTGTTCTCTGAACTATTGTGAAGCTGCTGTGACAAAACTCGTTAAAAATTGGGAGCCCACTCAGCTCTGGGGTGTTGCAGTGTGGTTAATCGCTGTTGTCTCCAAGGGATATTAAGCAGGGTCTGGGTTTCTGGGGTTATTGCTATGAACTGGGCTTCAGAACATAAGGGTGACTTGGAGCTGCAGGATTTGAAAAATAAATCAAGCAGGTGGAGTAAAGGAGAACACAGAAGAGGACTTGAATAAAAAGAATTGGAGCTAATGCTTTCTACATTGAGTCTCTTTAGACTGCACAGGGTGGGATTAGTAAATCTTGTTCATTAAAAGCACAGGTGTGTTATTTGTTTTTCAATTAGTAGGTGGAATTCAGCCTCCTAAGCAAAGCCAACAGTGTCACAGGAGACACACCTGCTCATGCTGCAGATAAAGTTGCTCCAGTCTCTTTTAAGGGTATTCCTCACTGATGTGGCTCCTTGCTAATCTGTCTGATTATGCTAGCTCACGAGTCATGATGGTGTACTTACCTTTTTAAAACACATAATACTTTGCCTAAAATCTTCTTATAATTGTTAATAGGTAAAGATAATCTTCAGACCCTGATTGCTATTACTCACCATATGCAACATGAAAGATGGAAATTTGTTTCTTTCTGTAGATAAACATCATGCCTTTGGGTAAGTTTGGTGGTTCATTTGATTACAGTGCTGTTTTCTGAATCTGTTGTGTTTATCCTTCTGCCACTGGAAGATACAGGTCCAATTTTAAGTTCAAGCAGAAAAGCTTAACAGGAAACAGATCAGGAGTTTGGGCCATGAAAAGGAGGAAAGCAGGAGGAGAGTGGGATGAGTAGGAATGTGAGGTGGAAGGAAAAAGAAAAGGCTGCAAAAGGAGAGAAAGGCGAACATACACTGTGTAAGCTGGGAGGATGCAGGAGCTGCTGGAGTTTGGCAGAAGGAGCACTGGTCTTGGGTGAGGGCAAGGACCCAACACTGAGCCTGAAATGCAGGGCTCAGGGAAGCAGCAGAGCCCGTGATGTTAACCACTGCATGCATTCAGTCTTCTGCTCAGTTCATGGGAATGGGCTTGGGTGTCAACTGGAAGGCAGCTGAAATCATGGAAACATAAATGTTAGGAACTGATGTAACCAGGGCAAAAGAATGGTTTAGAACAGGCAGACAGTTTTGCTTTACAGCATAGATTGTTCTGATTATATTATGTTTTCTGGTTTTGTTGGCAAAAATCTGCCAGCAGGAGACAACAAATGGCATTTAACTTATTGTTTTCTCTAAAGAAAGCATTATTTTTTTTAAAGATCTCTCCATTAAATCTGCATATACTTGGAGCCTGAAGAAAACAGCCTGACTGGGGGGGCGGGGGGGGGGGGGGGCTAAGTCCCGCAATGGAGAACATATATTTTAATGTGAAACAGTGATGATGGGAGGCTTTAGACAGCTTCAAAGCAAAAGCATCCAGACAGTCAATCCTGCAGGACTTCAAAACCTTGTATTGAGACAAAGCTTTTTGTACATCAGAGCTTGAAATTCAAATCAAGCGGAGCGCAAGCCAAGCCAACTTGAGCATTCTGCATTTCACTTGATGTCCTTAAAGGCTGCAAGAGCTTCTTTATCATTTGCTTGCATCACATGTCATTGTCATCATGTCATACTACTGCTTTGCAGGTGTTTCTTTGGTCTTTTTCTCCCAGTTTTGTTGAGTGGCTGCATCAGTTTGTAGCATATCACATATATTTTTTTCTTTGAAGCTTTTCTTCAATTGGATTCTTCCTCCCTCCCTCCAGCCTCAAAGGCAGATTTACAGGAATCTTTTAAAATAATGCACTGTCATATCTCTAAAAGCTTTGCCCTTCTTATCTTCGTGGTCTTAAGGGTCACAAAGGACTACATATGAGGATAAACATCAGGTTCCCCAGCATGGAACAAAGACAGACTGGATTACACAAAACACTTTAACAGACAAATCTAGATACTCTTCTCAGTGTCTTCCTCTCCTATCACTGATGAGATTTTGTGAATTTATTTTAAAATGACAGGAGGGGGGAGTGCCAGAAAAAGCAAAAAGATCCCCAAACCTCTTTCAAAGAACCTGAAATAACATTTTAATTCTATCCAAATAGTGCTAGTTCAAGAATGGCTCAGTAGAGATATTTTTATGTCAAAAACAGCAAAGGAATATTATTGGCTAATTAAGGATAAGGTTTATATTTCATTAATGAATGTCCAAAAAATTATCTAGTGTGGGATGCTATAAACTTAAAGGCAGGGAGGAAACTACATTTGCTTTTGATGAAGGAACAACTGGATATTACATAATTGTTTAAGTGATGAGGCTTTGCTGGATTTGATTTAAAGAAATGCTTAAAGGTTGGGTCTACCTTGCCTGTGGTTTATACCATAATTTCAGTCATGCCATCTTTCCGCATGTGCGGTTGCAATTAAGGAACCTCTATGTTTTACCACTTATGGTTCTAGCACAGCTCAGCTATGCCAGAGGTGGGGAATTGGGAGATTTTTGGTTTGAAACTTGGCCCTGGCCAAACTCAGCAGAGGACTGAAGTGACTGGAGGGTGGTTACTCCAAGGCTCTGCTCCCAGGCATTGGCTCCCCGGGTGCAATGTTGAAATCTGTGCCAGCTGCCCCTTTGTTTCAAGTAGGATGAGAGCCCAGTGATTGAATGAGCACCAACCCACCCTCCTCCTGGGCCAGTTCTGTAAATAATATTGAAAATTGTATAAGTAGGGCCTGGTTTTGCCTGTGCTGCAGGAGCTGCGTGTCCCATTGCAGCATGGCTGGTGCTGGAAGCTACAGAGCTCCTGAGGGCATTTATGCCCAGGGAGAGTGACCCCATGTCACTGTGGTGATGGATGCTGTGGACATGCAGAGAGACACAGCTCCAGGGACCTTTCACAGCCTGGAAGAGTTTTGGTACCTCTGGTCTCAGGTGATACCTGGTACTCTGCAGGGCACTGAGGGGCTGGGTGGCACCTGAGGTGCTCATGGGCTCTGGGTGCCCAGGGGCTCAGCACCACAAGGACTTGCTGTGGATGGGTGCCACTTACAGCCTGGCAGGAGGGGAACTGGGTGGCTTGAGAAGCTGTACCCAGCACAAGGGAGGAGTAGCTCTGCCAGCCAGGTGCAGAGGGTTAAGGCAAGCAGCAAGAAATAGCTCTGCTGTCCTTTAAGCAGGACAAGCCAAAGGTACTGGTTTTGGCTGTGTGTGGTGTGGCTGAGGGAAATGAGGTTTGTTTGGGTATGTGATTGATTTCCATATTTTTGGAAAGGGCGAAGGGAGTGCTGAAGCCCCATCTGCTGGGCTACCAGCAGTCACAAAACGCCTCCTGGTGTTCCCCTCCATTTCAATGTTCTGTCATCATATCAATGGTTTATATTGTCCCTCTCGGTCCTAATCCTGATATCACTGTCATGCTTTTAACCTGAGGACAGAGGCAAGGCCAATGAGAGGCAGCTGCTCCAGGAGCTAAGGTAAGAGAATGAAAAAAGATTTATGCCTCCTGCTCCTGGCTCTGCTGTGGTTTCACAGTATAACACTGGAAGTCACTTAGGCTCTGGGCAGTTTAGCCATCTGTATGGTGGAGACCAGATGTGTCTCCATGAGGAGGCTGGCATTTGCTCATAGCCAGCTCTGGGCTTCCTTTCTGATGTACTCAGAGTCTGTGGCATCATAAACTCAAAGAACAGGACATGGCACAGCACTCATTACAAATGTAACTATTTCAACAGCAGTATTTGCAGCAAAATGTGAGAGGGCTAGTCTCCAACTCTGCTGCTGTTTCCAGGTCAAGACAAGGGAATGGTCTTGCGTTTTGCTCTGCTGCATAGGTCTGAGCTATTTATTACTTCCATACTGAGTGGTGTCTTTCTGAGGGACGGATGCTCAGCCAGCTATGGAGGATTGGTCTGGCACCCTCCTCTGGGGATGTGGCTGACAGCTCGGAGGACGGGTAGTGTTCAGCTGTGGGCAGTTAGCAGTAATCCTTGCTGAAAGGCAAAGGTACAGAGATGGGTACAAGCAACCTCCTGTCGCTTGCAGAAGTGATTCTCACCTCTGAAGTGTTATTGGCTCTGTTACTGCTTCTGAGACCACAGGTATCGGGAGTCTTGTAGCGGCTTCTGCTGTCCGGAGCCAACGTTCAGTCAACAGAAAAAGTGCTATTGGTCAAAGAATGTTTTGTGTATTTTTGTTTATTTGTTCTTGGGGCTTTTTTTAATAATAGCGAATTTCAAATATAGGACAAAACAACTACATAAACCTTAGATGAAGATGCAGCTAGTTTTCGGTTTGAGTGTCTTCTCAGAAACTACCGAAATGTGTTAGGGAAAAGATAAAAATCCCAAGTAGTTTTTGTTTTAAACATGTGACCCACAATTAGCATTTTTGCTTATTCTAACAGGTAACACAGAGGCCCTAGGCTATATGGCTGCTGATTGCCACGGGCAGTGTTCGTGCCTGCAGAACAGGCTATTACAGAGCACTCCTGTGATTAGGACTAGCTTTGTAGGCACAGAAGCATCGCATGTACCAGGACGTGGCTCCTTACCTGTAGAGGTGAGAAATGCATCCAGGTTAATCTGGAGTGTAATCTCTGTGCCCATGTAAAATCTTAAATGTTCTGTACAATGCTTACTGTAGAGCAGTAAGAGATGGAGGAATCCCTATGTGCATCGGCTGTGTTTTTAGCTATATATAACCAACAGGGGGCATTAGGTTTATGCTTATTAAATGTCTATTTCTACTCCTAGCAGAGAAAAATCTCAAAGCTGTTTGATGGAAAACAGCAAGATAGAAATCCTGCATCCTGCAAAAGATACAGGATTCTGTTTTTCCAGAAGATTGAGTAACTGTGTAAGACTGTTGTGTTTTCTTTGAGTCTAGCTTGTGTCTATTTCAAGATGAAGATAAGCGAGATTGGTGTAATTAAGAACCAAATGATTTTTGTATGATCTGTAGCTCAAAAAGCACTTGAAAAATATAAGTGTTTTCAGTGCAAATTGGTTTGTATTGATGACTTCCAGTTTTCTAACCAGAAATTAAAGTAAGGCTGCAATTATATCTTTCTGATGGAAATTAGATTCAGCAGTACAGAGTCAACTGCTGCTCTTCATTATGGAGGAAACCTTGCCCTGAGTTATTTGATTACTGAATGCAAAGGACTTTAGTGAGGAGCTACAGTGCAAGCACAAATTGCGGTCTTCAAAAATGAAAGTGATATTTATTACAGAGATAATTATTATGGCTACAACTACTTGTCCTCCTGTATGGGGGACTATTCATATACACATTCTGGGGAGATGGGGCTTTTCATATTTATAACACTGACTGTAGAAGCAACTTTTTTCTCTTCACACTTGAAGTTGGAAAACTGTAGCCTGCTCTGTGTTCCTGTCACATCCAAGCAGCTGGGTAACTGTTTTAGGTGAAGTGATTTCTGCAATCTATAGTTAACTTGAGCTGCATTTGGAAATAGATTAAGGAAGTAGATGTTAAATAATTAGGTGATACAGCTGAGAAGAACTGCTTTCATAAAGCAATGTCAAAACAAATTGTTGGCTAAAATGTACAGATGCTCTAAGTTTCAAGAAGTTGATTTAATTACCTGCCTTATGCTAAAATGGGTTTTATGTAACCTAATAACTTTAATTTCTTCCAGAGTAACAGTTATGATTTTGAAACAAACAAATGAGCAACCTCTAGCTGTTGCGGAGCTTTTGCCTGCCAGTGCATCTGGGATGCTGTGAGCAATTCTTGGTCCCCCACAGTCAGAGAAGAGAAATTTTAATTGGATAAGTGGCACACAGTACCTCCCATCCCCTGAGCCCTCTTCATACCCCTGCCATTTAAAAAAAGGCAAGAGGAGCCTGGTTCATTTTCTTTCTAGCAAGAACAAAGGTGAAGGGGATACAACTGCAAACAGCCAGTCCTGTAGCAGGGTGCTGTAGAGGTAAGAGTTTATAAAGCAAAGCACAACGTTTGCCCGAGAAAAATGACAACCTTTGCAAACCTGCAGGTGATGAGGGAAGGTATAGTTTTTGGCAGGTCTCTTTAGGTGGTGCCTGATGCAAGGACTCTTCCCAAGCATTTGTCCTAATTGTAAGTGCATTCAGTCAGAGTCTTCTCCAGGGTGCCCAACCCCAAACTGCTGTGTTGAAAGTGGGAAATGCCTAGTGCAGGTGTTTCTCAAATGCCTGAGTTGCTCTGATGTACTGGACCCCTGATCTTCAGAGCAGAGGCTGTACCACTCTCCCACTGCTCCCTGCTATGGCGGGACTTGGCTTCATCTGGGTTCCCTGCATGTGTGTACGGGTCAGAGGGGGTTACGGAGCATTTCTCAGCCTCGTTGGCTGGAGGAAATCACCAGGAGGGTACAAATGCTTGTGTGTCCAATTGCTGCTGCCTGGTGCTTCTGACCTCCACCTGTTGCCAAGTTGGTGCGTTGGATCTTAGCAGACAGCTCTGCATTATTAAACAGGTTGTGGGAGACATCCCAGAGCACGGGCTCACAGACAGTTCCTTTAAGTGCCACACCAACCTGAGGAGGACAGCCCAACGCACTCTAAGAAGTGGCGTAGTTTTAATTGCTTCTATCAGAGTGTAGGCTTGCCCCGCATGGGTAAATAAAACACTTAAAGATGTCAAAGTTTAGGTTACTAAAAGGTAATTGCTACAATAGCTTTCTCTTGAAATCTGATCCTATTTTCTGCATATATCTGACTACTTCCTTAATGTTAACGGTGATCTCTTTCAACCAAATGCTCAGAGGTGAACTTCTATTCAAGTCTTCAACCCAGGAGGAGCTTGTAATTTGAAAAAGGAGAGTCATTACCTGGGGAGAGGGTTAGATCAGATTCATCAATAGAAAGAACATTCACATATTCATCTCCTTCCTCCCTGCTGTCTGTTTTTTAGATCTATGTACTGAACAACTTACCAGCCAGGGACTAAGTTTTCTTTTTGCCCTTCCAGGTTACCTTTCCTGTAGTTTGCATTGCTCATCTCCTGCAGCCTGGTACTCGCATCGCTGAGTGGATGGTGCTGGAGTGCAACTTGTCTGTACAGTGCAACTTGTCTGTACAGTTTCAAAGCCTGAAACCTTGATGTGGGCATATGCTAGTGCATTTTAAAGTTCTCGGTTGGGATTTCCAAAGCATGGATCATGGAGAGCTAATGCATAGGTCTGACTTAAGCTCAGTGGCCGAGTAACAAAATTAAATCCCACTTTGATGCTTGCAGACCTCTTCTAAAGACAGCCTTGGGTTACTCTGTCACGAGCTTGAGAGCAGTTCTCTGTGCTTATGTGTATGTGTTGGTCTTGGTGTCTCATTTTGTGCCAGACTCAGAAGCAGTTGTGCTATCTATGGTGCAGGTCTTCTGTTGCTTTTGTGCACTTTTGTAGAGCAGTAAGAAGGTCTTGAGGTATAGTTAGAGCATGATAGCCTCTGCAGCTGCAGCTTCAGCCCCCAAGTAGTGACAGCTCTGGTCCCCTGAGTGCTGGGATGTGTGTCCTGGTCCAGGAGGAACCCTGTAGTTGCTCCAGCTGCAGTGACTTGACTCTGAGTGACACCACATCTAAGACTCCTTCCATAGTCCAAAGGTGCTGCAGTACGAGGTCTGTAGTCTTCAAACTGGCCACCCGCTATAAAAACAAAAGGGGGTTTTACCTTACACTGCTTCCCTGGCATGTTTGTAGTCTTAAGGGAAACAACCAGATCATCTAGAATGATTTTGTTTGAAAGTTGCTTTGTCAAAGCCCTGAAATATCCTTCCTTCTCGTAAAGCAGAGTTTAGTGTCCTTCAATACTTAATTCAGTCTGAACTGCATTTTAAGCAGTCTCTCATCTGTTGGACCTACTTGTGTTACTGAAGAGTGGTGTTATTCTGTGTATCCAATGGAACAGCAAATTAGGGACACCTTTTCCACGCTAATCAATTAGTCATGTAAGATGTTACCGCTTTCCAAAGAAGTGCTGGAGTAGCAGCCGTGTTACTTGTTATGAAAGGGTTGTGTGTCAGCAAATTCTGCATCTATGTTATGTTTTCTGCAGAGCCAGCAGCAAATCCTAATAAAATTTAATGCAAGAAAACATTGCCAGTGAGGTGATAGGTTGAGATTAACTGCACTAAAAAGAGGCAATTCTATGCTAAGTTTTCTAACTTCTCTGAAGAGTCACTATTATAAACATACCAATTTAAGGACTTCTTTCTGCTTCTGTGAAAATCAATATCAGAACTTTCACAGAATTAATCTAAAGGGGGGGGGGGGGGGGGGGGGGGGAAGCAGCCAGCCAGCTACCACTCGTTCTAAACCTGGACGGCTAAATCAGGTTAGTACTGGGCTCAGTGGAAAACTTCACTGATGCAAAAATATGTAGCTGCATTAGACGTTTACTGGGTGTCACAGTAACTCCAGTCAGCAACTAGGACCACGCCGCTGCTCGCTCACTTTGCCCATGGCAGGATGGGGAAGTGAATCAGAAGAGCAAAAGTGAGAAAATTTGTGGGTTGAGATAAAGACAGTTTAACAGGTAAAGCAAAAGCTGCGTGCACACAGGCAAAGCAAAACAAGGAATTGATTCACTGCTTCCCATGGGCAGGCAGGTGTTCAGCCATCTCCAGGAAAGCAGAACTCCATCACGCATAATGGTTACTTGGGAAGACAAAATGCCATAACTCCAAACATCCCCCCCTTCTCCTTCCCCCAGCATTTTGTACTGAGCATGATGTCACATGGCACGGAGTATCCCTCTGGTCAGTTAGGGTCAGCTGTCCTAGCTGTGTCTCCTACCAACTTCTTGTGCCCTCCCAGCCTGCTCGCTGGTGGGGTGGTGTGAGGAGCAGAGAAGGCCTTGACTGCTCAGCAACAACCAAAACCATTAATGCGTTATCAAGAGTATTCCCATCCCAAACCCAAAACATACCACTATAACAGCTGCTAGTAAGAAAGTCAACTCCATCCCAGCTGAAACCATGACACTGGGGAATCTATGCTGTTATCCTGCAGATCTTCTGCCTTAGTAGTTAGGAAAAGGGACTCATACTGAATTTTTTTTCTTATTGCAGTAAGACATAACTTGAAGGATAACATGTATGGAAGGGACAATGTTCAGCTGCCTTCCAGAATGACATGAATGATCAGTTCATCTGTCATGCAATGCATCCATAGGTAACTGAGTTTGCTCTACCACACATGGAAATTAAGGTTTCCATGTCAAACCGATTTCTGTGAGGAGAGCATGCGACCAAGGGTTGATGCAGACGTGCATCTGGTGTCATCCTTCTCTCTCTGAAGAGGCATTTGGGGCAGGTGCATGAAGCATCAGGCTGGCAATATGAAGATCTGTGTCTGATCGTAGGGTGTACCCTGATGTTTTGCTAGCCCGATAGCTCTGTCTTAATTTGCTGTCTATAGAACAATATTTTTTTTGCCTGTCTGTAGCTCAAACTGAACCATGTACGTACATATAGGTACAGTGTCTTTGTTGCTGAAACTTTCTGGTTTTCCAGTAATACAAGTTTTAACAAGTATGTTTAAATTCAACATTTAGCCCCCTGCTGAGTTCTAATGACAATCTATTTAAAAAAAAAAATAGCAGTTGAGCTAAGACCTGGTGTAAGTAATCTCCTTCTCAAAGATGTTTTTTATAAACAAGTGTGTATAAATAGCTTTAAAATTGAAAAACCTCTTGTTCTTAATGACATCAATGTTATAACAATTTAGCCGAAACACATAAAATGCTTAACTTAGACTGCCTACATTAGAAGCAAGTGCTGTGTTTAAAGTATTTGTCTGCCTTTTTTTTTTTTTGTACATAATTTTCAGGACAACTTAATATCATCCACTTATGCTGATGCTTCAACTGCCAAAAAGTCTTGAGATTTTTCTAGTGTACTTGATGCACAGTCCTCAGGGGCTGAGGCATTCCTATAATGGTGAAATGTGGTGAACACAGTGGCCTTCTAGCTCTGGAGAAGTTTTTTCTGTAGCTCCTGCCCATTTCAGAAGAGGGTCCAGAAGCTGACATGGTTCTTACACAGTGAAGGGTCTGGAAGAGGTGTCAGACATGGGAATAACCTGTAACAACTCTGGGAAGGAAAACTAAGTCTCAGACTGTCCTGCCTGCTGCAGCCTTTGCCACAAGCACCACTGGTGGCTGGTTGGTCTGTCCTCCCTCCTGTCAGTGCAGCTTTCTGGGCTGCTTTCTGCACATACATGCTACCAAGTGTGGAAGGAAGAAAGATTCAACAACAACAAAAAAAGAGCCAAGATCAGACCTAGAGCCCCAGCTCCTGGAGTCATAGGGTTAGAGACTCTCAGCTTTCACTTCTTTAAGAAAGAAAAGTTTCTTCTTGGGAGTCCCACAAAAAGCCTGGAAACACAGACCAGATCATAGCCCTGGAATCAATCCATGTTTTTGAGTCTGCAGGAAGCCTGAAAAATAGCTCTGATGCCTAAAATGGCTCCGTTGTCCAGTGAGGTGCTTGCTTCCCTCCCATCCGTGATGGGTCACCATGGCTGGAAAAGAAGAGGGGAAGGTATTTGCAGCTATTCGTTTCATACTACCCCAGCTCCCTGCTGGTGGGATTGGGACCTGCAGGGATATGAGGGGGGGATATCATGATGTTGAGGCCTCTGTTAGATTTAATCCAGATTATTATCCACTGCTGCCTGAAAAACTATCCCTTCCTGCTGTCAGGGAACCATGTATTTCTGAGTTCCCTGTCCCTGTGCTGTCAAGGGTTTATTGCTGGTTCAGGTAGTCCAAAGACCCCCACAAGCACTGCACCCTGGAGTCAAAAACAGTTTTTTGTGTTGTAAACTGGTCCCAGGAAAGACCTGTGAGTCCATGCAGATCTTGCCTCTGTTTTGGATATCCTCAGAGCATGCCTGCAAGGATTTTTTGGGGGCTATAAAGGCTTTAGGATTA
>NW_009649929.1:1250188-1256197 GCF_000708025.1 Charadrius vociferus
TATCTGGACACTACTTTAAATACAAAACACTTATTCTGTGATACAACTGTGGATTGTTTCCTGTTCTGAATCTTTTTTTTTTTTGTGATGATTCAGCTATTGGCAGAAATAACCTGAAGAATACAATTTTGAAGCATGGGAATAATCTGTAATTCCATCTTCATCTAATTATTTCGGGCATTAACTGTTTGTGGATAGAAATATTTTCCCATTTGGAAAAAAAAAAAAAAAAAGGCAAGAGTAGAAGGACATCAGTCTGTTTTCTTTGGCTTTCTGTAATTAATTGGGTGATTTATCTCTGTAAACTCTGACAATAAATTATTGGTTCCTATCACCTTGTTTCTCAGGAAGAAACTCTGGATGGGGGAGTTGCCACAGGCCCCTTGGAGCCCCCAGTGATTAACCTCAGTGCTGACATTCGCTGTCCTTATACTGGAATAATGTTTCATCTCCTTATTCCATGTAGCTTTTTGACCTACTGAACACCAACCATTTACTCCTCTGACTTCTGTCGCATGTACCCTTGTCCCAAACCTTGCTTCTCTGGAAGCTACAAGCTGCCATCCTGAAGTACTGGTCTTACTGGTTTTTAGGTTAACTTGGAGGATTCTTTCTTCTTCTCCTTTCCAAGCAAGTTTGAGATTCCCACCTCTTCTCTCCTGAAAGTCTCAAATACGCGAAAACTTTCACTTCTGTCACTATGTTTCTCTGCCCATAGATGTGCTCTGGCATCTGTAATAGATTCCTTGCAGGGTTAGAAATATGAACACTGTACCCTCGAAAAGGAGGAAATTCTCTTCTTTCCAGGGAGAAAGTCCACAGGAGTCCTGGTTTGGACCTTGCAGCACCTCTCCGGTGCTGTGATAATGGACTCTGAAGGTTTTGATGCTGTTAAATTTGAGGTGTTATTTTAGGCCATTTCAGAAGCTTTAATGGCTCCCTGTGACTGCACAGCTGGACTGATGGTAACTGAAGCACAGGCTTTGCAGATGAAGAAATATGAAAAACAATGTTAATAAAATGGTCATATTTTAAAGGCTTTTTTCCCAAGCATCTGATTCTGGCTTAAGAAAAGCCTGCGGAAAAGTAAAGTGGGGCTTTCTAAGTGAGGCAATGCCTATACGATGGTTGGGTTGCTTCTGCCCTTTTGCCTGTCTGTTGTGACACAGTCTTCAATTACGTTCCCCATAATATTTCATATATGTGTGTATACATGCATCTCCTGCACTGGCTTGCAACTTCAGTGCAACTTTGGCCTGTAATACCTTTGGTGTGCTCATTACCGAAAATGAAAGGTGTGAAACAATAAGGTAAGGTCTATAAAATTCTTGCGTTAAAAGCAAACGAGACCTGGAATAGTTAAATCTGTTGCAGGGCTCTTCCATGAAGCTGTGCAAGTCACTCAAACCTAGTGTCTCCCAGTAACCACTCTTCCTATTTTTTTTCATAAGCTCGCGGGAAACGCACAGGTTGCAATCTGGACAAATGCTTTGCTCTCACAACTGTAATTGAAGTCACTGGACACTGAACATGTAATCTTCTACTAAAGTGGGACTCCTCTGCTATAGAGTCCTGGTTGTCTCAAGTTGGACACTATGAATTACCAGACGATTTTGACCTTAATCTCACTGTGCCCCAGTTTCTTGTCTGATCCCTGTATGACAAGGTAAAATGCAGGTGTTCATTGATGCCTACAAAGCACCAACAGACTAGTCATGAGCACCATGAAGAAATTAATCATACCATACTTGAGGAGAGGTTGGCTGGTGTCCTGGGAATATGGCACAGGGCCATGCTGAATGAGAAGTATAAAGGGGAAAGGCTTAGCCATTACCCATTCACTGAGCACCACCCCGAATGCGTTATAGGTGCACGATACACAGAAAGCCTTAATTCTTCCTAATTCCTGTGTGCTCGACTCATCTATCCAACCTTCTCTGAATGCTGTTGCCTCATGTAAGTTCTGCATCCCTTTGCTTTGGAGTGCCAAAGGGGCTAAGGGACAGGAGATCCACAACCTCCAGGTGTAGTTGTCCAGACTTACTTGTGCAACGCAACAGAGAATGAAGAATTCTCATCAGTGCCAAATCAGATACCAGCAACTACTTCGGCTCTGAGGTTTCATCGATATTTTCCATCAATTTTTATACCAAACGCAACAACTTTTGTCAAGCTTTTATTGATTTCCTGTCTGTCAAACCGCTTTTTGAAATTTCTAATGGAGGAGGAAGCAAAAAGACAAAAAAATAAGAAAGACACTGTAATTTATTCCCTCCCTCCACCTATTGTTTTTTCTCCTAAGTATTATTCCTTGGTATTATCAGCTGTTGCTGTGAGCAGAGGTATCTCCTCCTTTCTGAAGGCTACTGTCCGAATGAAATGAAGAAATGCCGTTACAGATATAAGCAGGTACGCTGGCATCCTCTCCGTAATTTTCAAACTGAGATTTCACCTGCATGGTGAAAGGGACAGTGGGCTTAGAGGTGCCTGCTTCCTGCAGGTTTTGATGAGTCCCATATACGCTTCTTGGGTAGTATTTTGGAGCCAGTAAAGGGAACTGACCTTATAGTCCTCCCTGTTGAGGAGAAGAAAGTTGCGATGTGACCTCACCTGTTGTCCCACTCCAGTTTCTGACAACAGGAGGACTCGAACCATGGAGAAATATTTAAGGACCTCATGTCTCATTAGATGCCAGAAAAGTCTCTTTTGTCACATTCTTCTGTACAGATTCTCTGGTCTCTAAGGAGCAAACTCTACCTGCTTTTCCTACAGTTAGCGTGCTTCAGATATCTGCCTCTGGATACTGTTTCCCACCTGAGCCTTGTTGCAGCAATATACCTGTAAGTCATGAGACTTACGGGTATATTTACATTGGAAAGCAAACATTGCTTGTTTTGGAGTTCATAGACAGGTTTGTTCAAATTGTGTTGTTTACAAACAAAGCTAGTGGTCATCTTGATTATGATTTTTAGAATGGGAAGCCTTCTGTGTGCACCTGGGTTAGAAAACAGCTCTGAGCCTTGCCAAGGGTATCCCATCTCACCCCGTTCTGCTCACAATGTTTTCAAACTTATGTGGGTGGGTCTCATTGGGTGTGCAAGGTGATCCTGGGGTCCCTGACTCACCTTATTACATACAAACACTGAAATCAAAGGCAGTGTTGTGAATCAGTTCAGCAGCTTGTATGTTTTAATGACTTTGGCCATCAGGGTGGGTCAGTGCCTGACCTGTTTGTACTGGCCTGTCCCTCCCTCCTCTTCCAGGAGCCCCCTGGGTCCCAGGCGGTGATTCTTCAATTCATAAATTCATGGAAGATACATTTAAAGCTCTGTGCTGTCAATAAGAACCAGTTCTGAAATGTTTAATAGTCCCTGAAGTGAAATAACCCTCTCCTGTAGGTTTAGATTCACAGGGTCAGCTCTTCACCAGATGCAGCTGAACTTCATAGCGTGCACTGTCCCCACTTGCTGTGGGAGTCAATGTTTGCCCACTGCTCAGTGGATATGGGGTATCGTGCCTTTTGTAGAAATACCAGTGAAGAAGTAAATCACCCTGAGCAAGTGTTTCAAATTTCGGAAGAAAAGAACCGGTGAAGCAGAAAAGGAAGGAATTGTGATAACTCTTTTACCCTGGTACAGCAATGTGCTCATTCCCTTTTAGCCTTTTTTCTGTTAGGAAAGGAAAGCTAGTTTCTCTGCTTAAAGAAATAAAGTTTGAAAGCTGGGAAGGAAGAAGGACTAAGAATTCTCTGATCTTCTGTCAGGAACGTCATTATGTTTAGCTTAGACTTTTTTTTCTTTTAATGTTTTAACAACTGATTAATTCACTAAAATTCAAACTGTGTTGACCTACCTATTCTGGGATGAAAAAATCAATGCATTTTGAACCACAGTGGATTTTCTGCCACATTTAAGAACAGCTGGTTGAGACCGGGGTATTTTTATTATTTTGAAAGAAACTGCTTAGGTGTCTTTTTCCTACTTACACTGACCTCAAACCTTCCTGACAGCTTCCTGTGTGGTGGCTCGATGCTGTTTCTGAGCACAATGTGAAGATCCCCAAAAGAAGACAAGAGTGTCTCTGCAGTTCCTAGTTTCCTTTCTTTATCAGACTCTTCTTTTCAAGGTTATCTTTAGCCTCATCCAGCATTTCAGGAAAAAAAAAAAAAGAGGTGTCCTCTGGTTTTTTTTTGCTACCTTGATGTAAGGGCTTGACAGGAGGCAAGTATCCCACCACACGTCCTGCCCTTTCTATCCTGTCAGACATCTGTGACATTTAAAGTTTTTGGAGCTTATCCCCTCCATAACCTATTGTTTAATTAGTGCCACTGGAAATATAGCAGCAAAACTTAACAGTGGGATCTGAAGCTGAGGAGATGAAGTGGGGTGGACGGAGTGACTCTCAGACATGACTGCCACACCGCAGTGGAGAAGTTTAGTAGAAAGGGTAAACAAGAAGGGGTTTGATGTGTTAATCAAAAGACCAGGGGAGGAGAGAAGGAGATAAGTAGGCAAATCTAGGTTTCAGAACAAGGATAGGAAATGAGTCGAATAATTCAAATTGGGTTCAAATTTGGTGGAATGGAGGGAATTGAGGAGCAGAGGTCCAGGCAACACTGTCCAGGCGGATCAGTCACACAGTATTTGCCTGTGCACAGATGTTTTTATATGGCTACTGCTCACTTGAAGAAATGAAGGTGATGCCATCCACCTGCCAGTTACCAGGAGCCAAATTTCCGTGTATCTGGGGCAGAGCTCAGCAGAAGCATCTTTTAAACCACACCACTCTAAGGAATGCCCTGAAGATTCCAGAGCTGGGGGGGGACAGGACTCAATTAAGTGTTTGACAAATAGCATCTGGTTCACCTCCCAAACTTGTTTTATACCATCGTTCACAAGCAGATTGTAATGGAGCTGCTCCTGATTTGCATTTGCTTAAATAAAAGCAGAACCAGACCTTTTCCTTCCAGCAGCTGCTCTCGGGCCGGCTGGCAGTGACAGCAGCCCTGGCACTGAGGTGGAAAGAGCTGCTCCTGCAACCCGGTGTGGTAAAGCTTTTAAGCACATGCTTAACTTTAAGCAGAGGAGTTCAGGTGACCTCAGTGTGACTTGTTGGACCAAGACCCAAGCACGGGAAGGAGGAAGTGCTAAAAACAGGCTGGGGAAAAAGAAAAAATTGATTTTTCCACAGTGGAATAACGTCCTCTGGGAGAAGCACTGCTGCTTGTGCCAACTACGGCAGGAGTGTGTGGCACATCGGGATGTGCTCTGCAGGGCGCACTCCTGCCCTGGCAGGGTTTGCCTCGGCAAGCAGCGATCTTCCATCTCTTGTTTCCTTCTACGATCCTACCTAGTCTGTAGCAGCATGCAAAATTAGCAGAGGCAGAAGCAATAGGTGGAGAAATTCCTTGCAGGATTTTACCATCCGTACCTTTAAAAGACACTGTCCGAGAAATGAAAAGGCTGGAGGGAGGGGCGGCTGGGTCAAGAGTAGGGAAGAGCTTAGAGAGAAATTGGCGTGTGGTGGTGTCTCACTGCACTGACTCATCTGCTCTTTTGGGGCTCCAGTACAGGAGCAACATGGTAGAGCTGGGTCACTGAAGAAAATCAGTCATAGATATGATAGAATGATAGAAAAGAGGGCTCCAGCCCCAAACCTGCCTCCTGTTGCCACCCCCTCACAGCTGCTCTCACTGGGAGAAGGAGGAATCCTCCAAAAAATGGTTGATGGCTTCATGCAAGGCTGGCGTTTTACATGTTACGTTGCACTGGGATATTATTTGCGGGGCAAAACGCAGCCACCTTCCACTATGTCATATAGCGTGTGGCGGTCCGTTTTCCCCCAAACCCCGGTGCTGAGAACATGGGAACGCTGTCTTAAGAGAACACCGTACGGATGAAAATGCAGGGCTTTAGGGTGGGTTGGTTTGTTTTGCTGACAGGGCAAAACTTCGACGGGGTTCCGGGGAGAGCCCGATCCGCGGCCAGCCGGGGGACGATGCTCGGCGGG
>NW_009649929.1:1256689-1311210 GCF_000708025.1 Charadrius vociferus
CCGCGGGGGGCGGGGCCCGCCGCGCCCGCTGCCCCGCTGATGGGTCTGTGCCAAAGCGGTGCCTTCAAGGAACGGGGTCTGCCCGGGGTGAGGGGATGCTGTGCCCCGCCGGACTCCGCTGGAGCTTGCCCTCCGCGGTCCTGGCGCTGGCCCCCCTCACTTCTTCTTACATCGTTATCTATCGATACTATGAATTTGTAGCTTTTTTCTTTTTTCTTTTTTTTTTTTTTTTCTTTGTGAGCTGCTTCTGACAATGGGTAGTCATCATTTACATTTCTAATATCCTCTCCACTCGTAGGGTCGTTTTTTTCCTTCTTCTTGTTTCTTTTCCCTTCTTCTTTAGTTCTCTAATAATTGGGCTTGCGACTATTGTCATTCGGCGTTTCAAAGTCTTTGCAATTCTGTGACACTTTAAAGTCTGGGGCAAAGGTACCGGGAAAGAGGATGAGGGAGTGACTGTGATTTGGACGATGGTAACCCTGTGGCTGACCAAATGTGTAAAGATTGTCTGCAGTTGCTCGTTTACAGCTCCTCTGTTAGGTGAATTTGTACAGGACTGGTTCAGGACCCCCTGGCCATCAAATTATTCCTTACTGCTGGAGTTAATTTTACCCTTTCATCTAAAGCAAAGCACTGAAATATATACAGCTCCATTAAAGTTACGATGTGGTTGCAGACCATCTCTCTAGGTGTATTAATGTAGATGCTGCTTTAGGCAAGTCTTGTGCTAGTTCCTTTTTTTACGTAGTCTTTGCACTGACACATAACTACTGAAACATATGAGTGTTTGCACAAATGAAGTCCAGTAGAGACCTTGATTTTGCATCTGCTCAAAGATATCTCCTTGGACAGCCCCAGTTTAGGGCCACCCTGCTGTGCCAAAGCACTGCTGTGCCAGCGTGCATCTGAGGATGTGAATGGGAAAGGTGGGCAAGGCAGAGCATTGAGAAAAGTTGCCATATGCATTATTAATCAAGACACTAATGTGTTGTGAACTACTGCTGAAAAGCGTTCCCTTCCACCTTTCTATTGCGCTGTTCTGGATTTACCTCACATTCATACTAACGTGGTCTACTGTGCTGGCTTGAAGTTGATTTTGATGGCAGGTAGTGAATTAGTGATTCATTGACTTCCCCAGGAGCAGGAGTGGGATGAGGATGTAGAATTTGTTTTAAAATGTCGTATGTTAAAATGCCAGCCTTGTATTAAGCTGTTGACCCTTTTTGGGGGGCTTCCTCCCTCTCTTCTTGTTCTGTGTTGGGCAGCTGACTGTGTCAAGCTCTCTAGCTGCACGATCACTAAGAGCTAGTTTCCCGCAATAGTGTACTTATTTACCAGAATATTGAATGCAAGCTTAATTAATAGGGGTTTATATAGCACTTTCCCTCTGACAATTTCAAAGTGCTGGGTGGAATTTAATTACACTGCACAGCTCCTTGTGGAAGAGGGGACACAGAGGCATTCCCAACCTGTTCTTAGAACTGTGGCGTAAATGGGGGCCTGGGGCATCACAGTTGTTTTCCCAAGGTCATGCGGGCAAGTCAGTGGCTGAGCTGGGAACACGGTTTGGGATTGCCATGCTCTTGTATCATGCTCTAATTAAATCACATGTCCTCCCTGGTGAAAGCTCAGTAAAGCTTTGAGATGTCAAAAAACTGGAAAAGCTCAGAAGGCTTTTGAATGTTATAGTTTAAAAGCATATATCCCTCCCCAGTTTTTAACCTGGTCTAATTTGGGAGCATAAATCATGCCGATCTGGTCATTCTTTCTGCTTTTTCCCTGCTACTGGTGATGCTAAAGCATGATGCTACAGCGGCAAATCTGCCCCATTGGACAATAAAGCGAAAAGTGGATTGGGAATTTGTTTTTAAGTCATGTAAGTGGTCAGTGTTGTGCCCTGAAACATGATTTAGTTCTTATTTTTGTCATCCAGGACATAACCTTATTTGTCCTTTATAGAAATAGTAATTTTCATTGGATTCAGCACTGTTTAATCCGAACTTAATGGTATCCAGTAGAGCAAATCTGGTTCAAGTATCTCCTGCCAGTGCTCGGTAGAAGGCAAGAATTTGGTTTGCTCACTGTGTGCTGGGTTTTGTTTTTATACTTGTGTTCATCTTTTTCCAAGGGGTTTTTTGTTGATAAGTTGAGGAACAGCATGAAGGAAAGATTGATCATTGGTTTTTAAACCTCAAAAAAAACCCTTCTATCACCTTTCCTGGTTAGAGAAAACTCTTTTTTGAGATTTCTTGCACTTACGCAATCCCATTGCACTTCTTGACCATAAATCTTTTCTTAACAACCAGGAGAATGTTTGTAGATAGAGGTAATATCTTTTATTAGGCAACAGGTACAGTTGGAAAAATCAGACAAGTATTTTGGCAGATGGGCTCTTCTTTAGGTGAAATGGAAGCAATGGTTTCAAAATGTAATGTAGGTGGAAACAAATTACTCGGGGGTTGCTGGAGATGGATCTGAATTAATTTTAAAATGTGGCAAGTTAGAACTGATATAGTGGGAAAAGGGCATGCAGACTTAGTGTGGTGGCCAGCCTGGTGTTAAAAGTCACTTTCAGCATTATTTACGCATTTTCTGTTTTTCCTTTTCACCCCAACTTTGGCTACAAATCAGGTTAAAATTGTGAGAGAAGCGCTCACAGCGAGTCAATTGTGAGCAAAGCATCAAAGAGCTTTGCAGAAAGGAATGGGGTGGCTGCAGCTCTTCTGTCCTCTGCGTGGAGGGATGGGATTTCTGAGCTGCCGCGCTTGGACGTTCCTCTCCCAGCCAACATGTTTGGGAAAGATGGAGCAACTGTCAAAGCAATGCCGGGGGTCCCACGGTGTCCCTCTGCCTGGGGAACCTCTCTCTTCGAGGCATCTTGGCACGTTAGAGCTTGTGAAGTGTTTTAGAGCAGCAGCATACTTTGCTTTTCGGACAGCATCAGGTTGCAGGTGGTTCCCAAAGTGTTTTGTGGTGGATTGTGCCCCTCAAGCTGCTTTGCGGATTCTTTGCCTTCACCGCAGCCGTGCTCCACTCGAGGAGAGACGAAGTCCGCAGGGAGAAGCAGGGTCTGTCGTTAGACCAATTGCTGCGGTTGGTAAAAAGGGACAAGCCCTCAGAACACACAGGCCCATCTTCAGGGTAATCTCAGTGCACTCTCTGCAATCCTTTTTTTTTTTTTTTTTTTTCCTTTTAAAGAACAGTGAAAATACATCGAGTAAAGGTCTTATCTGAGGCTCACAAAGATTGATACGATCTTGTTACAGCCTTGACTGTGCCCTGGAACTTAAGAACACCAGGTGTTTTGCTGAGCTGAAAGAAGAAGTGCTTTGTGAGAGCACTGGGTTAAATCACATTAAGGTGACTGCCTTTTACTGCCATTAGTATTTTGGACTTTTAATAAGGCCCTTCCTTAAGGCAGTGTTCTCTCCTAAGATGTTCTCTGCAGTCTGTGCCCGTTACTACTAATATTGTTGGTTGCTTCTTCAGTGCACTCAGAGCTCCTGCTGATACTGACCTGGGCTCAGCATCGCGGAGGCGCAATGGGTACCAAATTGGGCAAGGCTGGGCTTTGTGGACCTGGCTGGCGTGCAGAGTGATCCAACGGATTGAGCCATGCACACAGGGGCAGAGAAATGTGTCTGTCTTGCTTGTCCATCTTCACCCTTCACATATTCTAGCCGCAAAAGCATTAAGCTTGTGTTAATGGCATAATTTGCTTTTGTGGTAGAGGATGGGTTTGGGAAAAGGTTAACTCTGGGACTTTGCGGCAGTATGCAATGAAGAACGCTGACAGTCTGGAAGAGGGGCTTAATTTAGTGAAAGACTATATATAGTTTATCTATATGATGAGAGTCATCGTTATTGGTTATTGTTTCTGTTGCAGTATCTCTTCAAAGCGTCCTCAGGAAAATGGGTCTTTCAGGTCTTTCACAAATGTATGTTGGCACTTGGGCTGAAATCTCAGCTCCGTAAGGCTTACATGGGAATTTTACCGTGAGCTTTACTGAAGCTAGCATTTAATTCCTGGCCTTTTTCAGCTTTGTGCCACATTCCTACAACGCAGCTCCGTCAGACCGAGCTTTACCCCCTGCTGGGTCCCTGTGACTTTGATGGGCGAAAGGATCAGCCCTGTCTGCAGGTGACTGTGTTGTCAGGACAGGTTACTCCGGAGGAAGGAAATGAGTGTCACATTTGTAGCACTAAGACACCTTTTCATTTTTATTACACTGGTATTATAGATAAAATAAGCGTTTATCGTCTCTCCTGTCCTTACTAGCTGATGTAGCGTACCTGCTGTACAGGCAGGGTGACAAAACGTTGTTGTTCTCATGGGACATGCTACATACAGGCTTTTCTACCCTAAATTAAAACAAGCAGCATTTTCATCTGATCCAAATTAAGTTACACACTGCAGAGAGGAAGCTCTTTAAAGCAAGTTACTTCAAGTTTATAGGATGTCTGTCACTGGGGATCCTCCAAAGAAAAAATGCAGACCTCAGCAGTTCCCTAAATCTCTACATAAAGACAGTATAAACTGTGGGGTGACAGTTTCCATCCTCCAGTTCAGTTGACTGTGAAGTTCCTGAAGGGATGACCAAGGAAACTATGTCATTAGGGCTTTCTATGGCATTTGAAGGCACAGGGTTCCTTTTGCAATTTCTATGGCTGCAGGGGGGCTGCTGATACGTAAATCAACATAAAGTGGATTTTTACACTAAGAAGCATGACTAGATGACATTTGTGAGGAGTTTTCAATTGCAAGTGCCCCTCTTTCCTTACCTTTCAAGTTGGTTTGCTGAATGCTGAAAGATTAAGCATATCTGACTGCTGCTGAAATTGGGGGAGTTTTACATGGTCTAAAATTTTTTATTTTATATGTGGTTTATTTTAAAAAAAAAAAAAAGAGAAGATTGTGACAGCTCTATACCATTATGTTAATTCAGAAGCCCAAACAATCCCATATCACTACCTAGAGGAATAGCTGAATTTCCTTGAGGTCTGATGAGCTGCTTTATAAATTGTGGGTCTTCTCTTTCTAATATTTCTTTCTGTGTGTATGGCTGGTGGTGGGATGGGGTGCTGGGAGAGATGATGTTCTCTTCTGGGGGTGACTTGAGCGCTGCTGGGCTCTTGCCACAAGAGGTCACTGCAAGAGTTGTTGCGTTCCCAGGTTAATGTTTAAATCTGAGAGAGAAGGGAAAAATGAAATTATTGATTTTTTTAGAGTAAACATCCAGGTTGTTGTTGGAAGGAGTGTACAGCCAAAGAATAATGCCAGGAAGTTAAGCGAGCTGTGGAAATACATTTAATTAGACTATTTAGGTGGGTACTGTTCAGTGGTTAGCTGGGATCTTAAGTTGTTCTTCTGGAAAGCGAAGGGAATAGTGTTTTCTGGTTTGATAAAATTAAGTAATAGAAGAAGATTTTGGAGTTAGAACTCTAATGACCTGTTTTTCAGGGGGAAAAAGGAAAAAAAAAAAAAAGTCTGGTACTTGTTTAGTGAGCAGGCTCAGTGACTGGCTAGTTTAGATGCCAAGCCAACCTGGGTAACCCTGCTAGCCAGGACCCGATCCTCCATCCGCACGTGCCAGCGGGAGGGAGCCCGGCTGCTGGCTGGGGAACAGCCCCTTAGGAGACTCGCCTGAAGCAGCACCTCGGTACTGGGCTGGGATGCGTCCTGTTGGTGGCTTTGCTTCAGCCATTGGCACAAAGAGGGGAGCACAGGAGAGGCAGACCATTCTCTGCCAAAACGGGAGGTTTTTTTTGAGGTACGGCCAGGCTCTGTGAAACTGCAGCCAGGACTAGCTTTGGGCTGAGTGTTTGCAAGAGGAGCCCCTGTGTCTGAACAGCTACCGTTACCGCAATTTTCTCATCTGAGAATGTGAAGCAAGCACTCTCATTTGTATAAAGCCAGAAATCTGATTTTTGGTTGCCCCCTGAGGGTGCCTGTGTGCCTTGAGTGAGAGCTACAGTGTGCTCCAGTTTAAATTTAGCCTCACTACGTTTATGTTGTGTTCTGCATAATTTGATAGAGAACAGTTTCAGTGGTGGCATTTAGAAGATAACCGGGATAGGTGAGGATTAGTTTAACTCTAGGATAAATGAATGTGTGGAGGAGAACCTGTGATCAGAATTGTATGAATATGTCATTTCACAGGCAACTCAGGGACTCTCTCTTGTCCTTATTGGTGTGAAACTCTTCCTGGGGCCAATGAAGTCGGGCTGCAATGAAGGCAGGGGACCGTGCTGTTTGTGGGCTTTCACGTTCAGAATGAGTAAAGTTAATATTTTAAATTTTCAGGAGGTAAACTCCAGGCAGAATGGCTCTTCTTGAGCTCGCTTGCTAAATTGCTGAAAGCTGCTGTGTTTGCAGCTGAGTGACTTACACGTGGATTTCATATTTCAGCCAATGCTGGATCATTTATCTTTTGTTTTGTTTGAGGAACACTTATTTGGGGCAGGAAATAGATCATTTTAGCATAGTTGGTATGGTGGCATCTTGCTCTGGGTTTAGCCCCCTTTGCATTTTCATAATATGAGTATTAAATAAAAAAACCCCACTGGTACAGAAAGGTGACGTAAAGAGTTAGTCCTTTGAGAGATATTTTTTTTCGGGCAAGCAACGCTTAATGTGCTGGATAAATTGAATGACACTGATGTTTTGCATGCTTTAAAGACACCGGGGAAATAATAGCGTTGTTGGAAAACAGCGATGTGGTTTTATAGTAAGGAGTACAAAGTGCTGGTGGCGGTTGCTGCTTCAAGCACAGCAGTTTGTCTGCAGCCGACCCCAGAGCCGGAGGGATGTTGGTGCCCGTTGAGGCTGATTTCAGAGGGCAGTGCCCTCCAGAAGGGTTTAGGATTTTCTGTTGTATTCTGTGGGGATGCAGTATGTCTCGAGCATGTGGTTGGAGTCACTGTAAACACCACCAGTGCAAATATGTATTATCAGGGCCAAGACATGCTCAGGAGACCTAGAAGAAAATAAAAAATGAGAACCATTTTTAGGACCCCCTCTCCCCAACACACACACAGAGGAGCCCCTCAAGTTTTCCAAGGTGTTCTAAACAAGACTGCAGCAATATACAAACCCTGTGTGGTTATAAGGAGAGTCAGCTGACAGCAGTTTAAGTGGTTTGGGGCTTTTATAAGACAGCATTAGCAAAAAAGGCAAATTCCAGACGTTTCACAGACCCTGTCAGGTCTGGGCTGCATTTGCTCTGCAATGGAAGAGCAATAATTCTGAAGGACAGCTCTGTGTAAAGTTGTTTGATAGGAGTTCTAAATGGAAACACTGCTTCTTTTTATTATTATAATAATTGTTATTACTTGTGTTCTGCTACTGCTTCATTATTTTAAAACGTTTTGAATGGTGACTTTTCTAAACAGATTAGTTGCCTGTTTTCTTGGGATGAGATGGAAGTCCGAAATGGTGATTTAAACAATTTTGGTTACAAGTGATACCCAAGAATTCTTGAGGAAAGATGATTAGAAACAATGTTTCTCACTTGGCTAAGCATATCTCCTGGAATGATTTAGCTGTTCTTGCTCTCCTGTGATTACATAACGTGAATTTTACACGGCTTTGGGCATTTCGTTGGTTAAAAAAAATTGCTTGCACACTGTGGGTTTGTTGTTTTTTTTTTTTTTTTTAAACAAAACAAGGCTCAGCGCTGTGTTGAGTATTAGCTACTGCAGGACAGAGTAAGATTAAAGGCTTGCTGCTCTACAGCATAGGCTGCCTTTGTACAAAAGAGCCTTTTTACAAAACAGAAGCGCAGCAACAGCAAATACAGTGCCTATAACAATTGTTTTCCTCAATTGTGTTTTCCAACCTGAAATTTTGCTAACGGTATGCCTGTAATACCCCAGTTCCTTGCCGTCAGTATTAAACCTTGTAAATAGGAGAGTTATATTAGCTAATAAAAAGTCTGCTGCCTTCCTAAGAGGGAATCTAGGAACTCTGAGACAGGGGAGTCTGCTGGCTGAGCCCAGCTGCCCCGCTCGCCTAGAGACAGACACTGGTGTATAGACGTGTCTAGTCAAAGAACTTATGTAACTTGCAGATTTGTGATTTGGGCTCTCTACAGTGTATCAGAAAGGGAGATGGGTGGAGAACATGATTGGTGGAGGCAATGACATCAAGACAATCTTAGAAATAATAAAAATTGACTTTTATCTCTAAGGAAATGGGAAGTGGAAGTGCATTTTCAGTGCATCGGAGAAATCCAAGCAAGGACGAATGCATCGCCAGACATTTCAAGCTAATCATCATGCAAGTTTTGGAGTTAGCCGCATGTTAATGTTTTCAGAGTATGAGATATCTTCACACGGCAATCTGGATCACGGTTGAGTAGAGTTTCCTATACTAGATGAGACCATTGGTCTATTGGATTTACTGTCCTGCTTTCAGCAATGGCCAATGTCTAGCGGACCAGGGGAGAAGTTCCTATCATCCATAGTAAAATACTTGTGAGGTTAGGTGCTGCTGTACACAGAGAGACGACTTTTCTTTCTGGGCCACAGCACAGATATTGTACAAGTTTTAGTTACCAGTGTCTTACTATAGAATGCAAACTGTATTTATGCATTGCCATCCATAACTTTGGCTATCCTTGGCAATCTCTATTGTAATACTGTTCTTTCAGTGAAGTCATGGTATACCTAAAAACTGAGTAAATTGAGGTGTTCTGGTGTAGGCGTAATGGCTCAATTCGGTTTTGTCCAGTTGTTCATAGCTAAACTCTCTTAAGAAATACTTATCCTTGAGAACATATTCTTTAAAAAAATCTAGATTGCAGAACATAGCTCTCGTGTGTTGAATCCAACAGGAAGACAGCTGGGGAGATCCTAGTGCTGGTGTCCTCCCTATGCTCATCACCCTGCAATTTGCAGACCTTTTGTTGGCTCCTTTTCTTTTTCTTCTGAAGAGGGTGCAAAACACCAGTCTTATCTGTTGAAGACTAGAGCAGGCAAGGAGAGCTTGCCTCTCCCATGAAGGGAGCCTGAGCCTGGGTCTGTCTTGCAGAAGGCATCTGCCCTGAGGAGGCAGTCCTTGCTGGGTAGCATCGCAGGGCTCATGCCCGTGCTTTAGAAAAGGCTGATTGTGTAAACGTCCTTTGGCTCACTCCAGAAAAGGTCTTTGGTATGAACTAACCAATGTGGAGTGTGGGCCATCAGGGGAAGGGGAGGACCAGGAGTGAACCCGGGATGTGATGATGGAGGTGCACCTGGTGCTTGCCTGCAGCAACGCCGGCTGTCAGCAGGTGAATACCTGTGGTCTGGGTGTGTTTCCTCCCCGTTGCATGCAATGAGTATGGATGTATCTCAGGAAGGAGCAAGTCAGTTGGCAGTTGGCAGGTCTGTAGCACACTTGTCTTTTGTGATACCTGATCTGCTTGAATGAAGGCTTGGCTTGTGCTAAGAGGCTGCTACGGGACTTCACCACAGAGTCACCACAGCAGGGCACAGGGGAACATCAAGGTGCCCTTGTCTGAGGGTCCTTGCTTTGGAGCTGCTAGCAAAGGAGCCCAGGAGGAACGCACAGCCAGTTGTGTTTGGTAGGGAACTGACTCGTCTTTGGTGTTAGGCTGTCCTATGGCAACTGGAGATAGAGAAGAAAGGCGATTTCTCCAACCCTTGTCTCTTACATCAGGTTCAGGCAGCCAGCTGGAAATTGATCAGAGTGGAATTTGCTGTAATCAGATGGAAATCTTCACCAAAGACACAACTGTGATTGACCTTTCTTAGTGAGGAAAGCATGTAATTGAGTTGTAGAAATAATGGAAGTTAGGCATGCAGATGGCTGTAGTCCAGGACTGGCTGTTAGGACCCAGCCTCAGGGGACTTTCATGGACTTTCATGAGTGGTTAGTGGTGATGACGTAATAAAAGGCAGTCTCTTTTCCAACTACACAAAACTCCTGGAGACCCTAAGGCTGTATTATCTACTAAGGAGTCTCTGTTGTTGACCAATGTTAGTCTCCAAAAGGGAGACATATTAGAGAATATACAAGGAGTCACAGCAGAGGACTCAAAGCAAAAACTCATCCATGTCCCTTTCCACTCTGCAATTTTAAGAAATTATGGCCAAAAAAAGGTTCTCTCAAAACGTCCTGCCATCCAGTATGCAGTTTGGATCTTTACAGCTGGGTATGGACTGGCTAATATAAAGTTAAATCTGCCTAGAGTTTTTATCTGGATAAATTGTAGAAATAGTAAAGAATTAATATGTGTCTTGGTTGGAGAAAATAACATGACTCCCGATAAAATGTAGTGTAGGCATGGAGTCCTGTGGATCCTGAGACTTGGGTGCATAATAAAACCCAAGGGGCAGACGCTGACCCATTCTTCCTTAAATTTTATCAAGCTGCTCACTGAGCAGCGGCATTAATGAAACATGGATTCCTATGGCTTTGTGCCTGTGGTTAGATTCATTGGTCTCTAACAAGATGCAAACATTGATTCAAGATTTTTCTTCAGTTGGAATAGGACATACACATACATATTCACGTGCTGAGCGTGGATGAATAGGCCTTATTTGCTTAGGAGACAAGGGTAAAAAATAAGTCAGTTAAGTAAAGGAAAATTCACGGGGTCAAAAGAAAACATATTCTAATATGTGGTCAAGTTTCTAGTACGTATATTATATATCTGATCTAACCTTACAAATACTAGTATCTACCAAGGTACTTCGAGTGCATATTTTTTTCTAATTTTATGGGATTTTTTTTTTAAACTATGAATAGTTTGGCTTTCCAAGTTTCTGATGGATTTCATAAGTTTAGTGGATGCCTTATCAAGTATTTTGAGACCCTCAGGTGTAAAAAAGTATAAAATCCATAGAAGACAACCATTAAATGCTGTATTTCGACTGCTGGCTTCAACATTTATCTTCTGCTGTGTAGTCTGTGTCCTGAAACAGTTATGTGGTGGGAATACACAATTAAGATTATGTCTGTCAGACGGGGAGGCTTCAAAGCAGGGTTATCTGCTTTTGGACTGTGGTCCTCTGGGGAGCACCCAGATGTGCACAGCATCCATGAGTGAGTTTGGTATTGCAGTTTCTCATCGCCCAGGTTGTGCCTATTGTGTCTAGATTTGCGAGCAAAACTTCCGCAAAAGATAATCCTGTTAAGAAATCTCTTTCCAAATCTAACCAGAGGACTTGTAATATTGGTTGTTTCCCTTTGGGATGGGAAATTAAGAATTGCTTATGCCCCCATCCTCTCCAGCTGCTGGGGTGTGGTGGTGGTAGAGTGGCCGCCGCAGGGGGAACCTGATGAGCTTAGGGATCTGGTGGTGTCTCCCCTTTTCCAAACCAGAGAAGGTGGAAGGTGTCGGAGAACGTCAATACAACGGGATGAGCTCCAGTGAACCCTTCGGTTTCCAGAGGGTTAAGGATGTCCCCTGTGTTCTTATCTGTGCTGTGCTGAGGAAAGCTGGGCTGAGTCCCTGGTGCAGAAAGTGCTGGGGAAAGCCAGGGAGATTTTATGTAATGCTCAGGCTTCACTCTGTGTCTCCTGCTGCTTGTGGCAAGGGCATCTCCTGTTGGGTAGGAAAGCAAATTTTTAAAGTTGGCATTTAGGCTTAAGAATATTTGTGATGGATTCAGATAAATTCTTAGAATTCAAAAGTGTTAGATTTCACAGAAACTAAGCTCCTATTTCTCACATTGGTTGGCTTTTAAATATTTTTTAATCTGCTTTTCTATAGAGAATCCAATAATCTCCACATAATTTTTTTCCACATTCATGCTTATAAAGAAAGAAGAAAGAAATACTATTTTTTTCATTACACTTGCCTTGTTCAACAGAATAATGTTTGCATAATGTACAATCCAGTCACAGTTATAAATACGCTGAGAAGGGTATGTGTAACTCATGCAAACGCAGTGTCACTTTTATGTGAAAATGAATGTGTGCACCTGAGTATAAGTCTGTAAGTAATTGGCATAACCATTCTTTGGCTATTATGAAGAAAA
The DNA here is from genome assembly GCF_000708025.1 of Charadrius vociferus. Lineage (NCBI taxonomy): Eukaryota > Metazoa > Chordata > Aves > Charadriiformes > Charadriidae > Charadrius > Charadrius vociferus. The sequence goes on from NW_009649929.1 coordinate 1,268,675, forward strand.
TTTGTAAAAATCTCCTTATTTTTTTTTCCCCACAAGAACTGCTGAAAGGAACGTTTCCTATAATTTCTATACAGCAGTGATTGTTAATAGTTATATTTTAATAGCTTTTTAGCCTCAGTGAATGGGACCAGTTAGTTCCATAGCTGCAGTCAAAATAAAATTGAAAGCTAACAGTAAAAATAAAGAAAACTCTGAAGATCATCACAGACTACCATTTGAGAACCTCTACTAAGCAAGAATATTATTTCTGAAACAAAATTAGGAATGTTTGCAGTGTCGATGAACATAAAATCCCACAACATTGTGTTTAAGCAAAATGGGTATTTCCTTCTTTGGAAACGCCTTGCTAAAAGCAGGGATGGAAGAATCTTTCCAAACTAGTGAATAAAACTATTTTAGGACTAACTCATCATGTGTTGGTGCCAGTCCGTGCGTATAAACTGTAGGCACTGACTGAAAGAACAGATGACTGAAGCGATATTTAAACCTGAGTTCAGCCTCCTCAAAATACTCCCTGCCCAGTGTTTACAGCAATGGATGCATGTTACTGGGATGAGCCAAACTCACCTATTTGCATTTTTAATAGACTGCCACTGAAATTTGGTACCTGTTTTGTGTTATTTCAACATGTAAGTCCCTTTGACACTCATCAGTTCCCTGACTGTGCCGAATTTCCATGTGGGTCACCTAATATCCGCCCTCCCAGGCGTGATGTGGCTTGTGGTGTACCACGAGACGCGGTGGGCACACCTCGCCCCACCCCAGCGGCTCCTGGCGCTCTCTGTCCCTCATCCCAGGGATGCTGGATGTGTCCTGCAAAACAGACTGGGACCTGCCAGGAGGAAAAGTTTACTTGCGTTAAGCAAGGGAGTCATCATCAGTGTTGGGCGCACATACATTTCAGCATTTAAAACTCAGTTTGCACGTTAATTTAAGGTTGATTTAAAGATACATATAAAATGATAATCAAACATGATACTTTGCCCAGATGTTGTGAATAAATGAATCCTTTCTAAATTGTTAAAGCGTTGGTGCTTATATCAGCATGTGGGGGTGCAAGAAGCTGCTCACTTTGCCAGGAGTTACCCTGTTTCATCATGATTTCTTTTCTGATGAGCATTTTGATTTCATCTCCCTCTGAAATTTCACGATAGAAGATACCATCCTGAATAACTCTGCATCTGCTGTGTAACACATGGAGGATTTAAGTATACTTTGCCACTGACGACAGCCCTTTCTCTGTTTTTCTCTTTCTCTTTTCAGAATCCAGTTTTTTGTTGGGAAATGCTCAGATTGTGGACTGGCCCGTAGTTTATAGTAATGACGGTTTTTGTAAACTCTCTGGATATCATCGAGCTGACGTCATGCAGAAGAGTAGCACTTGCAGGTATGCCGACTGTCTGTCTGTTGCCACTCAATGCACTTTTAAAATTATAATCTGCTGGGAAGAGTGATGAGGTTTTGGAAGAAGGACTGATGTAAGAAAAGCATTGTTTTGCAGAAATTGAAGTATTGAAACAGGCTTTAAATGAATGAAACCAGCAACTTATCCAGGACATGGTAAAGCACTTAACTGTGTGCATTCAGCTAAGCACGTTGTTGTCTAACTTCCAGTAAAATCAATGGTTAGTTCTACCGGGATTAACAAACTACTCAAATACTTAAGGTTAAGTCCTTTGCTAAATCTGGAGTAGTGTTTTGGATCCTGTAAGACTTAATCCTAAATAGAAGAAAGCTAAATTCCAGTTGTTTAGATTTTTTTATTTAAATTTTATTTAGAACCTCTACAAATTTAATATATTTCACCCAAATCTGTTCTGAAAGCAAGCCAGATCTGCCCAGTTTGGAAATTCCTGTAATCTTCAAGTAACTGATTGCATTTTAGGAATAAAGACTGTTTGACAGAAAAGCTTTTGAAAAGTTTTAGCAGTGAATGAGGGTGAACTACAGGTGCTCCCAAAAGAGGGGATAAATTTTATGAGGATTTAGACATTATTATTCTCTCACTTGAAATTTATCCTGGCTAATATGAATACGAATGTGCTCTAGTTAATGATCCAATAAAGTGGGGTTTTAGGTAATATATTTCAAAGGCTTTTTTACTAGCTTTTCATTAATTCTCCTGTTATCATGCCAGGAGCTATGGGCTATTCTGTAGCCCATGTTGATCCCTGTTTTTTTCACACACACGTGTGCAAGCACACAGAGGACACAGTAAGTGCAAACTGCATCTTTATTCCCAAGGGGATGATTAAGCTGTTGATATATTTACTCTGAGCATTGCAGCTTTATGGCTTTTTCCTTTTGTCGGTGGTCTTTCAGGAGCAGGCAGCTGTAATTTATGGTTAGATGTGCATCTGCACCTTGTCTGCTGCATCCTTTAAAAGGAGATGCTTTGGGGAAAGACTAAATCCTTAAAGCATATGTGCGTAAGAGCAAAGTAAACCAGGGATAGAGGCAACAAGGAATGGCCAAGATACAAGTTTGTGTAGGTTTTCCCTTCATACATTCGGGGAGCGACCAGCTCCAGGGTGCTGGGAGGAGGGGGCTGCATACCTACAGCAGTGATTTTTGGGAGATGGGTGCTGCCAGGCGCTGATCATCAGCTGATGCTTCAGCAGGCAGCGAGCCTGTCCTCCAATGTCGGTCATCACTCACTCCAAAAAGCAACACATGATGACGCGTGGTTGCTGCTGTCATCAGCCAGAAAGGGGAGGAAGCCTTGGGGGTCCAGGGTTGCTCTCTGCAGCCAGGTGTCCTCTCATGGGCAACGGGGAAGAGATGGGCACGTGCTGCTGAAACGAAATATTTATTCACACAGTAGTAACAGATTCAATATACTCAGTGGGGCTGAAAGAAACAGCCTTATCACAGACGCTCCGGATATACGTGCACGCTTTCCCCTTTGCTCTCTTGCTCATTGAACTGTGTAAGTTTCCTGTGAGCCAGCACTTTTATCGTCTGCGCACATTAAAGTAATTACCAATATAGAATGGGATTGTAGGAAAATTTTGAGGAAGGGAAGGTTTAGCAATGCCTCTCTGATAATGATTCCCCTGTGCCTCAAATACCGAGGGGACCAAAAGGTTTATTCTGTCTGAGTGCTTCTTGTGAAAGCGATGGGCTGTAGTTACCATTTGTACGGATTCTGTTTTGACCATGTTCAAGTAGATCATACAGGTGAATCATACAAATGCAAATTCAAGGAGTTATTATGGAAAATGGGACTGGTAGCAAAGATAGATATTATTTTTTTTCTTTTATCATCACTCTATATATCCATCTCTGGATTTTGGAGAGACCTCTCTACACTCAAAGCATGGCCAGCACTTCTTTTGTGTCGGGGTCTTAGCTGGTGGAGTTATATATGCAGTGTGATGTTTCCTGCTTCTTAGGAGACACCCCGGTCTTTGCAGATTAAAGGAGAGCTGGAGGGGTTTTCAGCATGGTCTGACATGCAGCGTGTAGCCTTCCAGAGTAATGTCTTTGGAGCTGCTCTCTAATGAAGAGCTGTGCAGCTGTATGGAATGGAAAGTAGTCTTGTGGCCAATGGTGCCTGCTTAGGCTTACTCAGCAGAATGTCATAGTAGATTTTTTATATCTGGGGCCATTATTTATATTATTTTCGGAGTGAGGCTCTCAGTCCAGATTTGCTATGTTATGCCCAGATTACATCACGCATAAAAACTGCTTTATATATAATGTTTGCTTTACTGTTCTAAGGCAAGTGCTCTGCGATAAGAGTGCTGTGGTGCCACACCTTTATTGCAGGTTTTGGAAGGGTCTGTTTTTACGGCTTTTTAGTGCCAAAAATCCAACCAAAGAAAAATACACATATACAAACAATGTAAATCTAGCCCCTGATTGAAATTGTCATTGTTGCTAATCATGAGTATGATAAAGGACAAAAATAATTTCTTAATATTGGGTAAGTTTGCCCCTGCCTGTAAGGTATAGTACCTCCAAATCAACTTTCACCGATGCTTTTCTCCAGGGTAGTCCAGCAGGTCTTCACTATATCCTATTTCTGTCTGTCCCACCCCATACCCTACACTGGGGCATCTCATATGTCATCATTATATTTGGTCTCAGGTGGTCTTGGCTGACAGTGGTCTCAGGGAGGGGTAGATGCACTGGAGGTGCAAGTGATTTGTGTTCCAGCTCAGGCAATGAGTTAGTCCTGTGACAAGCTGGTCATCCCTTTGATTTTGCACCTCTCTCATCTTTTCAGTCAGCAACAATGTGCCCATTGGTAGGAAAATCACTTGGGAATACCTCAGAACAAGTGCCAGTCTCCCTAGTTTCACGGACACTATAGGAGGCCCAGTATACACAGAGGTCAGGCTACGTGAATGTTGCATAATGGTAATCAATGTGTGTTCCTTTGCCCAAAGTTGCAGGTATGGCTGAGGCTTATATATAGAATAACTGGCGTAAGTGAGTGATGAAATGCACGGGATTTTTAGGTGAAAGAACTTGTGTGGTGGTGAAGCGTTACTGCGCCAAACGAAAATGAGCTGAGAGTCCAGGAGGAGTAGGGCATCTGGAATTGCAATACCTCCAGCCTTCAATTAACCACACAAAACCCCCCTGCCTGGAGGTGCACCGACAGAGCAGCCAGCACGCAGGAAAACCACTTGTTTCACACCCAGTGAAGACACAGTCATGACAATGTATGTCTTCATGAATACGTTGAAAGAATAAACAGTTTTAAAACATTAAGCCCCAGTTTAGTGTTGCAAGTAATATCAGTGTTTTCTAAATATTGACGCTTGTCAGTTAAGCTCCGTATTCTTGGCAAGCCTTCAGAAGAGCGGGTACCCTTGGAGTGCCTGGTTAGTAGACCTTCACTTGGCATTTGCTCCAGGCTTTGCTTTGCTTACCCTTCCTTGCAGGAGAGCCTTGTGCCGGGCTGGGAGTTACTGGTTGCTGGTTTTCTTTCCAAAGAGGAAACCTGCTCTTTGGCCCTGCCTTCCAGCAGTACAGGGAGGGGAATTGGTCCTCCGTGCTGAAGCGGTTGTTTACAGGTAGCTTTTCCGCTGAAACACTTCCAGCATCTCTGCTCTCCCTTGTTTTGATTTACTGCCATTCCAAATGGGATTAAAAAAGAAGTCTGCAAGTGAAATCCTGGCTCCAGTGAAGCTAATGGCAAAATTCCCACTGTGTTCAAAGAAATGGGATTTTTCCATGGTGGGTACAGTGTGCTGGACTTGAAAAGGGTTAGATTTGATACTGGGATATCACCTCCGTGGCATGATTTTTGTGTGTGTGAGAAGGCCGCCCTGCACTGCCGGAACTGTACAAAGAAACCTTGCGGAGTGTGCCAGTGGGACCCAGGGAGCTGCACTGTTTCTCCTTAGAAATGGTGCCTGCTCCTTAACTTGCAAAGTTTTGAAGCTATTGACGTGTATCTGTATTTGCAGTTCCTCCTGGGCAGACGTTTGTCTGCTGTAACTGATGCCTTTTCATTCAACACTTGTGGATGAAGAGAGCTGTAAATTGGATGCAGGATCATATACCTTCTGCACTTCACCTGTCCTCTATCCTGTATAATTCCTCACAAACAGCTGTTAAGTACCGCCCTGGCACACGCTGCAGACCTGGAGCTGTTCTGATGCCGCTGCTCTGGATCCTGACAAAGGACAGAAGAGCATGATACAAAGCTTCAGATGTGGCTTTTCTATGCCAAGGGATGCTTTCAAAGGCAGGCGGGAGTCCAGGAGTCTTAAAAGACAAATGGTGTGTTTCAGAGTTGGGAAAATTATCTAAGATTGTGCCTTTCTCTGAGTATTTCAGTAAGTCTTGTTTCTCTTTGATAAGTCTATTTTCTAGGTAGTAAAATTCCCAGTAGCAGGGTGGTTTTGATATTTATGTCTTGTACAGTTTGCAGTGAAGGCACTCGACAAGCACTAAATAACAAAAAACATGAGGCAGAAAAAGACAGAGTGATTGACTGAAGAAGTAGGAGTCCTTCCATGTGTACAAAAGAGGGCAGACTAAATTAAATTAAACCTGTGATAAGCAAAGATATTATATAACTTATACGTTGAGTGGCTTTGAGGTTTCTTCAGTGCTGTTAAAAATTGCCTTCTGAAAAATGTTTTTATTATTCCACAGGCCTTTAAAACGTCTCTTTATATGTGAAAACAATGTAACATTTGCGTATTACAGGTTTACTGCAATAATAAGCTGCCTTTAATTTAAAACATAAAGATGATTGATTGTATTCAGCAGTGCTAACTGGTATTGTCCACCACTCGGAGCGACGACGATTTGTCATTTTAACACTAATTAATGATGACTTTCTGTATTATAAGCCATGTAAAGTCAAGCACTTTAACAAATTTCTGTTATTTTTTCCTCCAGGACTAAGAGAAACATTGTTTTAAATCTCAGGAAAACAAAACAAAACACAAAAGAGAATTCAGTTGCACAACAACTAGTGAAAACTACCAGCTCTTATTTTGTCTTGCAGACAGGAGGTCAATCTGCTTTACCTCATCAGTGAATTAAAAAAGGCGTAGATAAAAAAAAAAATAAAATAAAACTTTTTTTTTTTTTCCATCTCGCTTATAAATATATAAAAGGTTATCAGCTGAACTGGGGAAGGAAAGGCAGGTCATTTGAAAATGAGCAGTAGGCTGTGTTTTGCATTTCCTAAAGACGGCTGTGTATGTTAATGATAAGCAGTAGCTTAATGAAGCCTTGTGCCCTGGTAAAGCCATTTCCTGACGTCAGTCGCTGTAATGGCATCTCCATTATATTGCTGTCCCAAAGGTAACAATGCTGACCTGTCATTTATCAGTAGCTCTCCCTGTGTTACCAGTGAAGAAGCGCCTGTGGTGACATGCAGATGTTGTAGTTACTCTGATGCCCCGTGTCTGCCTCCACCGCCAGTGCTGGGCAGCACCTTATTCCGGGAGCAACCGTGTTACCTCCCTTGGTTGGCTGTGTAAAGAAAAGATTCATGGTCTGGCCTTCATTGAGTATTTTAATGCTTGCCGAGTCACTAACCACTATGCTGTTTTATTGTTTCTTTCAGGACAGTAGACATAAAATAAATGTTTATTGAACCTTTGGAGGTCTGTTGATCAATAAAAGAGAAGCTGCATTGAAACCACAGAGGCACTGATAGCTTTTCTTTTCTCTTTCGTATTCTCAGGGTTGTCAGTTGTAGGTTTCAGCTGAAGCTCAAACTGGATGTGAACAAAGAAAATGGGGGAAAAAAAAAAGTCTGATCAATTAAAAGTATATTCATCCAAGTGTCTGAAAGCTTTTATCCCACGTTCCATTTTCCTTCAGTTCTGTAATTGGGAATTTGCACAGAGTGGTCTTAGCTTATTTTTAATCAAGGGAAGAATGACAATAAAAGCCTGGCTGTTTCCTTACAAAGGCTTTCAAAAGTAAGGTCAGGTGGTTGGGCTCGCTTATGCCAGCTGAAACTCTGACCTGGAAAAGAATGCAAAGATGAGATGGTGAAGTGGCAAGAAATAGCAGAGTTAAAATTACATTTTTATATTCTCAGTCTGGAGAGGGATGGGTCTCCAAAAGCATTTTAATGTTTTCTGGATTTTCACTGAAATATTAAAGAAATGCAGTATACAATAAGGAAAGTGAGGGTGGATTTGGTTATGGTTGGTAGCAGTGCAGATACAGCTCATGCTCATGCACTTGCTTTCTGTGCTGAATTTTCAGATCATTACAGTCATAACTTCTTATTGGTTAAATCCTCCCTCCTTTTGTAATCAGTATTTAGTAAAAGGATTCCAATTATTGTCCCAGGTGCATCTTGACAAGATTAGATTTGTTGCCATCGATTCAGCCAACAGCCTTTACCTATAGTAGCTTTGATTCCTCCTCCAGAAGCCTTTTCAAGAGGATTGAACAAAATTTGGGAGGTTTTAGAGGTTTTGTTTGATTTTTCTGTGTTTTGACAGCAGTATTCTCATGGCCTGCAGCTGTGGCAATAATGGTTTTATAGGCTATCAGCTCTTTTTCTAACCATATATCCTTAAAGATATGCTTAGAAAAGCACTTAATGAAACATTGCAGTAGATTTATTTGCTGTCGTTTACAGTAAAAAGGTGGTCATGGTTACTCATTATTGTAGGTTTCCTTGTGACACTCTAAATATTTAAATGCGGTGTAAATCATAATTAAACTTCGGTAAATGACAGTTAATAGCATCTCCAATGCTTATGCCATTTAAGGGGACTGTAACAAAGTTGCTACTTGTCTAGAAAAAAGAGAAACATTTTTTCTTTTTCAGTTTTATGTATGGTGAACTGACAGACAAGAAGACCATTGAAAAAGTCAGACAGACTTTTGACAACTATGAATCAAACTGCTTCGAAATTCTCCTCTACAAGAAAAACAGTATGTATATATTTGTGTATGGTGTTGGGAGTGATAGTGTGTATTTAAAGTATATAGTAGTCTAAAATAAATTTTCATTTTGATGTATGGGTAAATTTGGGGCAAGATTTGGAGAAGAAATGCGTATTTTGGTCGCGAGAGCTCAAGACAAGCGTTCTTTTTTTCAAGACAAGTGTTCAGATTGCCAAGAATAGTTGTTCCCTGCTGTCTCTAGCCTGACTCCTTCTTTCCAAAATATATTTAGTTTTGAGGATTGTTTCCCTGAAGGGAAACTGACTCGGTTGAGTGAAAAAAAATCCTGAATGAGGTTCCCCCACATCCCTCAGGAAACACCCTCATGTCTCCACAAGTGAGAACCCAGGCTCCCGGTTGCCGTGAGTGGATGCTCCCAGCAGTGTCTCTGCGGTGTGTAAACCAGCACGTGTGAGCTCTAGTGAGAGTTTTTGCATAACCCAGGGATTAATTAGAAAACCTGGGAATTTTGTAACTTAATGAGATGCAGGACCTAAGTCCCTTCCTCTTGGTGGCACTGGGTTTACAGGGGGTTGCCAGAACCAGGGAAATTTTTCTTCAGTTTATCTTAACCATGAATCACTCCAGTCGCATTTTCTGTCCTGCCGCATATGGGGGTAGTACTTCTGGCTTATCAACGTTATAGCACATCCTAAGCAAAAGCTGTGCTGTTGTGTGTTCTCACGCTCGGCTTGTGCAGTGTGGACATCTCTCCCGGGCTGGTGGTTGAAATTCCTGCTTCTGTTAGTGGAGATGAGCAGCCTCCTTCACTGGCACGGGTCATCTTCTCAAGGTAGAAAACCAAAGCTATCAGGTGAAACATGCTCCAGAAAAGCTGGTTCCTCTACATGGAGCAGAACAAGTCTAGTTGACTGGGTTGGGGGCCATGTCGAACACAAGCCAAGAGCAATCTTGACGGAGATGTTTTCTTCGTTTTGGCTTTCTGTCCCCAGTACAGGATGCAGCTCCTCTGGGATCGGGGAGCTTTCCCCCTGGTTTAGCTGCCTGGAGCCTGGTTGCTGATGCCATGTTGCCCCCTGGGTGCACCTCGGTGCTGGCATGGAGCACCTTGCTGGGGTGAGGCTGGAGGTTTCCTTTACATGTTGTGGCTTAGGGAAGGTAATGATGTGCCTCGGGAAAGAGCTAACTGTGCCTGACTGCCCCATTTCTCTGCAAACTTACATCAACCTTTCATGACATTGAAGAGCGCATCCTGGATACCTCATCTTCTTGAAACTAACTCACATGCTTTATGTTTTATTTCCAATTTCCCTTTTTAGACTAAATCTTCCTGTATCTGCTCTTAAACAGTAGGGAATGTCTTTAGATTTCTCCAGTTCTGCTTGCTTCAAAGCGTTTTAGCCAACGCTTTAATTAAAAAGAGAAGCAGGAGTGTCTCTGAAATCCAGCTGTTGCTGCAGGTGCCCAGGAGGGCCCTCCAAATGACCTCTTTTCAGTTCCTCAGCATATGGATGTGTCTGTTCTCTGTTTTCTGCTTCTCTGCCCATTCCCTGTGTAGGTCGCCTGGGTGTCCCCTCACATTAGTGAAATTTCCCAGAACAGGCTTGTGTTGGGTATCTTTGCAAGTGGTGGTGCCCAACACTGCCATGCCCTGTGTCCATGTGCCAGAGACCCAGTGCTCTCCCCAACCCTGGCTTCTCTTATTAACTGGGCTGGCCGCTCCTGCTCGAGCATGGGCCCGTCCTGAACTATATACCTTCCAATTTTATTTAACTATAAAAAGAGGAAAGCCTTCTCTTGGTGACTTTTCTGTAACAAGCCAGTTGCTTTTTGCTTTGGGTTGTGGATTGCCTGGTGGAGATTGATGATGCTTCAGAGATTTATGGAGCTACAGTTGCCTTAATAAAAATCTTCACCTTTGCCCAGATCTTCAAGCCTATACTTTCCATAAGATATGCAGGATTACAGAAGGACTTTGTGGAAAAGTCCTCATATTTCTTTTCAGGCTTGAGTCAGTTCCTGTCCATAACATCTGTTGTCAGCTTCTTTCTCCATTGCTGACAGCGCAGAACTGCAACCTCTTGCTAAGACTGATAGGCTCACCTTTTGGTTCCAGTTCAGCATCTGGCTTGCCCAGGGTTTGCTTCCATTTGTCATACTCTGAGCTGTGCAGAAGAAGCATCTTCAAGAAACTGCCTGCTTATTCTTCTTATCCTTCAGGCTGAATGTTGGAGCAGATAAAGAAATAAAGAATAGTATCTGTTGGTATGAATGAATATACTTCTGCATATTCATATATATATATATATATATATATGTACTTCTGCAAAATGTAGACAGTTACTCTGTGGAAGGGCTTGTGTTTATCACCTGCAGAGACCTTGCCTATTGCCTGTCTCCTGCACGGAGCTTGCAGTGCTCTCAGAGCACGCTCCTGACCACATTTTTAAACTGTATGTCCAAAGGTGCCGTCTAGTTTTGGTTATGTGGCATAACCTTTTCTTTCTCACCCATTCCTTTACTCTTTTGGTAGAGGGAGATTTTGAGGTTTTTCAGGTTGCTTTCCCATCCATCTTTCCATCAGCACAGAGATGATCTTTAAGAGCTGATGTTCTCTGGCAGCATCCACGCGACTGCTGACTTCACACCCCCCCTTGGCATTTTAGCCCGGCTAGCAGGTTTCAGGTTCGGGCCTGAAAGTTTGCTACAACTTTCTTCTGCTTTACTGCATTCCCTCTCATACAGTCTTCAGCTCTACCCACCCAAGTATTTAGCAACCACGTTAGGCATGCATATATATATCTGTATGTATGTGTATGTGTGTATGTATATGGTAGTACTTGGGAAACCTCTTTGCCTACTTTTGCCCAGATTGCTGCTTCTACAGCAGCAGCTATTTTGCCTCTGTCTTTGATTTTTATCAGTGCTGTTGTACAGGTTATTTTGCCTGTGTACTTTCAGAGCTTTTCAAAGGGTGCCGATGAGTTGCCAGGTATAAGTGCAAGTACAGTATTACTCCGGAGAGCTGCAGCACTCTCTTTTAGCAGTTACGAAAAGAGTCTTTTATCTTGGGTTAGCAACAGGGAATTGAAATAATCAAGTAATCAGCATAATGGCTTTGGAATTATCACAAAAAGCAGTCTCCCATCTCTCCCACTTCTCCAGTGTACTGCTAGGGAGTTACTGGTTTAATCCCAGTTCAGCAATTCTGAATTTTGTCATGAACCCTTGTGGATTTTAACCTACCCCACAGTAGTCCTAGTCCAAATGGGTTTCATTGCCCTCTGGGCATCCATCCTGCAGTTCCTGGCACAGCTCCCAGATGTGGTGCATTAGAGGAGATTTGGAGGGGGGGGGCAGTTGTGCCCGTGGGATAACAGTGGGCCAGTGGCATGTCTCAATGTGTCAGCTCTCAGGCTGGCATTCAGGCAGCTCAGGAGAAAAGCCATTATGTCAACTGGCTGAAAGCACATCAAATCCCAAAGGTAATTAGCTGGCTGTGAAGGCATTTATAGTGCAGTGTGTGTAGGTGCAATTTTGGAAGGGAGGGGACAGGGCTGCGGGCAAGGAGCTTTGCCAGATGGAAAAGCATGTCTGACATTCACATCTCTGCAGGTGAACAGGGTGTTTCTAAGCAAATTGCTTGAAGTCTTTTAGGATTTCACTCCTTGCAGAGCAGACCTGCATGTACATAGGGGACTGCCACGTGCATTTCAACCTAGGAGGAAACAAGACCGTTTCAGCTCCTGAGCACCTGCAGGAACCCTGTGTGAGGACTTACCAAAAGCCATGATAGCCATTCCAACACCACAGGCCTTTTTTGGCTGTTTACTTGATAAGTGATAGGATTTGAAAAATATTTTTTGTTTATTTCAAAGGTTAAATAGAGATAACTGCATTGGAAGAGTGCTCCACTGGGCAGGACAACAAGGAGGTGGAGGGTATGACCTGAAACACAAAAAAGAAATGGAATCTCCTGATTTGTCCTGATAGGACACTTAGACTCTATGTCTGGATTACCTGAGCTCCTCTTAAATAATGGAGTAGCTTCAAAATTGGAGCATTTGACAGTATAGTCCATCAGTTTTGGATTTGATAGCTCCGTGTTATGTAAAGAAGAGTTCAAAGATACCATCCATTCATTTTTTCTTAACTCTCTACCCTGCAGACACTAAGTTTGTGAGACATGCTGGGAAAAACCAGGAGCAAGAGGGACAGAATAATGTATTTTATTTGAGAATGGAGATTTATTAAGCCTTCTGTCTCTGCTTATTGGCTAATTAAATTGGTAGCTTTTCCCCATTTTTATGAATCTGTAAAAATGGGAACATGTTCTTTGGGGGGAGGTAAAATTGAAGGATCTGGAAGATGTGGAAATATCTAGATATGGTCCTCGACTAGATGTGTATTGTAATAACATGTAAATGATGAAATATTCTGGGTATGGGCTGGGGAAAGTTTGTGCTACACTATAGTCCAATGTCACCTTTTTCTTTGCTTCAGGAACCCCAGTTTGGTTCTACATGCAAATTGCACCTATAAGAAATGAGCATGAAAAAGTGGTTTTGTTCCTGTGCACTTTTAAAGATATCACTTTGTTCAAACAACCGATTGAAGATGATTCAACAAAAGGTAAATACGAAATACACTATTTTTTTTTGGTAAATGATAAAGTACAGGTTTGAGCTTAGTCCTGGGACAGGAACATGTCATGCCTGTTATCTGTATCTTGAATTCAGGGAATGTTTTGTGACCTGTCAGAGTTTCAATGCCACTCTCCTAAATTATTGCTTAAAAATAAAAGATAAATCACCAGGAGTGGAAATTCCCTAACAACATTTTGCTGGAGTCACAAGCCTTCCTTTCTCTTTGTAATTTCACTACTTCGTCTACCAAAGCTACTACTACTACCAGAGCTGGCATTTGCTAAAAATTATAGTTTTGACTTATTTTAATGCTGTGTTGTTTTGGGGGATGCTTCTCCTAAGGGACTGGTATCTTCAGAAAAACATTATTTTAGCTCCTTTGTGCAGAGATGTTGATATTTCCTCCTTTTCTCACTCTTGGAGATGAAATGCAAAAGAAACAGATCTTTTGGGTCCTTTATTACTTGCCAACAATGATGACTGCATGGCAGTGGACACTGTACTTGTTATTCAACAGCTGCTGGTGATGGTGTTTGTTGAGATGTGCCGTGCTCTCATCACCTAACGACCCATGGCCAGACCCGCAGCCTTGCACGAGAGAGAATTGGTAGGGGAAGGTGCAGAGGATATAGCAGCGTTCTCTGCATTGGTTATAAGACACGTGTCTTGTGTGAGATTCACATGTGTATTGCTTTGGGTAAAATAACGCATTTAGATCAAGAAGGGCATTTATGCTACAGCATCCACATCCCATCTTCTCTTGGAAGTTGCATTCTGATGATTAATTCTGTGCTGTATCTTTCTCTTCATGCTTGGAGAAGGCTTGAATTCTCACCTGGAGCCGTGTGCGCTCTAAGCCGTCGTCTTTAGAATAAACTTGGTATCATTTGAATGCAAGCAGGATTTAAACTAGTTTCTTATGATCTAGGTAACACTTATTATATGTGTTTGGATAACTGAAAAGTAGATGTATAAAAGCAGACTTAAAATAAAACAAAAGGCCCCTCTTTGGGCTAACACCAAATATGAAAATTTTTCTGTCTAGAAAGTATTATCCATAAAGTTATAAGATCCTCATACAGGAACGCCTTCTCAGCCATCATAAGCTTTACTGCCTCTACAATTTAGTTAGCAACCTGCAAATGTTCCTTTATTTCACTTTCAGCTCCATAACATGGAATTTCTGCCTGGAAATAATCTGAAATTTTTAGGATAAATGCCAGTTAATTGAAAGGACTTTAATTGCAGAGGTCTGAAGGCATGGGACTGGCTCCTTGTTGCAGTGTATATAATATGTAGTGGCAGCTCATCAAGGAAAAAGCCAGTCTTTGCAAGGATCCTCTTGTAGGATTTCCTATTTGATGCTTTCTGGGGGGACTGAGATGTATCTCACACGGAACCAGCACCCAAAACTCCCCCCTTTCACCGGCTCTGTCCCACGTTCTGCAGTACGTAGTTGCACTGAGGAGTGTGTGGCTGCAGCAGGACAGGGAGAACGTATTGAAGGTGGCTCCCAAATGCAGAAATGATGAATGTTGCCTCCTTTGGATTCTTGGCCAGGGAGATTAGTACTCTGCTGCCTTCCCTGGAGAGGCAGAGATGTGCTGGGGTGGCTGAGCTCTCCTCCTCCCTGTCTTGTGGCTGAGGAGGAGCAGAATATATTTGGCATCTGTTACAGGAACAATGTATGTTCTGATGGGAAAGAGCAATAGCTGTGACGTGCACAACTTGTGTACTGCTGTTCTCCAGTGAAGGGTACCATTAGTTAAAATGCCAGGTATTAACTATGAACATTGCAAAATATTGTTGCCAGCAGCCAGAGAGGTTTGACTGCATGTTTAAAGAGTGCTTACTTCTATCAAAGTCATACTTAAAAAAAAAACAAAAAACAAAACAAAACACTGCAGAAGGCAGTTCAGCCACATCTCTCAAGTGCCTGTAAGGCATATGATAGAAGTCTTAAGAATTTGCTCAGGGTGCTTTGATTAGAGCGTTGATTAAAATGAATCGGTATGTCCGGCAAGCTCTGTCATTACAAACCATTGACCTGATTTTTTTCTTCTCCTTTTGCATAAATTAGAGCTTGTCTTCTGTATTCTTCTTATAAAAAACTGTATTCAAATATTTGCACCGGTTTTCTACAAGGATGGGAAACCAGCACTGTTGTATTACCCTCTGTGTATCAACTGGGTGGATCTGCGGGATCCCACAGCACTGGAATCAGTATTGTTTTGTCAGATGTAGTGCTATGAGAGATGCATAATTCATTGTCCTTGCAGATAACATTACAATGTGCTTAGAAGCTGTCAGGCCACTTTCTTTTTGAATTATGAGATTAGTAAACATATACATTACAATTTAGTGGAGAATTTTTAAACTTTGGTAAAAAGCATTTCAGTAAAATACTGCTGTTGAGTGCTGGGATTTGTCATTGAAAGGGCTATTTTTTTCCTTTTTAAAAGAATGATTTTTCTTCAGAAATTCTGCCAGGACCATGCAATACATAATACATAAGTAACTATGGTGCAGATGAGTTACTGTCTATTACTTATGGGAGCAGTAAATTTGAGATAAAATATTCATCAGAAATAAAATATTGATGCCATTATGCAATAATCTCTCCGTACCAATATATTCTGAACTGTTCGAAGGTATGTTGCTTTGTTGCAAAGCTTCAGTATATCACAGTCCTATGAGGTACAAGGATCTGGTATTTAAATCATAACCATGGGTGTATCTACACTGCAGGGTGTCTGTGTATCCTGCTTCTGGAAACAAATGGTCGGATTTGTCAGATCTGCTTGCGGTGGCTGCGATGCGGTCGGCATCTTGTGCAGACCTTGCATGGGCAGCTGCAGTTTTGGGGGACTGGTAATGATGCCCTGGTCACGAGGATGCTGAACTGCTCAGAAGTGTTGAGGAGCTTGTCGTAGTTGTGAAAACAGGACATACAAATAAAAGAAAATAGTTTTCTTACTACAAAACACATTGCAAGGGACGGGTGGGATTTCTTTGTCCAATATAGCCTCAAAACCATACTTGTTTACAGGCTCAATACAAAAAAAGTATAGTTGACATCACAGGGACTAGCCCCGTGCGAGCGAGGGGAGTTAAAGAGGTCTGGGGCACTACGACAGATGGTGTATCTCTCTGCTTACCTGTGTGCTCGTTGTTTGCTGTGTGTTAATGTTGTCAGAAAGGAGGAGGAGGAGGAGGAGGGGGCTTTGCTTGCAGGAGGGAGTAAAAGTAATGAAAAATTTTCCCGGGTCACCCAGGAGACTGTGAATTTGTTGCAGTCCAGAAAGCTGTTGAAACTTACTGGACTGAAAGTAAGACTGGAGAGGAGGGATATTTAAAAGCTACCTCCGTCTAATAAAATAGCGACAGAGATCAAAACCCTTGTTTTTTGAGAGGGTATAGGCAGTTTGACACTAAAGATTTGACTGACTTGTTTTCTTGTTACCCATGCTGGTATCTATTATCGTTGAGCGATGTGCAGGAGACCTATGATGTATAGCAGTGTAACAGTGATGAAAAAGTACTGTTGTATCCTTGTAAATGGAAAATTACTTGAAAAGTGTCTGACCATGCAAAAGTATTAAAAAAAAAAGCGCATCTCAAGTAGAAGCAGTGAAGATGATAATGGAAGGAAACATCAGCCACCTGGCTGACTTGTTCACTCCTGGGTGAAAATGCCACCAGCAATTGTGCAGGTCTGGAGGATGGGGAGAGTACCCTCCATTGTCTTGGTATATGGTTTCTAGTGCCCCAGCTCCCAAGTTGGTGGCTGGATGAGCTGTGGGTGGTGGCAGTGGGGAAGAGGCGGCGTGAGAATTAGTGATATAGCAGGAGGTGTTGCAGGAGATGATGGCCACACTTGACGGTCACTGGGACAATGCCTTATTTACCAGTCCCATATTTCCAATCCTTATTTTTCCATAGCTGTGCTATGTTTGTCTGGTCTCTCTTTCTTTCCTTCTCCTGATCCTCTTCGGTAAAATGAATGTTTGTCTGATCTGGATTCAGTACCAAGCAATAGGTCCTACCTGTGGTGGTGGAGGGTCAGATCTCCAGGTGTCCTGGCTGAATGCCTTACACAGCAGAGATGGAAGGCCCTTACAAGTATATGAAAGATTGTATTATGTATTTTCTTCCAGAGAATAAAACCCAAAGAATTTTTTTTTTTTTTTAGTGTTTGTACCATTGTAGGGTCACAGTTGGATGCTTCAGTCAGCTTGCTGTGCTTTTATTCTGTCTTTACCCAATGGTTTTTTAAAAACATCTGAAGACTTTCAATCCCTCCAATGACACACAGTGATAATAATCTTATATTTATTTGTCAGGAAAAAAATGAAGCCATTTTTCTGGGCCCTAACTATTAGAAGGGCCACTTCAAATGTTAACACCGTTTGATGTCAGGAGTGCTGTAGATTATATTGAACTGAAAGTTTAAGGATAGAAAAAAAAGACCATAATTTTTTGGCTAATAGTGGAGTTTCACCTATTTGTGCAGTGGCTTTATTCCCTTTGTTATCATCAGTGAAAGAAAATGTGGCCTCTAGGTAAACTTGGAAGTTTTTTCAGCTAGGATTCTCACTGGTTGTCTTGAATGTCTTTTGAGTGAAATATCAGGCTTATCTGCTGGAGGTGATTGGGAAGTTCTAGTGAATACTGATGGGACACTGAATTAGGATGCAAAGATGTGTTAATGAGGCCCCTACAACTCAGGACCATGTGCCGTTAACAGATGGGATCAGGAGATGGCACAGCAGTATCCTGAAGTTGGGGTTTTTTTTCACTTGATAGAGCCAGACTTTGATAATCAGCACTGTCTGGGACAATGCTGTAATGCTTCCAGTGATATAACTCTTTATGGTTATATAACTCTATGTAATGATACAACTCTATCTCGGAGTGTGACAGGGCTATAAAAAGTGTAGTAGTTGCAGAAATACGCACTTATGCTTGCTAATCCTTGCTAAGCCTATAATTCTGATCCTTTTTTATCTTTAATAAGTGCAAGTTATTAAGCATATATAACTAGTTGCACATGGGAACTTTTTTCCTTGAGGGGGTATCAATCCTGGTGATAATAGAAGAAGTGGGTGGAGGGATTAGAGCATGAAAATGAGGTTTCTACCTTTAGCTGAAGCACAGTGTACCCTGTTGAATACATCACCGTGACAGTAATCCGTAACAGTAATTTAATAGGTCACAATTTGGATATTTTTATTGCACCTTTCCATGGCTGTAATAACAAGGGTCTTGGTGCTATAGAGACCCACTTGTTCTGGTGCTGTTTGCTATTGCTCTGATCTGTAGAGTTTCACCCCTTAGTGCTTTCAGGCACCAAGGAGATCACCTCCATCTCTCCATTCTCCCCAGCATCTAGAGTGCAGCTTCCAGGGACACCTTGGCCTTGAGAAAGGGCTTTGTCAGGGATGACAAGAGAATTAATCATTTGCTAGGACACCAGGTGGGCTTCCAGTCTCAATAGTAGACAACCCAGAGGAATGATGCTAAGAGACAGTCTCTTGGTATATGAAACCATCCATTTTGGATGGGCATAGCTTGCTAGTAACCAGGAAGTCCTTCTGAGGTTGCTTTGGTCCTGTTGCTGCAGGACAAGCATCCTCATTACTGTCTTCAGTGACATGCTGGTGGCACATTTAGCAGACACTGCAAAGGCTGAACAGTCATGAAGTGGCAGTTGTTTTCTCAGTCCTAGGGGTGATGCTCTGAGGCCTTATTTCTGTGCCTGCCCTGTCCCCTCCCCACCCTTCCTTGCTTTGCTACTGTTAGAGACCCACCATGATGAAAGAATTTCATCAAAGAAGAATTTCCATATCCAGGGCTGTTTCATTTCCTTCACAGAAATAAAGTACTTTTCTAAATCTGGTATTGCCTTTTGAGGCCTTTGTGTGCTCCATCAGCAACCCACAATGCGCATTAACTGTCTGTAAATTTCTAGAAGTTTAATGTGCAATGAAAAAGAAATCCCATTGAAATCAAATCTTACCCTGTGAGAGATTGAATTAAACTGGAAGTTGATCTTTAAAGCAGTAACTGTTTGTAGATGGATACACTTTCTATGTAGAAAACTGAACTCTCATAAGCCATATGTAAAATAATAAGTATAAATATAGTAGTTAGAGAGTTTAAGAGTCTAATCTGTATATCACAGGCCATAACATTTCACTAAGTTACTCCTCTGCTGAACACGTGAACTTGTGTGTAACTAAACCATCCCCTCCAGACAAACATCCAGTATTAATTTAGAATTCTGAAGAGACTGAGGATCCACCACATTCCTTCATATTTCTGTTGCTTTTTCATTACACTTTCAGCTTTAAAAAAGTGTCATATTTAAATTAACCTGACTTCAGCTTCTTGCAGTGGCATCTTCTTATGCATTTTTTCCACTGTACTAAAAATGTCCCATTAAGGCAGTTACCTTATATATCAAGTCGTCGCTCCACCTTCTTTTGATAAGGTAAATGAGCTGAGATCCTTAAACCTCTATCTAGCCTGAATTTGGAGGTCTGATGGTGGCAGATACACAGACATTTTAGCTGCACTTTAATCCAGCTCATTGGCGGCAGTGGGGATGAAGCTGTGGTGGCGTGGATTTCAGCCTCCCACGTCCCGCATAACTTTCTGCAGCCATTGCTGTAGCCAGACAGATTCACAGCTAACTCCTCAATATTGCCCATTGCTCAGCCTCTCCACGCCTAGCTCTTACTGTTGTACATCCAAGGAGTAGGTGACTTTTTGCCAAAGCAAACCACTTGCTGAATTGCCTGTCTACTAAGACCTTTGGATCCTTTTCAGAACTGTTCTTTGCTAGGGACGTTTCCCCCTCCCGTGCTTGAGATACAATTTGCATTGCTTTTGCCTAGATATCTGATTTCCGTGTAAAACGCATTTGAATGGCACATGCCCAGTTATCAAGCACATCATCCTCCGTGACTGCCTTCACTACTGTTCAGCATTCCTCTAATCTTCCTGTCATCTGAGCATTTTATCGGTCATTTTGAAATGTCTTTCAAGCCATAGAGAAAAGCACTGAATAGAAGGGAACCCGCCCACTGGGGTCCAGAACGCTCTCAGTAATATTTTTTTACTATTTTCTACTACTCCTTATTGGATATCTGCCAGGTAGCAAGTTCTTCATCCATTTAACCTGTAATTTACTGAACTGCATCGTCTCAGTATTTTGTTAAGGGTGTCATGCAGTGTCAGTTCAGTGAAGATTACCGTACAAGAGGATTTGGCCAACGTGTGGCTCTCAGATGGTTCAAATGCAGCACCAGGATGAGGTGATGTTATGTGATGAGCACTGTGGCTGTGCTGATTTGGGAGCTGTTGGGTGGAAGGTCCTTGGCTGCAGGTGGGAGCAAACCAGGGGCAGCTGCTGAGGCTGTCAGCAAGTCAATGGTTCACGTTGCTGCCCAGCCCAGCCCAGGCCAGCCCCAGCAAGAGAGCACTGGTGCGGGGAGCTGCCCTGGCTCACGGCTCTCCAGTGTTCATCATATATATGCTGTGGCTCTGGCTGGCCATTGCATTTGGCTTGCAGCTTGTTCTGTCAAGGCATTTGGCTGTCTTCCTGAACCAAATTTATACTCTTATCAAATAATGAAATTAACATTGTGGGGTTTTACATCATTCCATTCATTATGTGCCTTTCCTTTTCTTTTTTATTAAACATATTGAAACTCAGATCAGCTTTTCTCTCATTTTGGCTGGCACTGAGATCAAGCTGAGAAACCTGTTTGCCCTTTCTGCATGCAGGTGCAGAAAGCCTTTTGGTCATAATCTGGGAGTACTTTATTGTTACTTTAAAAAATTTAGCCAGCGAAGGATTTTTCCCATATGTCTTTAGCTTTCCATGTCCATACTCGTAAGCCATAATTTTTCATTCACAAACTTACTTGCTCCCTCTTTCTTCCCATCCTGTGGGCTTTATTGTATACTGGTTTTTCGTTTCTAGCAGTTGCCTTCCTTTTGGCCCTTAGCCTTTGGCTGGTATAGGCCTTCTTCCTTGACCATGGAATGGCACCATTTTGCTATCTGACAAATTCCTAAAAGCCAGTTGACTGACATTTACAGTATTTAGTAATATTTTTTTTAATTTTTGCAAGATTTGCTCTTGTTTTTATACACTTATGTGAAATAAGTCCTTGGTGGCCCTGTGTGTGTGTATAAAGTTTAGCTTTAATTGCGGAAATGTGAAATTTAAGAAGTTGTGCACTGTAAATTTGCAGCTATGTCAGAATTAAATTTAGAAATACATTGTATACCAAATGTAGTCTAGTGGTGTATAAATCTTAGCACTTCTCATCAGTAGATCTCAAAATGGCTTGCAAAGTAGGTCATTAGCATTATCTTCATTTTAAGGAGAAGAAACTGAAGCTCAGAGAGGTGGAGTGATATGCCCAAGATTACCCGTTGATTCTTCATCCATTTTGAGCTCCCCAGTTGTTGCAGTGGGTGGATGGTAACTGGGAATACAACACTGAGCAAAAACAGAGGTCAGATGTAAAAATTATCCCAAGAGTGCAGTGCATTATCAGACAGCAGAATGCACAGAATTTCAAATTGGGAAATTTATCCTAGTATTTTGAATTACATTTGAATAGACTCTGTGGTTCTTCAGTCTGTGAATAGTTTTGCTGCATCATGGGAGTGATTGAGCTTTGTTTGACTATTACTCTGTTTTTTCACGAATCCTATTTATCCCTGTCTCTCTAATAAAGCAAAACCAGGATGATTAAGTTTTTTGAAGAGACAATGAGCTCTTTCAGCCATACTTCACCTGCAATAAAGAGCAAACAGGCAGCCATTGTAATGATTTTACTGTCTGAACGTCTCGAAATAGTTGAGAATTGTAGACGCTAACTATTAAGGCAAAAGGATGGTCCATGTTATCAATTGAATTCCATACCGCCTAACTCTGAGCGAGCTAGCTCTTTGCGTTTGTGGCTAAGTCATAACATATATATTATTTCAGCATTCGGTATTAACTGTTTCATGCTTCACAGCGAGAGGAGAACAACCACCTTTCCACAGTCTGGAGGTGTTTCTTATATTCCTGCAGGCAGGAATCAACATAAGCATTGCTATAATTACCCTCTGCAGTTTTTTACACAGAATATCATTCTTAACCCAAGCGTTTTCCCTGCAGTCTAAGATATCGGATAGTTCCCTGTTACACTGATTTAAAAGCCATCATTATTTCTGATCCTTTTAAGACCAGACAAACCTTGACAAAAAGGTTAATTGCAACCCAGTAGAGCTACACTAATGTTTTATTAGGGGGAGCTAGTCATGTCTAGATTTTTCAGAGCAAGTGCACTATAAAGAGCATTAACATCTCGCCTTGAGATTTTTAAACTCTTCATAAAGTCTGATGTATGAATTTAGCTTTAAAATAACATAATATAGTTTATGAACTAGAGATTTTAATTATTTTTTTTCAGTGTGGCTGCTAGCTACGTGGTGAAATCTGTATTTGGACCTGTACACAAATCCAGCAAGAGGGATTGCAGATTTTCAACTCCTAATTAAATTATGGGGAGAATTTGAAGGGTTTTCTCAATTGCAAATACTTACATTTGAAAATATTTGCTGTTGTCTTTGAAGGCAATGGGTAGGCCTATTGACTGCTGAGGTTTTTACAGGGAAGGTGGCTTAAGGACTAGTGGAGCAAAAGAGCCCAAGGCCTTTTTGCCCATGAGCCTGTCTGTGCCTGCGCAGGGACTTCTCCACGGTGGGGGGAACTGCCCGCATCTGACCCAGCCCCTTGGCAGGAGTGTCTGTGTGTGATGGGCACCAGGAGTTGCTCCTCGGGGCATGTGGGAGCACCTTCAGGAGACTCACAGTTTCGGGTGGAATCTAACCAATTCTCTGCCTGTGTTGTGACCTTGAGTGGAATCAGAAGAATGTAAAGATTTTTGTCTCCAGATAGCCATTAGGAAACAGTTATTCTGTCCCATCACTTCCAGCATCACTTCTGCTTGGGGATGCCTCCTTCTCTGTGCTTTCTTTGGACACCTTTTGCTCACATCCTTTTTATGCTCTGCCCTACACTGCAACAGCATCTTCAACCTGGATAACATTTCTCCTTAGAGAAGGCAGCAGAGAAGAGCGGGTGTTGGAGGTGGATGAGAGTGTTTGTGTGCTAGATTGATCTGCAGGGTGTATTAATGGGAAGGAGATTGGTGACCAGAAGGGCAGGGAGAGAGGTCCCTATGGTAATGCAAGAGCGCAGTTCGCAGAAGGTCCCTGAACACAGAGTAAGCAGTGAGTGCGGTGTCAGAGTGGAAGAGCAGCTGCTGCAGAGCTGTTCCCATCCCAGCTGTCCAGTATAAAACACAATGATTGATTCAGGATCTCAGGAAGAAAGATGTGTGGGCATAATACTGCTCTTGTTGGAGTAGTAGCTGACAGAAAGGCACATGCTATAGTGAGTGAGAGGTTTCACGAAAGATATTTGGACTTTTTGATGATGGAGGGAAGATAGGATCAAATCCTAAGGGGCTAAACTTATATTACCTCTCTACAAGGTATCCTCCCTACATATGGGGTCATTGACAAGAAAGCTGAAAATACCGTTTACCCCTTAGACACCACATCATTTCTGTAGCGGTGTATGAATCTAGTGAGTGGCTGAGTGAGCATCTTAAACCCATCTAGAAAGCTTTTCCCCCTCTGAGGAGGCGTTCAGGCACTCTGTCTGCTTCGCTTGACTATTGACTACCTCCCCTCTGTGCTCCTGCATTCCTTCAAGTATCCTGGCACAATGTTAACAGCTTCAACTCATGTCGTAGCAGCTAAGGTTTGAAAGAAATACCAATTTATTTATTTTAAATTCATTTAGTACTCCTTTTTTTCTCTTCAGAAAAACCTTTGACTCAGCCATTGTGTGAAGTACGCCACCAAGTCATCCCTGGTTCACTTAGCCCCACAGTCAGAGGGATGTCAAATTAGCAGTCCTAATTAGAGCAAGAGACACGGAGAATATTTTGTGGGTGTAAAGTAATTTAATTGTGACTAAAACACATGGAGGAAGAAGAAAGTTGCATTCTTGGAAGGACAGCATTACAGCTGGGCCAAGGCAGAGACTAGTTTAGTTCATGTTTGTCAGCAAGCTTGCTGCCTTCATGTCCTGTTTTTGTAACTTTATGGAGTTGTTAAACCTGCATCTTCAACTTCTTGTGAATGCAAAAATTTTAGTTTGAGTAATGGATAGGAATGAGGAAATATTTTGCTATGCTTATGTTTAAGAACAGACCCTTAGAATCACAGAATCGTTTAGGTTGGAGAAGACCTTTAAGATCATCAAGTCCAACCATTAACCTAGCCCTGCCAAGTCCACCACTAAACCATGTCCCTAAGCACCTACATGTCTTTTAAAGGCCTCCAGGGATGGTGACTCAACCTCTTCCCTGGGCAGCCTGTCCCAATGCTTGATAACCCTCTCTAGAGCCTTCCTACTGTCAGACAGATCAATGCTCCCGCCCAGCTTGGTGTTGTCTGCAAACTTGCTGAGGGTGCACTCGATGTTTTGGATTGTGAGAATGAATGCAGATCGCAAGAGGTTTATTTTAAATCAGGGGTACAAATTCTGGTTTTGTTCATGAATCAGAAAGTCATTAGAGAGAGCCAGGAGAAACAATCACTTCATGTGTATGTTATTTGAGAGTTTTCTATTTGAGGTAGTTAACATCTTCCTCTGAAATATCCAGTTTAACATGTTGTAAGGAGGAGCAGCTGTTGGCCTGGTCCGGTGTGTGATCTGATGTTGTTGCCTTTGTTCCTAAGAATTTGAGTGGAATGGTGCAAGTTCAGGGTATTATTTTTCAAGTGATGCTATGGAAGAAAGACACAATCCAGCTGAGCTGAAGAGAGCATCAGAAGTGTTGCTTTTTCTCACGAGTAGTTTTTTTTCCCCTCTTGCACCTGCTATTTGTGCTGCTCCTTTACTCCTTCCAGACTGAAAATATCTGTGAGGACAGGCAGCCACTAATACATGGGATATAATTATCATTCTTTTCAAGTCTTGTGTCTATAGAGGAAAAGAAAGGAGAGAATCATTTGAAGAAACATTGACAGCAGTAGGCAGCTATGCAAATTTTGACTGGTCTATTTAAACATACACATTGGTTTTAAATATAATTCTGAATTTATCTAGTCTACAACAAGGTCAAGAAACAGAGAAATGTACCCTGTACAGATTATTTCAGACACGAGGCAGCCTGTATACATTTTCACCTTCCCACTCATACCCCAGCATCTTGCTGTTGCTGTGTTTTTAATTCTCTTGGGTTGTAAATAGGAAACAAAAGAAGTTGGTTTCACGCTATTGCAGATGGATAGATTGGAGCAGGTAGAATAATGCGGGACTTTGTGCTGAACTAGAAAAAAAGTCATGTTAGTGTGTTGTGTACTTTTAACATCCAGAATCATGGGCTTCACAGGGCTGAAAGAAATGTGAAAATGTGAAGTCTCTAAATGAGCCTGGAAGGGTTTTTGCAAAAGGTCTGCTCTAGCACAAAGCAGAGCTTTGGTCTTGGTGGAGAAAGGACACGATGAAATGGTTTGCCTCGTGAAAAGAAGAGGTCAGACAAGATGAGCAGAGTGGTAACTCAATGCTAAAATGTGTGGCTTTTTTCTTTCACCTGACACTGATGATCTCGCCAAGATGGAAAAGGAGGATTTCAAAAAGTCGTAGTTCTTCCTTTCTTTTTATTTTTACAGCAAAAGGATTGCTATTGTTTGGCATGTGTCTTACTCCTCCAGCTCCTTGTGGTACATCTTCCCCAATCCCAGGCTTTCTGTATTTGTGGTTAATGCAGGAGAGGTGTTTTTCTTACCCAAGATGATGACAAGGGATTTCTTACCAATTTTGCTTTTGTAAGAGGAGAGGCATTTTTAAACCCCATATTTTTGTGAGTGGGGTCTTTCAGCCTGTGAAGTACCATAGGAAGGGATAGCTACATGAAGCCATCTCCAACCATTGCTAGCCCCTGACTCTTCTCCAAATCCTCATCTAATCACTGTACAGATCAATGCCCTAAACCGCAGAATCATTAACCATCAGAAGGGTCACAGAATCACAGAATGTTTGAGGTTGGAAGGGACCTCGGGAGGTCATCTTGTCCAACCTCCCTGCTCAAGGAGGGCCCCTACAGCCAGTTTCCCAGGACCATGTCCATGCGGCTTTTGAATATCTTCAAGGAGGGAGACTCCACAACCTCTCTGGGCAACCTGTGCCAGTGCTCGGTCACTGTCAGAGTAAAAAGGTGTTTCCTGATGACAATCTCCTGTGTTTCATTTTGTGCCCATTGCATCTGGTCCTGTCACTGGGCACCACTGTAAAGAGCGTGGCTCCGTCCCCTTTGCACCCTCCCTTCAGGTATTTATATACATTAATAAGATCCAAAACCCTCCCCGCCCCCTTCCCCCCCGCAAGCCTTCTCTTCTCCAGGCTGAACAGTCCCAGCTCTCAGCCTTTCCTCAGAGTAGAGATGCTCCAATCCCTTAATCATCTTTGCAGCCCTTTGTTGGACTCACTTCAGTATGTCATTGTCTCTTGTACTGAGGAGCTCAGGACTGGCCTCACCAATGCTGAATAGAGGTGAAGGACCTTCCTTGACCTGCTGGCAATACTTTGTCTAATACAGCCGAGGATACCATTCTCCTTCTTTGCAGCATGGGCACGTTGCTGGCTCATGTTCAGCCATGTTCATCAGGACCCCCGAGTCCTTTTCTGCCAAGCTGCTTTCCATCTGGGTGGCTCCCAGCATAAATTGATGCGTGGGGTTGTTCCTCCTCAGGTACAGGACTTTGCACTTCTCCTTGTTGAACTTCATGAGGTTCCTGTCAGAGTTGGAGTAGCTGACAAAGCTGAGATATGACAAATGAGGGTGTTAAGGACTGAATCCAAGTTTGGCTGTGGTTTGGCTTTGCTGAGCACCTTTCTGTCACTCTCTTATCAGCTCTGTGGGGCAGGGTGACAAACTAAAGGACTGGCCCAGATTCATCCCCATGGACCAAAGGGAAGTGTCTTTCCAGGGGAAGAAGACACTGTGATGTGTGTGTAGGTACCTGCCCAGGGTCTGGAGGTGGGTGACTGCTTCCCAGAGGAGAACTGCTCTTTTCCTCTGGTTCTTGCAGCGTGGTTCAGCGTGCAAAAAGCAATTGTCTGGATGCACCATGGCCTCCAGCAATTACAAGAAATGTCGGGGCAGAGCAGTCACGATGCTCTTGCCATGCTTGCTTGCTCTTTGAAATCACTGGCTAAGAAAGATAAAGAGCAGTTCTGACTTCTGTCTCAAAGCTGTCTACTTGCCACAGTTTTATAGACAATTAGGAAAAAGAAAGCCACAAGAATTTTTTCTATAAATTTATAGTTCATACTTGGATCACTATAGTCGCTTCTGACCTTGTTTAAAACAGAAAGCGCATGTTTCTAATTGAATATCCCTGTAAGCTCGAGAAGCATGAGGCATATCCAAAGTTCACAGTTAAGGTTTAGATTTGAAAAGTTAATAAATTACTTCTATTTTTTAACTTTTCACAGTGCATTTTTTATGTGTGTTTTTGAGGTCATATATAAATAGCCAGACACAAATGGTTTGTGCTGTGCTCGTTGTGTGTCATGATATATAGATCTGTTCTGATTGCTAAACGATGAACAATGAATTTACATGTGTATGAATGTGATATATATGTGGTAAATTGCAAAGCCAAACTGTAATTATTTTTTTTTAAGTTTTATTGTCTTGCCTGTTCTCTGCTCTTCATTTTACCTACTCAGTGCTTCCTTTAAATTTCCAAGTCCCTGACTCCTATCAGACAACAGGCATTTAAAAATAAACCTAGGTAACATAGGAATGTTGTGTTTCCTTTCTCAGATGTGACATTTCCCCCAATTTTCACCTACTCAGCATTCAAGTTAAATAAAAGTCTTCTCCTGAACCCATTTCCTGTCCATAACTTGATGTTTTATAAACACCTGTGTAGTAAAATATCTGATTGTAGCTGGCTAAACTGAATGCTGCGCATCTCCTTCAGTGTTCTTGGGGAGGCATTTCCTTCCTGCAGACATTTGAATTTTCAATTTTCCTGCTTGACACCAAGGTGCTACACTGCTTAAACCCCTGGCATTTTCTTTGCTACCGCCCATCTACCTCATCCATTGACGCATCCATGCCAGCTGTCACCTATGGGTGTATTTCCAGTAGGAATGACTTGATGACATGTTCCCTGGTTGGTGCTGGTGTCAGTAACAAACTTGGATTGCTCCTTTCTGAATGCTGCAGAAAAAATTCCCCAGGGGCAACCCTGTGTGTGGGTCTCAAGCTACCATTAAGACAGCTGTTTATCATTAGTTTAACAGCTAAATGCATTTCTTAATGCCATTTAAAATTAGTGCTTAATCTGTCTTTAAAGTCTTAATGATTTTTTTTTTTTTTAGTTTGAAGCATTGTTCTTGATGCAGTGTTGAATTTTGCTGATTTTTTTTTTTTTAAAAAAAAGTTTTAGTTTTGTCCCTGAAGTGTAGTTGGGGCAAGAAACAGTAAAGACCTAAGGATCAGACTTTTGGGGCCGCTCCAGTGGCTCTGAATCAGCAGGAGCCTTTCTGTAGCTGGGGAGGGCTTTATTTCAGCAGGTTATGCAGTTCTTTGAAACAGGATTTGCAGACTTGGGAAGCCTTTGCATTAACTTCAGTGGCTTAGAATTAGATTTCAGCGGCAGAGTAACTCCCCAGAAGGCTGAAAGCACAATGTGATCCCTCTAACACAATGTCTGCAAAAGGCAGAAGAAAGAACGAGCCAGAGCATTTTGATTTTACTCAGATTTACTCGTGGTTGCCTTGAAGCAGCGGTATTTTTCCTCCTTTGCAAGGTCTTTAAGCCTGGAGCCTGGAGCTGTTCTGTGCCACAATTTAGAGAAACGATTCAAGCCTGAGACTTAATATCAGTGAACACAAAGGAGATTTATTTGCAACGAATGAGGTCTGAGTACTTCCGACACTATTTCCTTCTTTCCCGCAGGTTGGACAAAGTTTGCTCGGTTGACGCGGGCCCTGACGAACAGCCGGAGCGTCCTGCAGCAGCTAACGCCGATGAACAAGGCCGAGGTGGTGCACAAACACTCCCGGTTAGCCGAAGTAAGTGGGACAGACACCAGCCTGCTCCCTTCGTAAGGCAGGAAGAGGTGGGGGCGGGGGGGGAAAGAAAGCCATAATTCCCATTAATAAATAATATTCTTAGAGGAAAATATTTCCCAGCTCTGATTTTTTTCAACCTCTCCTCTGCTCATCCTAAAGCAGTGCTATGTGCCAAGCCCACGTTTCTGGGACAGGTCGCTCTCTTTCCATCCTGAAATCAGCCCCCATAGGTCACTTTTACTTGCATTGCCCTGTTTCAGTGCATGCAATTCTCAGTTTGCTGGTTGTCGCTTATGCACAGTGTGCTCTTCCATGTGCTGTCTGAGAGCCACATGGAACCAGACTTGATGTTCTTGAGCTCTGTGGATGGTTGCTTACTTTCCTGGGGAAATGGCATTTGTTTGAGAAAACTCTTTGGAAGTATCCCTCTCTGGGTCCCTGGGGTTGTACAGGCACACTGACTACATAAATACCTTAATCTTGACTTTCTTGCAAAGTCATTCCTGCAGTATTCTTCTCATCATTTTTTTCTTCAAAACTGATGAAATGAACTCTTTGGCAGGTTGCAAACATCTCCTTAACAGTGCAGATGGTGCAACAAGTGAATGCCTTCAGGTTAACTGATGAAACAGAGGTACTGCTTTCATCTTCATGTCCATTGGTAATGAAAAATATATGGTCAAAATATATGGGCTAGTGAAAATGACAGCCCTAGCCACCTTGCGCCGGAGAGCTTGTCCTGGGTTTGATGCTAAGAACTGGTAACAGCTTTAAATGTTGGGTTTTTTTTCGTTCCCTTTCTGAGTTTAGTGGACTTTAATAATAAACACTCTACTTAAATTAAAATAGGAATGGAAACACACAGTTTTCAGCTGTTGGCAGTGTGATGTTTTCCCTTGAATTATCCCATACCAATAGCTTGGATAACTGATGAGTTACTCTCACATCTTGCTTTTCTAATTCATGACATTTCAGTGTTCTGTAAATCCAGTTATATGCATTATTGATTTAGTCTAGAGAAGGGAAGACTGGAGAAGATATGGTAACAATATTCAAATAAGTCTAAAGCAATTGCATAGAATGAGGGAGAAAATTGTTCACCAGAACCACTACAGCTAGAGAAAAAGGAACAGCATTGAGTCACAGCAAGGAAGATTTAGATCAGGCAGGAGGAAAAGCTCGTGTAAGTGAGAAGGTTGTTCTCAGGAATAGGTTGCTTGGAGAGTGTGCAACCTCCTGTCTTAAAAATCGTTTAGAGCTGCAAAGTGCTTTGTAGGCAAAGTGCTGTGAGAAATGCAGACTGACTGGAGGTACACCATCGCTGTACAGGCCCCATTTTCTACTTTGTCTGAGGAGGAGCGTTATCATCACAGCTCATCCCTTGCAGGACGTACTGCCCACCTTTATCAGGCTTAAGAGTTATCAGCCATTTTCATTAGTTGTATACAAGAATAATTCAGAGAGTCTGTGATGAGTGCAGCTGACTAACAAGATACTGTGTATTCTTTAGTGGTTTAAAATTAAAAATTCATGCAGCATGAAAGAAATAATCATTATAGTTCAGTGGTCTCCACAGCCACTTGCCACCCACTCACCATGTCAAACTCAGCATGATATTATGTTAAGAATAATAATTATGCTTTGCAGTATCATGGGAGTTCCTAAGCACTACACCACCAGAGGCATAGGGAACTATCAAGCATATGTTCATGGGCTTGAGCCCTAAGTAGCTTATTATTCCAACCAGAGTGAGGCTATTTCCAGCTCCTGCCCTGGTGAACAAGGCAGGGAACAAATAGGTCTGGAGAAACCAAGGAAAGAAGTCCCAGTCCTGATTTATCGTGACAGTAGTGTTGACCACAGATAAGTCCAAAGAGATAACAGGAGATAATGACCAGATTATGAGTCAAAGCCAAAATGGTGTGTTAAATGCAGGGAACAATTTTGGCATTGAAAGAAGTTTCATGGATTTGCACAAAGGCTGCTGTGAAAAAATGACTGTATCGATCATTGCTTTTATTCCAGGGAAGGATCCGTGGTTTCACCAGTGAGTTCAGTGTGCTGCAGTGGCCAGATGAAGCTTGCCCGTTGGTTAGTTATAGGAATGCTGTTAGAGTCTTGTCCTGGTCATTGGGGAGGGGACACCTGGAGGTTGATATTTTTATGGGTCTCACCAGGGGTTTGTCATCTGTGAGGGTCTCTGACGAGTGTCATTGGGACCACACTGCTCAGCATGCATTGTTGTTCAGCTGCAGCTCAACACATGGCTTTGTGTTACACCAAAGCTGGTGTGATACGAGGCTGTTGGCAAAGGGAGCAGCCATAGTCTCCTGGAGATCTCTGCTGTACTTTCACTGCTGCCTGTGTAGTGGCTCTAGTGGTTTTCTGGCCACAGGATAAATCTGTGCAACTCAATGGGCTCTGTAGAAAACAAATAGCTAACTAATGTAACAATAAGTTAGTTTTTAAACTTACCAGTTTAACTGGCTTTCCTTACAGGTTGTGATTGCTAAGTCTGGCCTTAGGGAGGGTCGGAACAGGTAGGCAGAAGCAGGCTTGCATCCCATCAGGTTGCGGCCTGACGTTGGGCCAGATGAGATACGTTGGGAAGCCACATCTGCCAACACAGAGTGAGAGAGGCTGCTGCTGTTGTCCCTCAGTGACTTCTGAAAAATGTATTTTCAGTAGAGCCAGACTTTTACTGTCTGATCTCAGTAACAGCTTTCTCATCTTAAAAATAAGACTGCAAAGAATTAATGGAGGGTTCATATCTGTGGTACTTGAGTTCATATTCTTATTTGTTGTGCTGTTTATTTAGAGCCATTTACTCCTCTTTATCGAGGAAGCATCCTGCGTTTGATCATTTTTACACATATGGGACTTCTATTTGCAATCCAACTGTCCCTGCAAATATGTTGCATCAGCTCCAATATGCGACAGGTGTAGGGCTCAAATGAGTTTTAAAGTTGCTGGAATTATTTATTTTATCCCATACAGACTTGAGATCCCCAAATGTAAAAGGTGTTATTAGTTTCAAAATACACATGAGTCTTTCAGTTGTCAGTGCAATATATTGCCATGTTGTGAGTTCCTTTGTTTTTTGTTTCTTGTGTTGGACCGAGATAAGAGGTAATTAGATTAGCTGGGAGGAATGTCTTAAGTGAATTGGCTTGATTCCTTTGCAGTGCTTCCAGTTCCACATTTTACAAAAGTACGCATGCAGAAGATTATAGTCATATGCAAAAAAGAAAAGAAAAATAATTACAAGAAATAAAAGAGAACCCACTAGTGATATTAAGCTTGTAAAAGGAACAACTTTTTGAAGAAAATGAGAACGAAGCATGATATTGCCAGGGTGTTAGGGGAGAAATTGTGCACGCAGTGCTTCATTTTAGGAGGTCAGCCAGCAAGGCTGAAGTCTGGTTTACCTTTGATAGGGTATTGTTCTGGCTCAGCGATGGTTTAAAAAAGAGGTCAGGCTTGAAGGATTAGTCTTGTAACACTTCCACATATGAATGAATACTCATGTTCATAACTGTAGAGAATAAGCTGGTGTGGCAGTACCCACAACCTGTTTATGGAGCCTCCCTGCCCTTGCTGTTCTCATGGTTTTATCTCAGTCCATCTGCAAAGACCTCCCTTTTTGCAATAATATCCTTAGATTCTCTGCTGCTCCCATTCATTGAGTGATAGCTGCCTCCACACATTCTTAATAAATCAGATAATTTAGAAACGGCGGGTTGACTTGCAATGTCCCATGAACACAGTCCCGTCTTTGTGCTACTCCTTACAGAAATCCTTAAGACCCCTTATTGGATCATATTTATTGGAAACAGTAACATTTGCTTTTCTGCCTTTTACAGGTTCTTCAGCTGGGATCTGATATTCTTCCTCAGTACAAGCAAGAAGCTCCAAAGACTCCACCACACATTATACTACACTATTGTGCTTTTAAGACTACTTGGGACTGGGTCATCTTAATTTTAACCTTCTACACAGCAATTATGGTTCCGTATAATGTCTCCTTCAAGACAAAACAGAACAACATTGCCTGGCTTGTGCTGGACAGTGTCGTGGACGTTATTTTTCTGGTTGACATTGTTTTGAACTTTCATACAACCTTTGTTGGCCCTGGTGGAGAGGTTATATCTGATCCCAAACTCATAAGGATGAACTACCTGAAAACGTGGTTTGTGATTGATCTTCTGTCCTGTTTACCGTATGACATCATCAATGCCTTTGAGAATGTGGACGAGGTAAGTGATTGTAGTCCACCTCAAAAGGATTGTTTTAATTAGGAATTAATTTAGGAACGTGCTCCCAGGCATCTGGCAGAATTAAGAGACAACTGAAGCTCTGTGCAAATATGCAGGGGTGGCCTTAAGCTGCTGGGCTTTACCTATGCAGCATTCCCGTGTTGGAGAAGAGGTGTCTTGTGATTTCAGTACCATGTGTGGATGTGTTACATTAACGGATGTGGGTTTAAAAATCACTTGCTTGCCATCCAAAAGCACTGTTGCGTGTCCATGTCAAAATGGGCTGGACCACTTGGGATGTCCCCCAGCCACAGCCCTCTCTTTCCAGCTCAGACCCAGTGATTGCCTTTAAGCAGTCCTAATCCATTGCAGGCCAGACTAATATGGCTTGACATACATAATCAAAACTTTCTATCTGCTTTGGCTGAAGGTGGTGGCAAATTTGCCACTGACTTATACAAAAGTAGAGAATGCCTCTGAATGAGCAGTTTCAAAATCCTGCCCTAGGATTACTTTTTTGAACCATGCTGTAATTTTCTTTTTTTGGTGATGTCTTTTTAAATGTCTGATTGAGAGGGAGATTAATCTCCATTTTATTAAACAGTTCTTCAGCTATTGCTGGAATTTTAGAAACTGTTTGAGGAGAGAGAACATAAATATCTTAAATGGACGCTGAATTAAAGCTTTTTAACTGCTAAATGTATTAAC
The DNA here is from genome assembly GCF_000708025.1 of Charadrius vociferus. Lineage (NCBI taxonomy): Eukaryota > Metazoa > Chordata > Aves > Charadriiformes > Charadriidae > Charadrius > Charadrius vociferus. The sequence goes on from NW_009649929.1 coordinate 1,302,811, forward strand.
ATTTACGAAATTGAGCTTGCAGCCTAAGATAATAGAGAAAACAAGCAATAACTACGACAAATAATGCATTCAAAAGTCAGTGCAGAGAAAATTCATTATTAAAATGCAACTATAATGGCATTAGGACTTGTTATATTTTTTCGCTAGAGCCTTTTATCTTTAGGGCCATAAAGAGATGAAAAAGCCTCTCTTCATTTTTTAACATTTTAACAGTTTTTTCTTAGAACAACATTAAGTGTGGTTTTGGGTTTTTTTTTGTTTTATTTTATTTTATTTATTTTTTCTTAATTCTCAAATTCTCCAGTTATATATCCTCACTATGTAAAAATCTACATTCTCACTTTTTAATACAGACTTTGGTACAGATTTCATAGAGCTCCTTTAAAATTCCACCCTGGTCTCTGTGCTGAGACGTCTTTTGACATTGTTCCATTTTATTTATAGCAAATATGACAGAAGTGATAATACTTGCAGCTTAAATTCAAGATCATATGAGGGCTGCCCGTCTGGAAGCAGGTTGTACAGTCAGGCTGTGTAAGGAGGTGGTATTATCAAGGTTGTAAATATAATACAGCTTTTTAAGATAACCAGTTTCAGACTAAGAGAAACCTGATCTTTATAAAAATGCAGTGTTTTCTCCAGATTTTTGTGCTTTAGTATGTAAAACAAACAGAAAATTTCTGTGCCCAAGCAATACAGATTTAAGCAATGAGCTTACCCTCTTTCTCTAACATATAGATGGGAAGTAAACCATCTGCAATATTTGTGACAGTGAAGAGAATCAGTGGCATTGTGAATTATAATTGAGACATACTTAGAGTGGCGAACTTTAACCAAAATGTCATAACAATAGCAAGGTATCATGAGCTCCAGTGATCCTAGATCTGATATCATTTGCCTTCAAACAAATGAAATACCAACTCCTTTTTAGTAAGAGAACCAATAGTAACATTTCTTTCTCATGAAATGGTGTTTTATGGCCCTGGACCCTCCAGCAGACATTGGAGTGTTACTGCTTATGTACTTGATTTCAAATCCTTCCAACTCCAGTTTTCCCTAGTGCCTGAAAAGAATTGAAGTGATTTTGAAAACAGGTACGTAAACAGTCAGTCTTTCTTCCTTGGGTCTGCATTTTCCCTTTTCTCTGTCTTCCAGGGGAGATTTTTTTTTTTTTTTTTGATATGTCTTCATTTGTGACAGTTAAGTCTTCTGAGCTGGTTGGTGTGTTCTGGTTAGTTGTAGTTATTAATGCTCCTTATCTTCATTTAGTTTTTAACATTTATTTTAACTGGTGGTACTTTTCTGGGATTTAACTTCTTGGCCCACTAGCAGCAGTGTGCTCAAACACTGTAGTAAATTGATAAGCTTAATTTAGAAGAAATATTCTGATTGATTAAAAGGAAAGTATGTCTCATTAGAAGGTGAGTGTTTCCTCCTTAAGGCAAGTAGGAGAGAGAACAGTTCTTTTAGCTCTTGATATTGGTGGGGTTTAGCTCTTTGTCTTGGCCCTGGGTGTTGGATAAGAACATTTGTCTTTAGCACTAAAGTTGGTGATTGTGGCATTTCAGAAGTTAATAGAAAAACAGAGCTCAGTGGTTAAGACCCTGGGGGCAGGTCCTGGTGCTCTTTGAGTTCTTCGTATGGTGGCGAAGGATGGACCCAAATCAGAGTGCATAGCGCTAAAAGCCAGCTGAGTGAAAGATGACTTTCCAAATTTCTTTTGTTTCCCCCCCTCCATCCCTCTTTTTTTCCACATAAAGCAGCAAATGCACTTTTGTTAGTTGTTAAGGAACGAGGTGAGTAGCAGGAGACAGCATTGCAGGCAGTTTCTTTTCCTCCCTATGGGCAGGTCTCTCAGGCATAAAGAAGGATACGGCCAAGGAAGTTTAGGTTTGCATCTCTCCGTTGCAGAGGTGGACTGCTATATGTGATATAGGTGCTTGAAGGTGCTTATGCAGAGGCTGCTGAGTCATTGTATAAGATGCCTTATGCACGTGAGTGCTATTTTATAATGTCAGAATTAAAGACATAAATCAAGAGATTAAAAAAAAGGAATTTGAGAAAAGGAAATGTGAATTTTCTTACTGAGGGTTGGAGTTCTTCAAAGGCAGTTAGTTTTGACCGGAGTAGGAACAGTGTCATTTCCATCATGGACAACATTAGGCTGAGACTGAAGTCTTGTGAAATTCCCACCTGAGGCAAACATGACTGCAAATCAAAGTTATTTTGTTGTTGAGTTGATGCAGAGCCTCAGTAGAAGGATATGATGAAAAGGATTATGACAGACAAATTGAGAATTGGGGAGGATTAAGATGATTTGAAGCAGAATTAGAGGTGTAGGTTTCCATGCCTGGAGTTACAGAGCCAAGCTGTTACAGTCTGCTCAGGGGGATTTGGATGTATGACAAGGAGGGGGAAAGGTAAGATAATGAGAGAGATGGAGATACCTTGCACAGCAGAGAGTGATCCAAATTGATGTGATGGATGAGGAATTAAGTGGCTAAGTGGTATTGAAAGGGGAGGAAAACAAGGTAAAATAGGCTGGAGAAAAACTGAGCTAAGAGAGAGGAAAGTGGAATCCTTAGTGGGATATGTACTTTATTTAAGAAAATTGGTAGGATGATAGTCCTAGAAATCAGAAAGATGCATGGCATCTTTTCTAATTGGGAAACATTACTTGCACTGAATAGATTCTGGCTAAACCAAAGCCATACAGAAGACCTTTCGTATATATAAGTGTGAGAAGGGACACTATAAAACATACTGCAGAATCCAGCCAATATTCAAGGTATGAACCAGAATGGAATGTGTGTGCTCAGAGTCTCTGAAACTAGGTTGATTTTTTTTTTTTTTTTTTAAAAAGCAGAAGAGTTCTCCAGATTTAGTCCAAAAGTGCATGTCTGTCTGTCTCTTCTTTTAAATTAAAAAAAAAAAAAAAAGAAAAAAGAAAAAAGAAAAAAAGTTTGGAGTAATGGGGGATATGGTGTTTGGATCCAAAGATGTTGGTCACATGAATTTCCCATTGTTACTAGGCTGGAAGTTTGATTTTTGTCTTGGAGCTGCATGTCACTTGTACTGATTCCAATTTTTTCCCTGAGTACTTAGCTGTATGTAACAACTCTTTCCATTGGTGTATGCACTGTCACTTACATTTCTGAAATTATGACTCCCTACTTTTGAAGCTAGAGAATTATGTTACCTTAAGGCTTAGCCTTTATATGTGTTTGGCCTACTAGAGAGAGATAAATATCCAGCCTCTGTCAGTCTGGGCTACTGAAAGGTTGTTTGTAGCATGGGTAACCATCGATTCCATACAAGTCACGATTATCAGAGTCACACTGTGCTGAAATTGTCAGCAGTTGGGTTTACAGTGTGCCTGAAGACACCGATCCCGTTGCTTGTTCAGATATGGTCAAACCATTCTACAACCCCGTTTAAGACCGAACGCATGGATTTGCATCCCAGGGAAACCAAGGTGTTGTGCAGGTGCTTGGCTCTTGTCCACACATGGAGATGTGCAATTGGGAGAGTACCTGGAGCTGGAAGGACCTCAGGTACCCACACCCAGGTAGAGGCAAACTGATACAGTGCTGCTGAGGACTCTTTTTGAGCCTCTGTAAATTAGTATATAGAATAAATATTCCCAAGACTAGGTGGATGGACAAGCTTTTGGCCAAATGGAAGATGCTTCCACAAATTAAGTGTTAAATACAGCTGAAAAAGCCCCCTTTTCTATTTGGAAAAATAGTGATGTGGTTTTGGGTTTTTTTTTCTTTTCTGGGAATTTTCACTGAGATTCATGATTTTCTGAGTTTGTAATGAAACAAAACCTAGAAGCTTAATCTCATCTCTGCCAGAAACATGGCCCTAAAATGACATGGCACATATTGCAAAGAATGGGACCAGATGTCAGGATGGTACACACAGATAGCCAAATAGATGGTGTTCAAATGAGTTGTATAAAAGATCATCCTTTCTGCAAAAATTAGTTTTCATGAGCCACTGGCTGGAAGTGAAAGCAGACAAATTTAAATGACCTAAAATTCTGAAGTTCTATGTCTGTTGTTTAATAATGTAAGACTACATGACCCAACGGCCTTTAAAATTTAGTGATCTGTGCAGGACATATTAAGGCGTGGAATCCTTGTAATTGTAATCTTCTTTTAATTACTATTATAGATCTGTTTCAGCGGTGGCAGAAACGTCTTTGCATCACTGCAATTAATAGCAACTAAAAGAGCAATGTCTGTAAATTGAAAGCAAATAAAAGCTGATACAACTAGTTTAGCCATATTCACATCTGCAGTGCTTTACTGCAAACATTCCCTTTACCAGCAGTATTTGAAGAAGGGCTGAGGGACCCCAGTCTGAGTGTCATATGCAAGGTGAAGATAAATCGGTGTGTTTCAAGAATGTGGCTTTGGCTCTGAAATAGTCTATGGCTAGCTACCTTTCTTAAATCTAGGTGTCTGACATGGAGAAAATAATTCCCAGAACTAAATCCCTGGTGCAGCCAAGTGTTAAACTATGATGAAAACTCCTAGCAGTATAACAACAGATGCACTTGGCCTGGCATTTTCCCTTTTGTTATGCAGTCAGAAGGCAATTAAAATGTGAAGAATACTGTCATCCTGCTGTAGTGTGCAGAGAACTGCGATATAATAGTGCAGTGGCTTGGTTACGGTGTCCAAATATAAATGTATCCACCTTAGGCATATATTATACAGATGGTCGGCCATATTCGCCCCTGTCACCCCTATCACACTTTGTTGCAGAATTGCACCCTGGCTCTTTAGCTTTTATTCAAGCTAAGGTTTTATTTGAGTTATGCCACTGTTTAATTACCAGCTTTTGTAATGCTGTACAAAATCTGGGATACTTCTGCAGCTTCCCCTGTGGAGACACATTAATGTCATCTTGATGTGAGGGGCAACTTGTGAAAGGAAAGGCCTGAACTGGAGCTGATGAAGGGGGGTGTTGGGAGGGCGGGCAGGCAGGGTTGTCCCATGAGATGGATGTGACCTGGTGGCCTTGTGCTGCACTGCTTTGATGCGGATTATGGCATGCTGAACTTTAATTATATGTCTCAGTGGCCTTTCCCTCCTACCCCCCCCTTTTTTTTTTAAAAAAAAAAAAGTGTTGTATGTATTACTGGGAAGCAGATGTTGGGTACAAGCCATTTAAATCCAATCTTTAGTCAGAGCCGTATTAAGTGAAGCAGAGTCCAGTTGGGGCAAATTGTGCATGGAGTACTTTCAAGGGAAGCTTGAGTCCTGCGTGATCCTTTTGCTCACAAAGGACAGGAAGGCTTACAAAGGAGACGAGGTAATTGAATAATCCGGTCAGATACTCGCTGAAATAATGCTGATGGGAGTAGCGCAAATCCACATTACTGAGATTGCTGTACTCAGCCGTCAATGAGAGGAAAAGAGTCATGGGCTTAGGGATGGGCAGTTGCTCTGCACAAAATGGAGCCAAGGTACAGCCCTGGAGAAACTAACTGCATGGCTAACATCAGAATTAGCAACCTTTTACCAGCAAGAAAGCCTTGTAACTTGCTGTGAGTACTTTGATCAAGACTGGGTTGGTGTTATGTCTACCCCTTGGCATCAGGTGGATGTGTAGTTCCAGAAGTATTTGCAGAAACACTGCAGCTCAGGTTACTCCCTCCAGATATTTATTCTCTTTTAATTCCTGTATTGACGTAAGAAACTTATAGTTTGTTGCTGGTGTTAAACTATCAGCTAAGTTCAGTGTCCTGCTCAGAAGCTGTCCCAACCGATGTGACACACCTTTCTCTCCCTTCTGTCTCATCCTCTGTCCACCTTCCCTAAGTAAGTTAAAATTACCAGATTTTATGATATAATTCTCTTTTCTCCCTGGTTGGGCACGCTGATGCACTAACAAATAAATAGTGCAAGATGCCACATCCCTCTTAACTTGAATCTAGAAGAAATATTTTGAAATCGCCCTTCTTTTTATAAACTCAGTTATTCACTGTTTGAAATTTATTGCATTGTATAGTTGTGCCATAAACAATTTACTAGAAGTTTATTTATAAAGTTATTGCTTATTGACACTTGTGTTAGGGGGAAAACAAAAAAGAAAAGTTCCCACATTCTCCTGGAAAAAAAAAAAAAGATAAATCTCAAGCAGAGATTTATCTCAAGCTTTCAGAGCTGTATGAGGAAACCTACTTCATTTTGCTTGAAGGATTCAATTTTGTGCTCGGTGCAGTCACTACTGCCATTGCTACCAGTGCTGCAGGGTCAAGTATTGTATGGGGTCTGCTTGTATCTGGACCCAGGATCTAGATAGTTTGTGCGGAAGCAAAGACCCTCACTCCTGTGTGGATTTACATAATTGAATGCAACCCTAAATCTAGTTCTTAAAGTGGTGATAAATCAGAAATATTGCTTTTTTACTTTTCTCATTCCGGCATTTTGATTTGTATCTATGCAACTTTATTACATTAATTGTTTATCTAAAAAGAAGGGTTTCTGAGATATGTAGGAAGATTTATTTTAACATTAACTTCAGTAAAGAAGCATTAAGGAGCTAACCAGGGATTTTAGAGCTAAGCTCTATTTAAGTAGCTAAGCTCAAAATTTTCTTTTCGGAATGATGTGCTGGTTAAATTTCGAACAGTCTATACATACTCCTGGATACTCCTCTTGCACTGCGCAGAGTAATACCTTCTGGATATGCGCTTGCAGGCTCACTCGCTCATGTTGGCAAGACTCACTGTTTCAGTTTCTCCCCAAAATCTGTAGACGCTTTGTTTTCTTTTAGGTTGTGTACCAGCATGTAACAACTGCTGAGTGAAGGTTGCTCAAGGTTTACAAAAATGGTGCCGTTTTCACTGCTTCAACAGCAAATGCTGAGTTGTACCTTGACTTTACACAATTGTTTGGGTGAAATTTTTATGTATAACTGCTTCTGGTGAGGGAAAGGTAATGAAAGTTTTGCACATGCTTCTTTAAAGAAAGTATTTGGACTGTATTTCAAAACGTACTGAGCATGGGATTCATTTGATGAAACACAGGGCCAGGTATAGTCCACAAGGAGATACAAGAAAATTCAGGCTATGGCTCTTCGTGTTCTAAGATGCATCTCCAAAATAGGTCAGAGCCGTCACCTGTCCTAAAATGCCTATTTCTCACCATTGACTGTAATGACATGTTAGTGTGACTAGCTCAGATGCAGACCCCTCCAGAGTATAGTTTAGGCTGAGATGAGATGCATCCTCCCCTTGCGACTGTATTTGCCTCACTTTGACTTTTCAAAGGACAAAAACAAAAGCAGAAAAAAATAATAGGGGTAAAACTCACAGGGATCTTTTGAGTCACTGGGTTATTGGCTGTGGTGGGCAGGTTCATGATACCATCCTTCCCATAAACTGGTCAAAATCCGCCTTAACTCATGGTGTCTGCAAATCTGTCTTGATTTGCAGTCTGTGCATTTGTCCCCGTGCCAGCCTTCATGGTTAAATATTTCTTTTCCTTCCCCCATGTTTATCTCCTTGATGTGCTTAGAAAGAACAGTCATCCCCCCCAACCCCCCCTGCATAAACACACGTTTTCCTTTTCTTAATCTAAGCAAACCGATCTTGTATAGAAACCTCATTGTGAAATTTTATGAACATTTTCTTGGCCATTCCAGTTGCCTCTCTCTGCACAGAGTTGAGTTTGAGTACCTCTCTTTAGGGCAGAGCTGTACATATTACTCCAGGTGGAGAATTAATCTTTGCTTTGTAATTGGGGTTTGGCTATTCCTCTTGATGGTGGAAACACTCAACTGATCCATCCGGGAACTGGATTAACCTCTCTTGTGAGTGCAACCCACTGATTGCTCTGAGTCACTGTGGGATTAACCCATATACCCAAATATTCCTTTTTCTCAGTAATCTTCAGCTAAAGATCTTTGTACTTGTAGAAATGTTTGTTAATTTGCCCTGTAATGGATACCTTGAGACTCTGTACTGTGAAGCTTTATCCCATTTTCCTTTATTCCCACCCCATTATTCTTTGCACTGACGGTGTGTTCCAAAGGTCAGCAGATTTTGTGACCATATAATATTTCTGCTTACTTCACTAAGAAACTAATGAAATCGCAGAGAGTCGCCACTTGTAACCCTTACGAGACTTGCTTTTAATGGTTTCCATTTTGCCATCCTTTTCACAGGTTAGTCACCTTACAATCCCAGTTGTGGTCCCTGTTTTCTGTGTGTTTCCTAATAATTTCCCCCCTTGCACTACTGAAATACTGCATTTCCTTTGTTTGGAAAATGGGGGTTGTTATCAGAGAAAGCTATCAGGAAAACCTGGCTAGATCCCAGCTAGCCTCGGCTTAGCAAACCTATTGCTGCACTGATTGCATTTTGATTTATCTCAATCGTTC
>NW_009649929.1:1311256-1335319 GCF_000708025.1 Charadrius vociferus
CTTGATGCATTAGCTTTTCTGAAAAACATCAACATGATCTTTGAAAACTAAAGCTAAGAATTAATTTAATTCTTAGCCCAAGCCTGGATTATTTTTACTTCATTGCAGCTTGATTGCTTTTGTTGTTCTTTTTTTTTCATTTATGAATGTGAAGAATCTTTAGATATTTATGTTCTTTATAAGGAAAAGTTCTCCCAGACATTTGGCATTTCTCACTTTATCCCTATTCTTTTGACCCTCTAAGGTGTAGCTTTCCGTTGATCAATTTTTTATTTCTTATATATTGCCGGTTCTCTGTTTCTGTTTTCTTCCTTTGGGTGATTATTTACACATTTATAACTGATGCTCAGCTTTAAAAGTTTTTCCCCTTTTTTGAGATACAACCTATGGATATTTTGTACCTCTTGACCTAAGGACATTCCAGGTGTCCTCTGCTGCCAGGTGTCTGACTCTCCTGTCTCTCACAGTCCAGTTGTCTTCACTTATTAGTGTCTATAGTTCAATATACTCATTTATAGCTCATTTATAATTTACCAGCTCTTGCCCTTTTGAGATCAAGAACTCCAGTCCAGTTTACTTTGTGTTTGTTCATTTTTAATGAACTGATTCAATTCCTTCGTCAAGCCAGTGGGGACCTCTGCAAAATCCTATCAGAACCAAATGTAGTGCAGCATCACTTTCTGTGGAGTAACTGGCTATTCAATGAAGAAATAAGCACGCTATTGCATCTGCAGAAAATCTTAGCCTACCATTATTAATAGCATTTATTCTCCAAGCTCATACCAAGAAAGATAAGTCTCACATTGGGAGGCAGTGCTCCGTAATACCTATCTCTGTAATAACATAATACAGGTTTGGATGCTGCCCCTGATTCGGGCTATCCAGATTTCTAAGGATGGGTTTAATTTCTCCTCCCGTAAGCTGTGTAAGTGATAGGCTTCAGCTTCTCTGTATTCAGTGGGAGGGGAGAGAGAGCTCCAGGAGGTGATTCATACCATCCCCGGCTGTCTGAGATGGATTGAGTGAATCACTCTTCTGACATGCCCCTCTCTTCACTCACCAGGGAGGAAAGTCGGACAATTCACACGTAGACTGGAAGGTTGGCCGTAAGGTTGCAGCATTATGTGAGATGAATTCCACCCCAGGAGGGTGGTTAGAGCTCAGTTATGGTGTGGCTGTGGCTTGTGCAGGTGTGTTCGAGCTCAACTTACGTGAAACCATTTTGCTCTTGCACAGAGACAAAGAGCTCAGCCTGGGCTGCAAACTCCTCAGAGGATTTGATCACTTTAATGGCTAGTTTTGCCGAATGAAGGTTGCTGTAATTGCTTGCATCTAGCAACTCTAAGTATATTAACTTAAATTTAGCTTAAGAAAGTCTGCATATACTGCAGTCACACCTTTGACTGCAGTGACAACATGCCCTACAGCATTTCATAGAAAGGTTCCCAGCTCTGGTTCTTGGCCACTCCATAAAATCTTCAAAACCACAATGCACTGAACATCAAAACATAGTGAAAAGCTCTTCTTTTTTTTTTTTCCTGTAACCTGTTAAATGATGCAGTACCGATCCCCATTTTCAGAGCTGGGAGGATTTCAGTTTTAGAACACATTTAAAATGTATGCTTCATTTTTTTGTTGCTGTTGTGTATGTGCCCACAGCTAACAACAAATAAATGGAAAAAAAATCATGGAGTGAAATCTAATTGAAAAAGTGCCTAGAGTTAAAAACACATTGTTCCCTAATAGAAAAAAAAATGTGCAAATTTACCATTCCAGCATACTGGGATTTAATTTTGAGGTCTAAGCAGATTTTAGTATATTTAGATGGTAGAAAACAATGCTGGTTTTGTTTCTGTTTTACTTTTTAAAACATTTATGCAGTAATTTCCTAGTGCAGAAGAGACTTATTAGATTAGCAAGTAACCAGCTGATTAAATCACTTACGTTGTTTGCAAAGATGCAGCTCTGCTATTCTGTTGCTCCTTTAGTGTAGAACAGACTCCGCGCTCTCTTTCCTGGTTTAAGAGGACATCTCTGGCACTAATACTAACTTGAATGATTTCCTGCACTTGTTAACCTTCATTTTTCTTTGGTGACCGTGTTCCCTTTATCCTCTTACATGTTTGGCTGTCAACCCCTGTGTAACATGACTTTGATAGCTTCATCCTTCCTGTTGCCTGCCTTATGAGGGATTCATTAAACACAAGAGATCTTAGCTCCCGGTTCTTGTTTGAGGTGCAGAGGTTTGTTCCCACGGCACGTATTGCAATTGCAGGAAACACTTTTCTCAGCCTTGTTGTCAGAAAAGTTTAGGCAGATGCAGACATGCAGCTTAGACACTTCCTTCATCCTGGAAGACTGAAGTTTGACAATGTGGTAGTGTCTAGGATCTGAAATGGCAAGATTCAGGTAATTTTAATAGGAAGGAGTGGTCCCTCTGCATTGCAGACTGAGTGCTGTCATCACTTGTGCCTCCTCTATCAAACTCAATTTCCTTTCTTAGTGTATCAAGAGAATTTGCAAACACAGATTTTGCAAGGTGCTTATGTCAATAAAATTGGGCTTTGATTAATCATGAATGGCTAATTTAATTCCAAAATTGAACATCTATTCCTCAAAAATGTCTTTCTGGATAAATTTGACATTGTCTACATCCTTTGTGGTGGCTGCAGCTATCTGCTAAATAGAAACTGTGGTACAAAAAGGGCTGCTTGTGGTACAAAAAGCTACTGCTTGTGTCTTCTCCTGATCCAGTGGCCTTAGAAGTCACTGGGAAAGTCTCCCGTGACTCACACTTGTAACACTGAAGTCAATGATGTGTGTCAGATAGGAATATGGTTCCAAACTTGACACACAAAATGCAATTCTGGAGTAGGTGGGTTTTCAGTTAAAAGATTTCTATTGCTGAGATGATTGAAGATGAGCAAGCTGTATGTCCTCATGTGATCAAGACATGATCAAATACGTTAGTCAAAACCCCAAGAGGCAGGGTTGGGTGGTTCGTAACATAACGAGATATTCTCACACAGACCAGCAGATATTACAGACAATTGGCCCAACTGACTAAATAGGGCAATAGTGTGACAAATGCTTCCACCAGAAGGTTGGATCTTTAGTATTAAAAATGGGCATTATTTACATGATGCTAGTTCCAAATGGGATTCCATGCTCCATTCAAGGTTTCTGATGGCCTCTCTGTTCCTTGAGTGTTGAGGTTAGAGCAGATGCTCATCCTTTAATGGAAGGGTTTCCAAAATACTCATTATGGAGCATAAATACACTTGAAAGAAAAATGAAATTAAAGGCAGCCGGCAATCAGTTGAGTTTAGAACACTAAATTTCTGAATAGCCCAAACTTAGTTCAGGGAAGTTAAGTCTTTCACATAATTTCCACCAAAGAGATCATTGTTGAACGTTAGGCAGAGCTTCATGTATTAGCAATTGTGCATTTATCATCAGGTGATTTTTTTTATGTATAAAGTTACCAGCTTGACCCAACCCAGTACTTAAACAGTGCGATGCATCACATGTTCATTTAGTATGTCCTTAATTGTGCTTTCCTAGGTAGTGTTTTATGGAATAGGTTTTTAAAGCTTCCAATACTGTCTTTATATGTTGCAAGATTAGACATGAAATGTGAATGCTCAATAAATATATCTGATTTTTTGACCTTAAAGTAGTGGGTCAGACTGAACTGGCTTTAAGACTTACAGTGAAACTTAACTTAAATGAATTACTCTGTGGAAAGAATACATTTCAATGTCAGCTAAAATGAAAGACTTCTTTGTTTTATACATAACAAACGTGATTGTCATCTGTGCTTAGGAAAAAAAATAATCACAGATAAACTTTGAAATAAATGCTGTATTTCTATATTAGTTGTACAAATGCTAAACTGTCCATGTAACTTAGAGAGAAGATGTAATATGGAGGGAGGATGGAGTGTCAGACTGTAAATTCTCCTGATCAAGGGCTGACTTTCAGTTTGGGTTTGTGCAGTAGAAAGTGCAGTGTAAGCCTTGCCACTGAGGTGAACTTAAGCTACTGGGTGCAAAAAAGGGACCCCCAAGTCTAGATTCCTGGTCTCTGACTCCTTCTCTAGCCTTAATCTTGGTAATGAACAGTAACTCTTTAAGTAAAATGGAAATAACGTGTGTCTCCTTGACCAGTGCAACAGGAACCTGATCCTACAAAAAAGCACCCTGCTGCTTTCTCCCTCTGATTTCACAGTAAGTTGTAAACTTTCAGAATCAGGGTTCATTCACTGAAACACACTGCAGATTAATTTCATGGAATACACTATAAAACTACTCTTTAGTTTTGTTTTTTAATGTAGATACTGTTTCTGTGGGGTGTGACACTCATTCAGTAGTCCATTGTCCCCAGTCCATTGTGTAATGAGCATTGTAAGGGACTTCCCAGTTTATTGGACGAGTTAGCTGTTCAGGGTGCCTCACAGGCACATAACGCAAAGCAAATAAGTAGATAGAAGTTTAGATGGAAATAAGAATGATAAACTCGATCTGTGTCCTGTGTAAATGCAAAATACAGAAATCAAAACGGGAAAATTCCACTTCCCTCCATGGTATTAGTCATCGTGAGAGCCTGAATGCAAATATAGAACTTCAATTTATTAAGGATTTGGGGATCTGAAATGAATTGCAACAGGATTTGAAAAGCATACAAGAACTTTGTCGAACAGATTACATCAAGAAATATCGGATGTAAGTTACCCTTCAAACATTAGTTGGGAAAAGAAACAGAGGTGCAAAAGAGATGAATGTTTTTCTGGTATGGAAAACTCCAGAAACTCCAGTCTTTTACTGTTTGATAATATAATTAGCCAGTGTTTTGACTAGACTGATTTGATAATGATGCATAGAAAAGGGCAATTTAATCTTGGCACAGTAACTAGGAATGTTTGCCTCATTGCTTTCTATGTCTTAATTTCTACTTTAAATTAAATGTCTTCAGCTTCTGAATGTTTTATATTAGAAACCTTTCTTTACAAACCTTCTATTTTGAGCCACTAATTAATTTAATGCACAAGTTAGGTATATCATGGGATTGCAATAGATCAGGAACATATTTTTCTTCTCTTTCTGCATCTATAAACTCTATTAAAATACACGCAGACCATTTGTGCACCGAAGAGAACATACACATTTCTTGTTCCCTCTCAGATGTCTCTATTAACTTTTTGATGGTCCCTGTCCTTCTATTCCCTAAATATTTGCACTTCCATTTATTTGTACTTCATTTATCTTGTGTGAAAAAAACAAAAACAAAAACAACCAACCACCGTACAAATTCTTGCTTTAGGAAAATATCTTCAATGTCTGCTGATTGGAAGGAAAATTAACCCTGTATGCAAAGGCATGTGTTTTTCTTGCCAGTGCCTTGTGATCTGTGTTACCCTCACTCAGAAAGGTGAGGTGCCCACAGTTGTTAGTTCCATGTTCAGTCAGTGAGACTCCTTATAAATAATAAAATATCCGGAGTTATATTAGCTGTGGTGAAGGATAATATGAGGTGGAGACTGTTGGACTAGAGGAATTCACGCAGATACTCTCTGGTGGATGAGAGGAACAATAGGCAGATTTCTCTGTAGTTACCCATTACAGTTACTTTCTGACATTTCTCCTGAGCATCTGCTAATGCTGAGGGTTGTTGAAGTAGGTGGACCCCTGTTTTGGCCAGAATAGGAGTCCTCTGCTTGGATTTATTAGAATACTGTTCTCTGAGAAGCTTCGAGAAGACTCCACTTGGATGGTGTAGTTCCATCTGTGACTGCTCTTCCACCATGTTTGACCTCCTTGAGGTCAAAACAGAGCCTCCTATTTACTGCAAACTGGCAAAGTATCGAATCACTCCTTTTTGCAATAAACATGCCATTTCTCACTTTGGATTCCACAGAACTATTCTGTTACTTGTAAAGACTGAGCTTGAATGGAGTAATTTATCCACCTAATGAGTGCCAAACTTGATTTACCCTGGTGAGGACAAAAGTACTGGAGGGGGAGGAGGGTTTGGTCTTGTATTCCATCATCTGGGGCCAGAAAAAAATTGTATTGAAAGATTTAAAGCAGATGCAAGTATCACTGTACAGCCTTCTGTGTTAACTAGTAGGAGATTTCAGATGAAATAATAATGTTTATTCTTTTCTAGGGGATCAGTAGCCTCTTCAGTTCCTTAAAAGTGGTGCGTCTTCTACGACTCGGTCGAGTTGCCAGGAAGTTGGACCATTATCTGGAATATGGTGCTGCTGTACTGGTGCTGTTGGTGTGTGTATTTGGACTGGTGGCCCACTGGCTAGCCTGCATATGGTACAGCATCGGGGACTATGAAGTTATAGATGAAGTCACCAATACAATCAAAACAGATAGCTGGCTCTACCAATTGGCACTGAGTATCGGGACACCATATCGATACAACACCACTGGCTCAGGGCAGTGGGAAGGAGGACCCAGCAAAGACTCCTTGTACATATCCTCTCTCTACTTTACCATGACAAGCCTTACAACGATAGGATTTGGAAATATAGCACCAACCACTGATGGAGAGAAGATTTTTTCGGTGGCCATGATGATGGTTGGCTGTAAGTAGAATTTGGTTTTAATATGTTTAAGCAAAAGGTCGTTATGTAGCTAGTGTGATGGTTGCATGGCACGCTTGCTGTAAGCTCTCTTGACATCATAAAAAACCTGAAGTACCTGTAAATAATAATGAAATGAACTTGGAATTATTTAAACAGGAATTGAAATTGTGTAGTTGCTGAACATTTTCAATTGCTTGCGAGACTAAGTGTAGTACATACCTAAGCGTGCCCAATAACAATTTTATATTGAGTTCAGGGCCTCTTAAAGCTTTAAAGATAGCTTTCGTCGTGTTTGAAAGGTCTTGTCTGGAATTTGTTTAAAAATCACAATGTATATTCAAATTTAGGTAGTGTGACTGAGTTTTGCTTATAACCGTCGCAGGCTTGGAAATGTTTGAAGTTAGCCAATTCTCAAAACATTTAGTGATTCCATGAAGCGATTGTGTACTTTATGGAATTGGTTTGACTTACAACAAGTCCTGGTTTTATCTCCCGAATGTAGTGACCTTTGTCACCAGCAAAGCTAGAAGGGAAGGAAATCATAAGACATTATATTGCACCTTTTCTCTGCTTCCTGCTGTTTTGCAGCTCCGCTGAAATAGTCTAAAACCAACAGCGGTAAGGCACGTTTCCCATTTCATGGGCTACCAAGGTTAGATCACTGAGCAGCTCTCCAGGTTAACTAAAAGCTTCACAATATCGTAAAGACTGCTGAAGATGTTAATATCATTTGGGACAACTGTGTTTTCTGTTAAATAAATAAATCTCGTATTTCTCTAATGCTTTCTGTTTTCTGAGCTCCATACAAACACTAAGCAATTATGTAACAAGAGAGCAAACAAAACCTTTTGAAAAAAAGATATGCATAGTCTCTCTGATAATTATCTCAGCTAACACTTTGAGCTCATCTCACAGAAATACTAAACTATAAAAAGGAAATTTTCTTGCTACAGTTTTTCTAGATCTTTAGAAGATTAAAGCCATTTGTTTGGGGATTTTTAATGCTTTTTAAAAAGAGAGGTTGCAGTTTTAGGACTCTGCTTGCAGCGTGGTGCAATGAAATTTCTGCTGAACGGCATCTTTATGTGATGGGTTGATGTGTTTCAAAACATTTCTAAGTCCATAAAAAGCAAATGCCCAAGCTAGAGCATTAATTATCTCTTGCAGCTAGGCCATAGAAAACCTATAGGTGCTGATTAGCCATTTACTGAAACTGCTTTGTGGTATTTACAGAAAGCTGGGGATTTGGAGAACGAAGTGGATGTAGAACACTTTAAATACTGTAATATTTACTTCCCTTGTCTTTTGTGAGGACTTCTGTTGCCCTGCAGAGGAGGGTCCTACAGAAGGAACTAAGCAGCCATGGTAAAGGATTTGGGGTGGGGCGAGAGCCATAAAACCATAGTGAATAATAATAATATTAATAGCAATAACAAAATAGATACATGGTCTCGGTAAGTGAAAAGGAAATGGAACTTGTAACCTGCTTTGTATTTGTTCTAGATGGATCGTACTATTGCTTTTTCATGTCTGAAACACATGTTAAAGATGAGGAATACACATAGCAGTATCGAAGTTGACATTTAAAAAACCTAAGTATGTGCCACTGTCCAATTAATAGTTTTCATAAGTGTTACCTGCGTCTCAAATTTATAAGCAGTACCTGTAAGCTTAGTAGTTGGAAAATCTTGAGTAGGTTTTTAGGATTTTGGGCAAAGTCAAAAGTAGAATCTAAAATTTAAGAAGCATGGCAAAAAGACAGTTAAGTTGCTTATTGCATAAAAACAATGCCATTAAAATAAATGTGGTTTCTCATGTGAGTGGGGTGAAGAGCATTGTGGCATGCCGGAAGGCTACAGACAGAAGGAACTTTCTTTTCAGATTATTTCCAAGTGTAAAAATGTTTAATTATGATCAACTGGTTGAATCTTTTGCACACATATAAATGAAGATATGAAGATTTTTGATTTGTGCACATCATTATGATGACTGCTCCTGAAATCTGAAAGAGTTGCTCGGTTGGTTGAATAGTGGTTAGAAAGTATGCCAGCTTCCAAATGGATACAGAGCACGGGCTTTATACTTGTGATATTTCTGCAAAGAGATCAGACTTGCAGGATTGTATAAAGATGCTTTGCAGTGCCAGCTGCTGAAAACATGACAGTCTGAATGCCAAAATGGGACAGGAAAGCACAACAAATAGCCGATGGAAAACACAATTTCTCAGGCAATCACAGTGGCCAGTGAGCTTGGGAAAAGGATTTGGCCCCAAGAAAAGGTGTAACTAAGAACTGAAAATTACTCATTACTTTCAAAACAAGATGTTTCAGTTTTTCTTTTGAAACAAACATTCAGCAAAATTCAATTACAGTTCAACCAATAAAAAACTGTGGTCTCTGAACTGACTCCTATTATAAGCAGAGACAGACTGTGAAGTACCTTTGGTAGTTTTCCTGGAGAAGTTTGCTAATACCAATAGTTGATAGTGGCAATGTCTTTTCTAACAGACTGCGCCAAATAAGTGTCTTAAACTTAGCAGTGGAATCGGAGATAGTAATTCATCACAGCCCCAGCTGCCTATTCATGCAAACTGCAGATATGAAAGAAAATCTTCACTGCGTTGTCAGCTAGCAGCGGCTTCTTCTGCAAGCCTGAAGTTTCCTATTCACACTGGCAAAGTTATCAGGACCCGGGAGAAGTATTTGGAGAGATTTGCAAATCCTTCTGGTGGGCAGGATTGCAAAATGGTGTACTTGTTAAAAATAGCCAAATTAAGATTCTGTAGCTGCTGATAAAGCATTGCTCGGTGCGGGGCGGTGGCGGGGGAAACCCAGATGAATGGGGATGCTTTTCAGTTTGATTGGCAGTTTGTCATTCAGTTGTTCACTGAGGACAGAATCGGGTGGGATATTTAGACTGAAATAAATCACCTGTCTTGCAGGAGAGAGAGCTTTGAATAACTTAACCTCATCTTGTGGAGCTTACTTCAGATTTCTTTTTTGCCTCACTTGCTTTTTCTTGGTGTCCAGTGCTGTTCAGCAATATTTTTTCTGTTGCTTCTTGACACTTGAAAAGCTAAAAATAGCAAACATAAAGCATCCTATGACAAGGGAGCAAGGTTTTTACAAGGGTTATTGTTTAAATACCTATTCTGCATTTGCTGTCTAGAGTTGCTGAATATGCATTGAAAATCTGATTTTTATAGCTCCTTTTGTGTTGATGTAGGTAATTTCGTCCCCTCTCTGCACAGAACAGAACAAATAGGTAGGTCTGTCAGATCCTTTGAATGGACCAGGAATTGTTTATCATTCAGGAAGGACCATTCTTGTAAACCTCTCACTGTCTTCTGTCAGCTTGCAGCCCCTAGCAAGAAACTCAGGCTCTGCTGCTGCGTGTTGCTCTAGCTCAGTCCGCAGGCAGGCTTTAGGCTTCTGCAGCACAGCCATAGATGCAGATGTAAAACTAACTGGGTTTGTGCCTTTCACAGAAAAGGAATGTATTAAGAAAGAAGCCAGAAAGATAGTTTTGGTTTGTACACCATTACTATCTTGCAACTCGGCACAGCCAGGACTTCAGTAAGCAGAAAGTCTGCAAAAGGGAAAAGGCATTTTGGGGAAGGTTGCAATACGGCAGGGCAAAACAACTTGCAGAATTCAGGAGAGATGGGGTTTTCTGCAGAAAGAAGTGTGAATTTTCAAACGACAAGAGTTTGTGTACTGCTGTACACCTTCCCTCCTGTGCTTCCACTGGGAGAAAAGTGGCCAGCTTTCCAGCTTGAAGCTCAAAAGGTCTCTGATCCACTTCTGCATGCTTCTTGCATAACGTGGAGCAATCGGTTTGCCCCTGTCCATGAGCAGCAATAAAATTGCTCTGAAGGTCATAGAGCAGATTGCAGAGTCAGTCTAGCCCCATAAATATGGCATTTACTTGAGTTTATTTGTCCAGCTGAGTGGGCCCAACCCAGTGCGTGCTTAACAGAAATCCAGTATATTCCACTGGTCACTGAAATGCTCTGATGATCTTTGCTGCAAGAGAAGGTCAGAACAAGATATTGAAGGCAAGAGTGTCAATGAATGTTAAATACTTCGCTGTTTCTCAGGATGTGAAAGTCCCAGAAGGATCTCTTAGTCATCCATCAGTCCCCAGAAGAGCAGAGAAAGAGTGCTTCGTGGTTCTTGCTTTAGGGAGATACTTATGTCTCATATACATTGCTTGCTGTGGCGTCTGTTTACTTCCAAATTTATGGGGAGGTGGTTATGGGGGAGATACTATTTTTCAATGACTGATTTTAAATTGTGTTGAATGCAGGCTTGTTAATTCAAATGGGTTTTATGTACAAGTGGAAGAATTTGTTGTGGTGATTGTATGGGATTCCTTCTCTGGAAAACTGGTCATTTCTGCCAGGTATTGGAGCAATTTCTAGACAGCTCCTTCCAAAACTTGGTTTTTAATTTCATGGCTTGACATGCTGACTTCTTGTTTTTATCTTAAAAATACTCAGGATGATGATTTACAGGTTGGGAAAGAAAACAGATGCGATTGCTGTCACTTTGACTCCAAGTTGTTATTGTTCAGGGAGAGCTGATGAAGGATAGCGTCGGTGGGTTCCTGCTCTGCTTTTAATTTTACTAAATGGAGAGAACAGGACATGCTCTTTCCTACTGTGATGGCGTGAGATGCTGTCATCCTAGCTACCTCTGGTTCTAAAACCTCTCCATGTTGGGCGAACGATGCTGAAAGGCTGCTGGTTGCTCGTGGCACCACCCCTTGCTGCTGCTCAGTTTTGGAGTTGTGACATGGACTGCCGCAGACTGTCAGTCATCTCTCCATTGATCTGCCAAAACCTAATTCATTATTCAAGTGGGTTCTTTCATTGTTCAAGTAACATTTGTCAGTTCCCTGCCAATATATGGTAGTTAGCCACTTGAGTGCTGTTTGTGTGAATCATGGAGGTTTATCTAGTAAATTTGTTAAGCAGTGGCTAAGCCCACGCACTGACACAACAGTGTATAATTGTAGGAAAGCGCTTGTCTGGCAGACTTCCAGACAAGCAATCCCAAGAGTCCATAGGATTTAATTTTTGATCCTGAGGAAAATGTATGTGTAAGATAGCACCTTCTAGCAAAAATCATTGCTCGTAATGTAGATTAAATCATATTTTTCACAGCAACAGATAGTAATGTGAGAAGGCTTTACCTCTGTAGGAATTCATAGGCTTGAGTGGTTAGCTATGGTTGAAATCCAACTCTGCTCTGAGGGTGTCCTACGAAAGTCAGTCCTGTGTAAGGGCATTTTCTTTTCGTGCGGAGATGTGGGATATGGGAGAGACATGGCTCTGCCCTACCTGTCCTGGAGCCACAAAAGGGCTTGACCGCTTCAGCAGCAGAGGACTTGTGCCAATTTTTGTACTGCTCCTTACAGTTTCTTAAAATGTGGGCCAGGGGGGCAGGAGGGGGACGATGACACATGACACGTATCTCATGGATCAAGGGTATGGCCCCCCTACCAAGCTCTTAATTGCTTCAGCTACTTACAGATGTAACCCCCAAACTGCGTTTGGCAGGTGGGGTTGCAGGATGCTTCCACAGCAATCGGTGTGAAGTGGGTGGAGAGCTGGGTGGCAGTCTGCACGCCCTGGAGGCATTGCTTGCAGGTTATTGACAGGTTGGACTTAGGAAAGTCTTGAATGTCCTATGGAATTTGGCCCAGTGAAGGAGGGATGAAACAGCTTCTCACTTCTTCGTGGTCTTCTACATGTTACAATATGAACCTACTACATAGTTTGGAAAAACTGCCCCGATCGAGGCTGCTGAGAGGAGGGCACAAGGATGCTTCCAAACTAGGAGCTCTTCTGTGTGCAGCTGCTTCCCTCCTGCCCCTCTGCACAAGCACGCACCCACCCGGAAAGGCTGAAACTCAGCTGTGCATTAATAACTACGTCTCAAAGACAGAGCATTTTATTTAGGGGTGCTGGAGATTGTCTGGAGGAGATCATTAGTTTCTAATTGCACTTCTAAGAGATGTAGGGCTAATGGAGGAGGAGGTGTTAATGTGGCGACTGCCTTACAGTAAAGAACTGCTTGACCCAGAGTGGTTTTAAACATTGAGACAGGGTGCCAAAGATTTTCCCAGAAGGGCTGATTTGGGTGTATTTCTAGCTGTCTTCTTCTGGGCAGGTTCGCATTTGGCCTCTTCACCAATATCGCACTGGATGAAATACCAGAAGTAAAGCTGTGCATCACTCCTACCTTTTGTCTTTGAAGTGAGTGTGTCTTGATATTTCAGAGCTTGAAGGAAGGTTCTGAAAAGGTGGGAGGACACCTAGAAGACTAGGGGTAAAGATTTCTGCACAACTGAGTCAGTGATACAAGTTATAAGTCGACCGGGACAAATTTATTAGTTTAGTATTTCAGATGAGGCAATGAGAAAGGTCATAAATTCTTTAACATCCAAATCAGGAGAGAGTAAAACTGTTTATTCACATTTACCCATCAGCGCAAACCGAAGGAAGTGACACAGAAAGTTACATGAAGTTGCCTTGTAAGTGGAAATTTTGCCTTTTGAGTGCCATTGAAAAACCATTTTGACGCTCTTGGATTGCTGAACCATAGTCCAAGTGCTATCAGCTCTGCAAAGCAAGGGTATGAAGATTTTTCTGTGATATCTTTTGAATATTGGCAATCTCAGTTATGTCTCACAGCTGGAGCAGATGAAGTGTTTCCAGGCAGAGTATTGGTGTTGGCACAGCAAACCGAACTCGGCAACCTTAATATTCTCTGAACAGCTGCATGGAAAAGGCTTAGAATATAAACGTTATCAGTAGCCTACAGTAAAAAACAAGTTACTCTGAGGGAGTAAAAGATCTTGCATCATCCACTTTTTCATGAAACTTCAGTCTAAGAGTGAGATTAGGGTGGATATAACAAAGGTAATTGGTAGAAGCACCATGGGGGGCATACGCACCTTGTTTTGCTTTAACTCTGACATGGCAGTAGATTTTTAGATATTCAGGTTCTAGTTTATAGCAAAACCATGTGTCTTTATATAAAGAGCTTTAAAACTGTAAAATGGCCTCCTTGGGAAGCTTTATGGGATTTTTTTTTTTTTTTTTGCAAGGTTATAGCTAGCGTGTGTTTATATAAGCTTTACTTTTATTATCATTGGCTTGATATGTTTAAATGAATTTATGGTATCAAGAGAGATGGGGCAGTGAGTGGGAGAGGTAAGAATGAAGAAGGAAATGTTATTTCATGCTATTGAGCTATGTTATTTAAAACAACTGAAAATTGCTATTAAATAAATGATATGTAAATGTGGAAAATCAACCTTTACATAGTGTTCTTGCTCACACGCAGTGCAAGCAACCACCTGAGAGGGTCCCAGAGGGATTATCAGGTTGTCCTGGATTACTCATAACATCTGTATCTCTTAGGAAGCAAAAAGTTTTAATTAATCCAACTAGATCGGCAAATATATTGGACTACCTCACAGCGCAGAGCGGCTTTATAGCGTATTGTGCTAGAGGGATAAACAAATCTTAGATAAAAGATAACCCCCAAGGTATTATTCCACTTGGAGGAAGGGGCTAGGGAGATTGTGCGTGTTTTTCTGTTCTGAAGTTTCAGAAAGCTGAGTGGTCTAGGCCTGTGTCTGCTCAGAGATCCTTGGAAATCTGCAGGGCTTCATTTTGTATACTCATGAGATAGTATTACCTGTGTGTGGTTAGCATTCAAAAGGGAGAATTACCCAAGTAAGTCAGGGCAGTTACCCTGGTAGATCCTGCCTGATTTCAGTGGAGCCCTTCTCCTCAGGGGGCACTGCTTTTCAGTGGGTAAACCAGGTATTTTGTCTTAAATCTCCTTAATATTGGCCTAGCTTTACTTGCAGACAAGTGCTATGGCTCATCAACCAGAGTGTACAGAGAGTTCTTAGGATGGGGAGTGGAGTGAGGAGACAAGTTGGTTGAGGAGGTGTCCCGCTGTAGAAAATTTGAATCATACCAGTGATTCGGGCCTTAAAATATTATTTTTTTTCAGGTCAATCGAGAGATTTCCTTGCCTAAATTTTGTTAGTTTTAATTTCAGAATGGAAAAACTGTGACATCATTACACATCCAAAGAGGCTGATGGAGTTGAGGGTTCTGTGTTGTTTTTGTGAAAGAAATAAAAAGCCCAAATCTCTGTGAGGTTTCATTATTGCACTGCTGCCTGTGGTGCTGCACTAAGAGATATCCGGTAATTGGATAAAAGACGACAGATACTAGTTCTTGGTTTCTCATTGCTTTGTTTCCGTAGGTCTGAAGTAGTACAATGTCATGTTCCTCTTGAAAATACTGAGAACACTGAGGACTGAGCCTGCCTGTGTCTCGTCTTCATTCATCTTTTCTGCAGCTTTTTCTGCAAGAACCTTAGTAGAATCAGGGAAAATTTTCTGCTAGTGGAAGCGTACCCTACGTGGGAGTATGACTGCAGGTTCCTTCCTAAAGAGCTTTACCCCTTTCCCTTCAATTTTGGGGAAGGACAGATTAGGACCCAAAATGGCATCTCTCCTCTAGGTACCTGCTGTGCATCCCTGCCAGTGCTGAGTCAAAAAAAAAAAAAAAAATCCAGTTGTGCTTCACTAGGAATATTATCATCATGAATGATTAAAACTAGTTTTCTTCCACTGGCCAGCAGCCAGCATGGATTTGCCAAGATGAGTTCATGGCAAATTAATCTGATTTCTTTCTTTGACAAGATAACTGCCTACTGAATAAGGGGAATTTAGTAGATACAATATATCTGAACTTTTTAAAAGGCTTCTGACACTTTTCTACATAGTGGTCTCATACCAAACGAGTGAAAGATGATCTCAACACAGTCATAACAAAGTCGGCGATAACTGATTGAAAAATCTCTCTCAAAAAGTAATCAAGGGCTTCACTGTCAGACCTGGCGGGAATTGCCAGGGAAGTCTTTGCCCCGTGTGTGATTTTATTCAACACTTTCATTAGCAGAGTTGAGTGACAGAACAGAGAGAGTACATCGGGAGAGTTACGGAAAGGGTTGCAAGCGGTTTAGATGACAGCATCAGAATCCATAATGACCCTGATAAATTGGAAAGGCGGCCTGAAATCAGCAAGGTGAATGTCAATAAAGGCAAGTGCAATGCACCATGCGTAAAGAGGGCAAATCAAATGTGTAAGCGCAATATGGGGAATAACTGGCTCTGCTGCTGTGAGGCTGGAGAGGACCTTGTAGGAAAAGGGAGGGGGAAATGATAGGCAACTGCAGACTGAATGTAACACAACAGTGGGCTAAAAGCTGTAAATCTTGCTCTGGGAGGTATCAGGAGTAATGTCATAGGCAAGCTGAAGGAAGCATTTACTCTGCTGGGATTAGGGCTGGTGAGGCATCTTTTTTTTTTTTTTTTTTTTTTGAGATCCATGGCTTTAAGAAATCTGTAGACCAGCTGGTGAGAAAGGAGATCAATAAAAATCTCTTGCAAGACAGGATCTCAGGGGAACAGTTGAAGAAACTGCCTTTAGTTTAAGCTGATGGAAGGTGAAGCGGAACATGAAGATTGACTTCTACCATGGGAAGGGTGTGCTTGAAATGGGAAAAAATGTTGGTCCTCTGTGTTTTTTGAAGGGAAGTCAGGTCAGTTAGGAGGGAATGAAAGGCCAATGTTGGAAACAGCTTTCCAACATCAGTCCACCAAAACTTTTCAGCTGTGGCTGGATTCAGACCGTGGACAAAGCCATGACCAGATTTGTTAGACTCCACTTCACTGATGAGTATCTGTCAGGCTTGTTCCAGGTATCCTTGCCCCTGCCTCAGTATGGCAGTTGGACCAGGCAATTCCTTGAGGTCCCTCCCAACCCTACATCTCTCTGATCTTGTGGGGACAATGAAGTACAGCTGAAAAACCTCTTTTATGTATTAAGCAAGACAAAGCTAGCAAAGCTCATTTCCTGTAGATAGTTGACGATCCTTTAAAATTTAGTGATGTTTTATGGTCTGTGATGTAGTGGCTGCATGTTTGCACTGCATATTCATCATAAATCACTTCCATATTTGAACTATAAAACATGCATGCATGTGCTGGTGTACAGTCATCCTGGGGAAGTTCAGCTTCCCATGGAAATGCTGTTATCATCCCAATCGTGAGAGGCTTTGGGAGATGAATGGAGGTGTCGAAGACTACAACAAAGCTTCAGTGGATGTTTCTCTGAAGTTGAAGGGCTGCATGGTAGCATTCATATTCTCTAACATATTTGGAAGGCATTGTCTGGAGCTGACGAATCTTGATTCAATTATTTATTGAAGAAGAACCTGTTCTCACTGTGGGTCTGAATCAAATCAATCTGCAGGAAACAGAGGGAAATTAATTTCAGTAGAGGAGTTTGACTTTTTTTGGCTTTAAAAGTTTTTGTTAGTTCTCAGCTAAATGTTCTTGCCTCAAAGTTTTCATCAGGACTTTTTAATTAAGAAAATAAAGACACACTAAAGAAAGATAAAATATTGATTTTATCTTGGAAATTTTATTTTCCCCCTCTTTTTTCCTGTCTTTATTCCTTTAAAATATTTTTTTTAAATTCCACATCTTTTGGCATTACCCACTGGAAGAATAGTAGAAGGATGGAAGTAGAATCTTCCTTAAAGATTGAGAGAAAAAAAGAGATTTGGGTGCAATTTTCTCATTTTTTAACAATTTCTCTCATTTTCCAGGAGGGAACTAAACAAACAGATAAAAGAAAAAAGGCCATCAGATACAAAAAGATATTTTTTAAACATTGAAAGATTAATAAGCTTTTATCTTATTTTGTCTACATTTTTGTTGCATAACAACATGAAGGATACTCTATTAGAGCAGCATATTTAATTTCTTCTAAAGTATGTCATGAAAAGTAAAGCATATTTCGAAGCCCTATTGTGAAGCATAATCAGAATTGAAATAGGATGAAGTTGATGGAAAGGGGGTTATAAATATCTGCCATTGATTTCTGCACGGTGATGTGACAATTAGGGATGGGTTGGAGGCTGAATTCTTCTGCAGGAAAAAGCCCAGCTGTATAGAAATGGCATCGTATCAAGTTCTGGGTCAGTCTTTTCTCAGTGGTAGATGGTCAGTTTTGAGGTAAAAACTACTTAAATTGAATCTTTCCTGAAGTTAGAACAGTAGCAGTCATATCTGTGTCTCTTCAAAATTTGTGTTTGTGTATGCCATGCCAACAGTAATGGTAGTCACTAGGGAAAAATTGTAATTCTCACAATATATTGGCAAGGTTGAACAGCCTGAAAGCATCATCAGTCATCACACAGACAAACATTATCTGCCTTAGGATGAGGTGTTGCATCCTTTAAGTCTCATCTCTCTTGCCTTATGTGTGATCGAATGTCGTTAGGTTAAAGGCTAGGAGGGTGGAGCAAGGTGTGATGAATTCTCACCTGTTTTTTAAAAGCATTTAATCAGGTCCTTACATCCTTCCGGAACTGGGACCTTAAACCCGTGGTGTGTTTTAAGCACTCGAATAGTCCCACTGACCTCATTGTTGCTTAATGCGAGCTTACCTTTAAGTGATTTTCTGGCCATGAGCCATAATGAAGGGAACATTTCTGACGTTTAAGGTTTATGGGTGGATCTTCCAAATAGAGTTAAGAGGGAATAAGGAGGCTAAGTCCCATTTGAAGGTCGCTAGGACTCATGTGTAAAATTCATGTAGACATATTGTAAAACCTCAAAATCCATACCAGCCAGGTCTTATGTATGGAAATTATTTTTTACGTGATACCTTTGAATGATCATCTGTTTGGAAAAGACATGGGAACACTGTCTTTGCTTTATACGGTGAAAGGACTAGCTTCATTTGCCCTTCTTCTTCCCCCTGAGCATTTTAAAGCACAAAATCTGATGGATGCTCCCACTCCATTATTTTTGAATAGGAAATTGAGGCATAAAGGTTACTACTGTGCCTTGTTAGTGCAGACATTTCCTGCCCAAATTGATAGTCCACCTTACATAAAGGAAGTGTAACTTTCTAGTTAATCAAACACAATCTTTCAAACACAATCTTTCTGCATTAGCATTTAAAAAAACAAAAAAACAAAAAAACAAAAACAAAAACAGGCAAGTCAGTAAGGTGAGAAAGAAGTTCAGAAGAAAGCTGTTGGCATCAGTGCTGTATCAGAAATATTGAAAGGACTGGAGGATGTAAGTCTGAAATGATTAAATGTGGGTGAAGCTTGGTCATGCAAGAAGGAGCTTGTAATCCTATCTCCTTGTCTGAAGGTGAATGAAGTGAGGGAGGAGAGAAGGGGAAGGCAAGTGTGTGAGATGCCTGCAATACCCGTGACACAGTCACAGCGCTTGGAGGCCCTTGGCCAACCTTGCCTTTCCCCATGCACAAGATCTTTTTAGCAGAGAGGTCTGTTTAGTGACATGCAACACTCTTGTGTGTTCTTGCGTGTGAGTGATGGTGTGTTGAGCCCTATCATATACGTTTCGGTTGCAGCAGGGGCTGAAAGCTGGTCCTGCTGAGAAGCAAAACACAGGTGATCCTGCTGGTGTCTCATGGGACCTTGTGGGAGTTGATGTGGTTGGTGCTGCTGAGCTCCTTGTCGCCTTGCTGTAACTCGGGCAGGAGCAGGCGGGTGCCTGTGGTTGCACCCGTGTCGAGGTTGCACTGCTGTCTGTTCTGGGAAGTCAAGGACTAACGTTGGCTGTTAGATGGGATTTTAAATGGCAGAATTAGAGACGTTTATCTGAAGCATTAGTCTTCATTTCAAAATAATAAATCTTCATTGGCAGAACTTCCTTAATATTTTTCAGGGGTCATAACAGATGCGCATTATTTGTGTTGTGCTGATGGGCTTTGCAGCAGGATTACAGTTTTAGGAAGCTACTGACTTCATCGATCCCACAGCCTGCTGTGGGTATTTTTGAAGAAAGTTTTTTTTCCCAAGCTTCAGAGTGGGGTCCAGCACTGCAGCTGTGTTACGTATTCTACCAACTGCCAAAGGAGCAATCTGGGAAAGCACAAGCTAAAATCAAGTTGCTGTGTAACCTGTTAAAAAAAACCCCAAACCCAAACCCCAGGAATATCAGAGAGTATTAATGAATTAAATCCTGAAGTGCTTTGCTAAACGGAGGACTTAATGATTAAGTATTGGGGGTCTCCCAAGCAAAATGCTCTCTAGCGATCTTAGGAAAGAGTGAGATTCAAACTCCCTTTGTTACAGACAGAATAGCAAGAAAATTATTCATATGTTTTAAACATGGGTGTGTTTTTGTTTAAACGCTTCTTATAGGCAAGAGGAGCCATTAAAGCCATCTAAATGTTTGCAGTGTTGTAAGGGGTGATTAGAGGCTTTGGAAGAAGTTTAATGGAAGCTGCATCAGTATTGAACACCCACACAAGCACACAGTATAGGAGGGATAGGAAGCTGAGCTGAGCAGATTTGATCTAGCCTAATTAGTCAGGTTGTTGTTGTTGTTTTTACAGTCTATTATTGATACACAAACACGCTGTTGAAGAATTAGTAATCTAAAACATTGCAGTTCATTAGAGTTTTTAGTGGTGCTCTAATAGCCACGCTCCATCTGGATGATAATAAGAAATAATGGACCGTAGAGAAGTTATGCATCCTCACCTTATAATCCATTTTCAACCATCTGAGAAAGCATCAAAGAGGATATTTGCTGAAATATATCACTTTGTGATTATAAATTCAAAGGGAACAGACAGACTCCTGTGTTCTGTATCTCTGCACCAGATATTTAATCCTTTCTTCCTTTGCATGCTGGACATATATTTCTAACCAAATTTGTATTGTGGATAAAGGCGTGTCATTGTGTCAATATGACACAGACTTCTCTGCAGTGGCATGACACTTTTAATGCTTTTTATGTTCCTACAATAAGAATGTCAAAATGAATCAGACTTTCTCATAGTTTGTTGACTTTCAGATTATAATTGTAGCAACAAAGTGTCTTCAGGTATAATGGCAACACATGGAGGTTGTTAACTAATGTGTTTTCTGTACACGAAAAGGAGGAGTCAGTTGTTGTCTCTTTTAATTGGTAGCGTTTAACACAGGAACAAGAACTTTTGGATAGAGATGTCTGAAGGTTAAGACTCTGTCTAGGAATGTGAAACCTTTAGTTTCATTTCCAGATCTGACATTTGGTAGAATTGTGATCTTTGGCATCTGATAAATTTTGTGGTTCTTTTTTCCTCTCCAAACCTATGCCTGATTTATTGGTTTAAATGTTAAATGGCTCAGGGCAGGAACTCCACATGTTTTTGTACAGTGCCTACCAAACCACGTTCCAAGTTACAGGGAGCCAACAAAAACAACTGAAAATATTCCAGGAGTAACAAAAAAAGTAGCCTGACTGCACTGAATTAGTCTGAATTTCTGTAGTTGACTCCACATAACTGGTTCAGACCTCGGGTTAAATTCAAAGAGTGTGGGAGGCATTTAATTTTTACCAGTCTACAGTTTAAAAGCTCAGGTGAACGCAGAGGTAAATGGAGGATACTGTCCATTGCTATGGCTGATCTAATAGCCTGCAGTCAGGATATTCCATGATAACCACTTGTTTTTTCTTCTTCCCATAAAGAACAAGAAACCAATTTAAAATTCTCACTTTTTCAAATTTTGATGAGTTGTCACTGGTTTGAACTGTTTGCATGAGATTTCCTTGGTTTCTTGTTCTTGTAACCTGTTTGTCTCAAAATTTTGGAGTAACCTTAAGAAAAAAGCATAGTAAATTTCATTCTACTGTAGATGAACAAAAATGTTATTGTTTGAATGCTTTTAATATTGAAAGGTTATTTTCAAAGTTTGTATATATGTTTTATCCTAATGTGATCAATAATTGCACTGAATTGAGGCTCCTGCCTATGACTGTTGTTACTCTTACACGTACTTCCAAAAATGAATGAAAAAGACTGCGTTTTTCAGGTGTAGCTATAATAAATTCATGACAAACTTATTTTCCCTCAAATTTCCTAAAAACATTCACCTTGATGTTGGAAAATATCAGGCCAAAACAAGTTATTCTGATGAAAGGAAGAAAGTTGAGAGTGGGAGGTGAAACTCTGTCTCAGCTGGGGAATGCACTGTTCACTCTGCAAATAATATTTAACTCCCTTTCTTACTCCAAACTAAATATCCTTATTTTGGTAAAAAAAACCCAAACATTAAATATAGATTTGTGAGACTTAGTATTACCTTATTCCATTTCCTACCCCAAGTAAAATTTTACAGTCAGCTTTATATTTTTAGTATTCTCTTTAATTGTTTTTTGGTTCCTTCACATTCAAGACACCTAGCTAAAAATATCAAGAAAGTTAATATCGTGGACAGAAGATTAGTTAGGAAGAGTGTCACAAAATGAGGACAAATCCATTTCTTAGGTTGTGACCCTATAACTTCATTTTAGAAGCCAGTATAAAACAACAGACTTTACTAAATTCTGTTTAGGCAGTCTGGGTATCTGATATGTTTGATTAAGATGTTTTGACAATTATCCCATTGTTATCCTCATGACTTTATGTTCATGTGATGTTTTTCTTGAAATGGTTTCCACAGAGATGGTAATTAATTTTTTTCCTAGTCTTTTCCCCCGAAATTGCTGACGTGGCACAACTGTTGACCTGGCACGGAGATATGTAGTTATGTACAGATATAATTGGAATAAGACATTCTGTGTTGTCCCAGAGTAAAATCCTGACATAGTTTTTCTGCTTCTTTCCATGCAACCAGAATGTTACCCCTGTTGTTTTGACAACGAGGGGAGACCTGCAGGATCTATAGGCTCAACTATGCAACAATATGTCTTGCTCATACTAATTTCAGCTCACTTTTCGTGACAAGGTAGAGCGTAGAGCGTGGAGCGTGGTATCTTGGAGGTTGATTTTCTCATTAAAACACGGGGAAGCTTCAGCCCCCATCTCCTTTTTCTTTTCTTCTTTTTTAAATGAAAGCCAAGCTGGCTTGAGTCAGGGTGTGCTTAACGATGTTGAGATGTGAAAGTGACTACCTATCAACTCAGAGTTATTTTTTGTGGGTGGTAGTAGCATCTATTTGTGTAGGCAGAAAGTGAAGCCTGTGTTGCGCATCACTGTATTATATGGTATTGTAAGAAAAATCTTTTTTTTGTTGTTTCATTATGAAATTATCCATGCCATCCCATAACATAGTGGAGATAGCATGTGAAATAATTGCTGCTAATTAAGCTTTCCTGATTTAAAACCATTTCCATAATCTAATTAGGCTATGTAAGTAGCTGAGTGTTGTATGGGATAGTTAATGAAAATATTTATAAGCCTGGATCATGGTGAAATTAGAAAAGGTTGAAATTAATTATGGTCAGGAATTTTTCCTCCTCTTTTCCAACCCTGAGTATATAAATGGACTGGGATGAGGGCTGGTGATGAGGTTTGTTCCCTGTGTTTCTTCATGCTACTAGAGGAGAGATTTTCTGCTGTCACCTGAAACACTTATCACATCAACAGGCGTAAGTATTTTCTTTCCTTTGGGAGGTTAGCACTCTGTGTTCTTTATGCAGGATAAATAAGCTTTTTCACAGAGTTATGTTGTCAAAGTCTTTAAGTACAGAATATTGGAGACATTTAAAAATATATTGAAAAAGCACTTTGAGCCCATTTCATAGCAGTCATTCTGTTTGCTTCTGCTTTAATCTTGCCCATTTTTCACTGGAAAATCTGATGCATACTTTTCCCACAAAAAGGACAGGCTCCCACCCTTTCATAATCAGCGTATACATGACTGTCCAATAACCAAGCACTTAGTGAAGAGTGCAGCAAACTTATTTCAAAAAGCAAGGTGTCCCACTTGGCAAATCTCTAAGGATTAAGGAAATATAAGAAAGTACCAAATAGCTGTGCTAAATTCTCTGAGAAGGAGGATTCAGTTTGCCTCTTCCTTCCAGCAGTTACATCGGCAGAGCTCATTTCTGTGTGCTTTGTGTTGATCCTGGAGATTTCATCTGTACAAAGGATCTCCAGACTGCCTTGAGAAGGCTTTGTGTGCAAAACCACAGGCAGAGGTGATCCAGGGCAAAAACGGCAGACAAGTGTGGTTCTCCTCATCTGGACTTTGTGGACGAAGAAAGGCACAGATTTTGGGGTGTCAGTAGTAACCTGGGTTCATGTTAAAACCTGGGGTGAAATGGGAAAGGCCTTGGGCAACCTGGGCTAGTGGGAGGTGTCCCTGTCTATGGCAGGGGGGTTGGAACTCCATGATCTTCAAGGTCCTTCCAACCCAAACCGTTCTATGGTTCTGCACAGGTGGCTTGTTTGCAGTGGAAATGTCTTCATGGAAAGGACAGTAAACTTTTTTTTTTTTTTTTTTAATTTTAGGTCTTGGAAAGTTTCTGTAAGTGAAAGGACCAATATAGGCAGATTCAAAATGTTTCATCTGGACTTTTTATTCTGTTAGTTCCTTTATTGGCCT